>NC_072733.1:76530128-76846433 GCF_026930045.1 Uloborus diversus
AATTTTCGCATGTGGGGTGTGCACTTCCAATTGTGCACTTCCCTTTTTGTTTTCGATCGGGTGTTCTGAAAAGCCTGTTTACTCATTTTTTGTGGCTATTAATTACTTATTTCAATGCAAAACTAATATAGCGTCTCAGACTGACGATCATTTGGTAATATATTGCCGAATTGGACACCTTGGAAACAAATATGAGATGGCAAAACCGGTTTTTGTGTCATTTTGTTAGATTCCGGTTGAGCCGACGGTAATTCTTAATTTTTCGATATCTATATACATAAATGGCTACTTCTGTGGGGATTTCCGGGGTAAACTTCAAAACTACTGGACAGGTTTTAACCATTTTTTCACCATAGATAGCTACATCATCAGGGGAGCATTTTAGGCTATAATTTATTCCTTAAAAACTTAGTTTTAAAAAGTTATGGTGGA
Organism: Uloborus diversus; assembly: GCF_026930045.1. Taxonomy (NCBI): domain Eukaryota; kingdom Metazoa; phylum Arthropoda; class Arachnida; order Araneae; family Uloboridae; genus Uloborus; species Uloborus diversus. The sequence goes on from NC_072733.1 coordinate 76,530,561, forward strand.
AAACATTAAATTTCATGTAATTTCCCCATGTTATGATTAAATATAAAACCCATTGTTAGGAAAATTCGTTGCCTAACAACAGCAATATTAAAAGTAATCACAATGAAAATTTTGAATCAAGGCTTCTCCGGAGCAAGCATGACATTTATTGCTTTCTTAGGAGTTGTATCCTCATCTTTATACATAAACTAGCTGTACCCGACGCGTGTTGCTACGCCAACAAAATAATACATCATTATACTAATTTTCATGACAATCGGTTGAACAGGGCAGAAGTTGCTACTCTGCAGTGCCACCTGGTGGTGAGTGGCTTCAATGAGCATATTATGCACCTTCTCCGTGGAAAAATACACATATATAGCAATTTTCATAATAATCGGTCCAGGTATCAAGTGAAGCCGTGACTATACTCAAATTTTGTACTCACGCAGTTTGCAAGATCAATCAATCGCTAAAAATATCAAATAGAAAAAGTTTTAAATCCCCCCGTTGCATGAAAAGCCATAAAACAATAAAGAAAGAATTTATTTGTTCAAACTCAAGAAAAATGGCAACAGTTAACTTCTTATCAATGAGATCTTTCACGCGAATTAATTTCTGCAGCCGATAATTTTATTCGTATTTATCCAATAGATTGTGACTTAAATTGGAATAAAAAAGGAACTATCGATCGGATTTTTTTCGAACTGGTCTATAAACATTCCCAGTACCAAAAATAACAAACGGTGAAAGTTTCAGCCAAATCTGCCGGGTAGTTTTTGAGTTCATGGATGACATACAGACAAACATTCATATATATATATATATATATATATATATATATATATATATATATATATATATATATATATATATATATATATATATATATATATATATATATATATATATATATATATATATATATATATATATATATATATATATATATATATATATATATATATATATATATGGCTGCTTCTGTGGGGATGTCCGGGGGTAAACTTCAAAAGTACTGGACGGATTTTAATAATTTTTTCACCATATTTAGCTATATTATCCGGGAGCAACTTAGGCTACAATTTATTCCTTATAAACTTAGTTTTAAAAAGTTATGGTGGAAAACAGTAAATTTCATATAATTTCCCCATTAAATTATTAAATTCGCAACTCCAATAAACTATAGGGGGCGCAGCAGCCACTGTCTAATGGCGGATAAAAAAGGTAAAACAAAAAAATACCGTAAAACTTGCTTTGACGCGTAGTGAATGACATTAATTTTTCATCGTGTTTGTGAGAAGCCTTCTTTTCTAGTCTTCTGAAATTACATTACACCACAAACTGCTAGAAGCGTGTAGTTTACCCCAAAGAAAACACGTGGAATGGAATGTTTTACCTTTTTCTTTAGCATTGGTTTTTCACCGCAAGGTAGCGTATTCGAGCTCTGGAGTCGCGAATATAAAACCCATTGTTACAAAAATTCGTTGCCTAACAACAGCAATATTAAAAGTAATCATAATGAAAATTTTGAATCAAGGCTTCTCCGGAGCAAACATGAGTTTAAAGTCATTTAAACTTTTGGAAACTCTACTTTTTGCACCCTTAAAGAAACCTAGTAGAGAGCTTTTTTTTTGTGTGTGTGTACTATTTAATTAAATAAAGCGCACGATTTTTTTTTAGTGATCTTTGTTTTTGTTAGTTCGTATTTTGGAAATTCTTCAAATTTTTATATGCTTAAATTCGTGCTTTCGTTTCTAAATTAATATTCGTTCGTTCTTTATACTTATTGCTATTTTACTTTTATGGGTAAGGAAGAAGCTCGATTTTTAATCACGTCAAAGCGATGTGTTTTGAGTTCTTTCAGTTAAAACAGAAAACGAAAGAAAGTAGCGATTGTTTCTCGCAATTATGACTGACCCAGGCAACGCCGGGTATTTTTGATAATTTGTAATATAAATCACAGTAATGCAGTCTTTTCTGTATCGCTTCGGTGGAGTTACAAGTTTGGGGCCCGTCGAAATACATTTTGGGGCCCTATTTCAGTATCACAGAAGTTGTAAAACATTTATCACAAGCATTTTTCTAACTCCTACGGTGCCACTATGGTTATGGTGCCTCTCGCGCAATTGCAACATTTGCTATATTTTAAATCCGCCACTGCACATCAAAACAAACTCGGGTGCAAGTTTTGAAAGGGTTTTTCTGCTCAATGTTTATGATTATTTTGTACTCTATTTTTTAAGACTATTTCTTGAATTTCCAAGAACACTTGCGCGTCCCTCCTCCTACTCCCTCAATTTTTGAAATTAAACTCTAGTTGTACTTTTGAGTTGTTTAAAACTAACACCATTCATAAAATTAGAGATTTTTTTCAAAAACTTTATCTATTGTTTAGAAAGAATTTAGAGCATTAATGTTAGAAATTGATTAAAGACGTTTTGAATGGTGACATTATTCGGAAATCGAAGAGACTTTTGAATTTTTTTCTTCGGAAGTGCTGAAATAGATTCAGAAACTCTTCCAATGCGTTGGTTTTAGCGGTTCTGTACTAAAAAAAATTAGGCCGAGGTTGGGGCCGAAGTGTGAGTTACTGCAAAATCAGAGGGTGACCCCCCCCCCCCATTTTGTAATGCGCCATCTTTTTTGCGATCGATTTTTTTCTGTCGTAAGTAACTATTTTAATGTATTTATATAAAATCAATGAATAACTTATTTTCGTTTCTTATGGAAAAGTTTCAAGGATTTTCTATTATGTAATTTTTTAAATTTCAGAAAATTATTGTTATATTGAACAATTTAATTTGAACATGTTTGTAAAGCTTCATAAAAGATTAAACAATCAAATTGTTTAATATTATGTGTGCAAACAAGAGATCAAGTAGTATATGTATTCAGTTATTAACTTGGTGTAAATATTGAGTTGGTTTATTGTAGCTGCGTTTTAAGAACCTCGCTCTTTTCATGACTTTTTCTTTTTCAGCAAAATTTATGTCACTGTTTTAGTTTTCTGAAAAATGCAAAATTTTCTATTCATAAATTTTAAATAAGTATAAAAATATTCCTATTATGATTTAATATTGTAATTTATCTGTTACCTTTTTTGTTTAATTTGATGACTAAAAAATGTCTACGTGCAATCTTTCCACTTTAATTGCGTAATTTGTTGAAGGTTTCATTGTTTTATTATTATTATTATTTTTTTTTGGGAGTGATTAAACAACATAGTTTAATGTTTTTTAACTATGTTTAGTGTTCCTAAATCCACACATCATTACAATCTTTTTCTGAAATCTTAGTTATATGTTCAATTTGTATATATATAGGTGACTACTTTGTAGATCGATGTGCTTCGGTAATGTGAACTATTCAGGGTAAGGTTTTATACAACTTGTCCTCTAACTTTTAGATCATAAAACGTACATATGAGTTTTCAACTTATTATTTCATAAAGTTTTTGAGTGACGCAAGTTTACGCGCATGAAGACATCACTAGAGAATTTGCGATAATTAACTGAGGAGGCGTTCAAAATGGATATTTTGGTCATCTATATGTTCTTAGGTACATATGCATGTACAGCAGATGTGCCGAAAAAACTTGTGAAGTTTAAATTGGGTGATCGTAAAATAGAAATTTAGGTCAAAATCTGATTTTTTTTTTTTTTGTGATTGCAATTCCCTATTCGTAGAACGGAAGTAAAGTGAAATGAATCAACGATCTTTTAAATCCCTGACAATTTTATCAATTTATTTCTGTTTGATTTTTTTTTGCCTTCGGCCAACGGCATCGGCCATCGGCAATCGGCCATTTGGAGGAAAACAATCGGCCATCTTTGAACAATCGGCCAACAATCGGCATCGGCCCATTGGCCAAAAAATACCATCGGTCGAGCCCTAATTTATATATATATATATATATATATACAGTGACCTCTCACTTATACGTGACCAAAGGGGACAACGAAATTTTCGCGCATAAGTGAAAACCCCCCAAAAATAAGCTTAAATGCAGTGAGTTATCAACAGTTATAGTAATACTAATAGCACAATACTGATACTAACGAATTAATATGCACATAATTTCCATTTTTGCATTGTAATTTAATAAAAATGTAAAATTTGAAGTTGCACGTTTTGTCAATTTTTATACACTGTACAGTATGTAAACGAATTCCACAAAACCTAAAAACTGTCGCGTGATCAGTGTCATAGTCTGTGAGGATACAACAGATCCTCGATAGGCTATGTCAATGCTTTCCGCTTCATCACGACTTTTAGGAAGGTCAACCTTTTCGCATGTAACCCGTTTTCCCCTCTCGATGTCAATCACAAGACTAACTGCACCCCCAATCGCACACTTGCGCGAAAAAAACGCGTTCTTGGAAACATTTTGAACATTAGAATAAAGGTGTGTGAAAGCATTCCAAGAGACATTAAGAAGGGTACAAATCTTCCGATAAGCAATGCGTGAATAGGCGATTTAACTAAAACTTGAAAATTTTTTATCGCGCATAAGTGAAAGGTGCATTTTAGGTTTCGCGTATAAATGAACAAGAGTTAACATTGTTTTCCTATATCGCTGGCCGGGCCCGTGAGAAAAACGCGCATAAGTGAAAAACGCGTATAACAGAGGTCGCGTATAAGCGAGAGATCACTGTATATATATATATATATATATATATATATATATATATATATATATATATATATATATATATATATATATATATATATATTATATATATATATATATATATATATATATATATATATATATATATATATATATATATATTTTTTTTTTCTTCTTTTTTTTTGTAGTTGGCAAATCTATTGGCTATGTAACTTTAAAAGTTATAAATTGTCATATTTCGCGCAGGCGCAGTGAAAAATTAATTGCTTTAAATGTTCATATTTCATAGAGTTATCAAAGTTATTCTTTAAAATTTTAGTATAGTCATTTTCTTGTGTGCTATCAAGTTTTCTGAAAGTTTTTTTTAAAAATCAAGATGGAAAATTCTGCAAGTTATGAGCTAAAAACTTGCGAGCAAAATTAATATTTTTTATAGAAAGGCTTATCTTCGTGAATGTAAGTGTTACTTTCACGAAAATCTATAAAATTATTATACATAGTAAGTAAACTTATTGCTGAAATTTATAACCTATTCCCATCTATTTACGACGAAATAAGATCAAAAACCTTTTTGGTTTCTTAAATTTGTTGCTGGTCCTCTAAAAGTATGAGTGGTATAATCTTCATAGAAACTTGTCATTAGAAGCTGACCTTTTATGTGCCAAAGTTACTGAACAATTGAGGCAGTGAGAAGCAAAGGGATGTTAGTGGACATCTTCAAGTGTTGAGTAAAACGCGTTTAAAGATAACATCCTAGGTAGACTTTCATTGATATTTTTTTTCTAAATCATGCTGTGTAGCAGCAACTACTAGGGCTACTAGTATCATCTCTTGCCCCAAGACAGAGGAAGGGTTCACCTACCATGTGTACTGGTTATCTCCAAATTTTTTATTTTGCCATTTACACCCCTTTGCTTCTCACTTCCTCAATCAGTCGCTTATTTCTCGAGAAATTCGTAAAAACGAATTTTTGCAAGTGATGCAATTTTTTTTTGTCCGCCACTGTATTTTGGTCAAATGAGTTTTATACTTTTCGAAAAGAATACGCCAAAATTCCCTTTCCTATTTTTCATCTATCAGTCACAGGTAAAAGTGTATTACCTCTGATCGTGTCTTTTCTGCGAGAGAGAAGTAGAGAGAGAGAGAGTAACGAATATGTGTGTTCCCACGTGCTCGGATTCTCTACTCTTAATTCCGTGAAATGAATTAATTTTTCTTCTCCTCGATGACTTACTTTATTCAAGTTTTACTTTCTCTTCAGAACTGTTTTTTGAAAACATTGCAGCTCTCTTCCGGAACTGAATAAGTCAATAGTCAACGACCCGTGCCTCCGGGATCTTAAAGATGTAGCACAAAGAATAGAGCAATGACGCAATATGACCTTACTGAGCTTTAGGAGGAAATACTATGCTTGAAATATACATAACTTATTTCGAGCTACTTTCCCTTGTTTTGTTTACCAGATGTTTTCCTGAACAAAATAGGGGGATAAAAGGAGAAAGTAATACTTCATTATGTATTTTTTTATTCGGATTTCAAAAGAAGAATTGAATGCAGCTGTATTTCAGTTGACGTGTGACAGATTCAGGGGATGAAAGGCAATTGACATCTTCACCGTGCTTAATTATTTTGATAATGAATATTTGAAGGTAACGGCTATCCGTTGATATGGAGCTTGTTAAATGGTTATACTGCTTTTGAGATACCTTGTTTGTCGTACGGGAAAGTAGGGCAAAGTCGTACATGCAAATCAAATCGGTCCCTCTCGTTTTGTGTAATACGTGCGGCTCAAGGGCGTATATAAGGGAGGGGCTGAGGGGGCCCGGGCCCCCTCCAAAATCTGGAAAAAATATTAACTAAAGGTAGTTATTATTTGGTTTCAGTTAGCTCACAGATAATTTACTAGCTTTAGGCTCCAAAAAAAAAAAAAAAAAAAAGTAATAAATATTAATAAATAGATAAATGAATGAAAAAAATAATGATAGTGCTAATAATACTTATAATACGTTAGATCAGGGATTTCCGAACTGGGTGTCGCAGGAAGAGGTGAGGGGTGCCGCGAAGTGTCAATGGTAACAGTAATATGTATGTAAAACTAGACTAGATGCCGAGAGAAAATTCTAATTTTTCAAAAGATGCCGCGATAAAGTTTGGGAACCCTGCGTTAGAAGGCACCAGGCAATTTTGTGGTGTTCAGAAGGGATCAGGGTTTCCGTACCCTTTATTCAAAAACAGAACGCGTCTTGGGAAAGCGAAGATATTATAACAAAAATAAAAGCTAATAATGTTAGGAAAAAAACTCGATTCTTTCAAAAAGAAATCTTTAAATAAAAAATATTTAACATATGCAGGTTATTGCTTAACAAATTAAGTTCCCCTCTCTTTCTTTAACCCCCCCCCTTTCCCCTAGTCAGTCTGAAAAGAAGGGTTTTCAAATGTTTCTCTCCTTAACTCTCGTCTCCTGCAAGAAATTTAAAATAAGTTTTAGTTGTTCGATTGGAGTAATAATGGAAATGGATGTCCTAAAAACGCATTTGTTTAGGCACTTTTCGACCATCAATGCGAAAATATTTCTAGAGGAAGGTCCCCAAACCAACATCCTTTCACTAAGGTAACGACCAATTATTTTTAAATAAAAAAAAAAAAAAAAAAACTCGCCTTCAAAAGAAAAAGAAAAAAAAAAAAAAAAAAAACACCCAGGAACTAAAAAGCAAAAACTAATTGGTCACATTTACATACCATTTCCTACCTAAACCAATAAATCAAATTTATTTTACAATTCCAGTACAAAAATCAACTAAACTAAACACTCAATTATAAAATAAACACTGATTTTAAATACTATATGACAAATTATTTTAATACCTAACTAATTATATACGATCTCTTAATTTTTAAACACCTTTTGAAGTCGGTGCCTCCTATAAAATACCACCTAACCTAGTGAAAACCCACCGAATCCTGAGCTAAACAATAATTTAACTAACACGAAATTTATCTTTAACACCAAACCTAGTCAGTTTCAATAGGTAGCAGTTTAGAGGAGGAACTACTTTGATGTACCCCCCCCCCCCCCAAATCGGACATTTGGCGACTTTTTTTTTTCTCACTCAAGGTACAAAATACAAGAAAATGCTAAATTTGGCAACAGCAAAAACCTAAAAGCTGAAAAAACCTAAATTGGCAACACAAAAATAAGAAACAGCAACCCTAAAAAGTCCGTAAGGAGTGCCAGATTTGGCGCGTAATTTTTTGGGGGGTATATCAAAGTTATACAAACCTGAAATTGAGTTTTACCTTTCAGGGGAGGATTCTCTCTTCCTTTCCAAAAATTGCCTAATGTTGGGGAAAAAAGCTGAATTGCTTTTGAAAATAAGCTTAAAACAAAAAAATTGAAAAGTTGCTGACTATTCATCAGGTAATCACGCTAACGTTGCTAAAACCACTAAAGTTTCCAAATATGGTCCACAATCACGTTTTTAAGACTTCAATTACTAAATTATTTTGAACGAGGCTCTGACTGCTCCCGTATGAAATCTAAAAATGAAAAACCTACAATTTCAAAAAGTGGAGAGTATTTAAATCCCTCCCCCTAGTATCAATGAATATCTCTTTAAAACTTCGTTTTTTAGGACTTCAATTTCAAACTAGATTTTTTGGAGAACCCCAGAACCGCCCTGCCCATAACATCATCTAAGTTAGTCTGAAACTGCGTTTATAGAACTTCAGTTTCGAAAAACTGAGCAGAGGGGTGATGGATTTCTCTCTCTCTCTCTCTCTCTCTCTCTTTTTTTTAATCAATCGGGCAACAATTTAAAAAAGTTCTGTACCTTTCATTACCCTAACTTCAACAAATAGTCTATAATGGCGCTTTTAAGACTTCAAAGTGTAAACATTTTCGCAGAAAGCTCCCCGAATTTTTTCTCCCCGTAGCATCACCAGAGACCGTCTAAAACTGCTATCCTAGGACTACAATTTCAAAAAAATTCCGGACCCCCTTCCCCTCCCCCGTTAGTAGCCAGAGTGTTTTAAGAGTGCTCTCCTTAACTTTTTTTTAGGTTGCGACACTGGGTGACAGTATGAAGTCTTTACCCCACTTCGAAAAAAATGAGAAGATCAAGGCACTGTTGCTCCTCCGCCCCCCCCCCCTCCCAAGAAAAATAGAAATTGCAAAAGGGAGGGAGGGAGGAGCTGATCTTGGTTTTGGGCCCCCTCCAAAATAAAATCATATATACGCCACTGATGCCGCTGTCTGATAAAAATAATATCAATTTATGACTGCTATAAAAAACAGTAAAAGCAGAATTTAGTGTCTATTTAGTTTAGGTATTAAAAAGTTTTTAAAAACTTTGGAACTTTTTTGTCTGATTTTAAAGCGATAAAGATCTTATTTTATATCAGAAAGACTAACTTTTGTCTAGAATATGAATTCACTGTATTTAGTATTATATTTTAGTTTAGTAGTTGAAATATCGAATCATCTTCATAAGTATGTCACTTTTTTTTTGCGATGATACTGACGGAAGGTTCATAGCAAAAATACAGCGGATAAAATAAAGAAACAATTCCTTCTCTTTAAACAAGATGCAATTCTCACCCAACACATTACGACGGGTGACATTTTTTCGGTAGTTAGCTAGAAAATATTTTTTTTTTTTTTTGCATTGCTATTTCTTCTCTTGTTCATAAAATGTTCAGTTTGTCGTACGTTACAAACATTGGAGTTCCATTTTACGTGGTGGAAGTGGCAAAATAATAAAAGCAAAAGATAGTTTAATGCAGTCGGGTGGATGGTGCCTACGGGCTGAGCATTCATAATGACCAGAGCCGTGACGACGATTTCATAAAGAGAAGGGTTTTTTGAATGTTTTTTTTTTTTTTTTTTTAAATCCTTGCTTGCATTATCAGAGGAAAACAAACAAGTGCGTTAAACAACTCATTTCTGTTTTAAGGCCAAAATCAGGAGCAGCACAGCAAGGCCGGGGTTGGGGGTTAACCTCCCAAAGAACCCTTGGTTATTTGCCATAAAAACAAAACTAGTGTGATATTTATTTATTTATTTATGAGCAAAACAGCTTCACATACATAGAGGTCTGCGTACCAAGCGCCTTGCCTCCGAACACACACATGAAAGATTTACAACACAAGAGAAGAAAATAACGCCCAGGGCACCGGCGGGAATCGAACCCACGACCTCCGGCTTAGAAGAAGAAGCTTATAAGTATGACATTTAAAAGCATGCAAAGACTGGTATGACCCCCTCCCCCTCAAGAAGGAGCACTGACTGCTCTACCGGCCGCAATGTTCATTCTTTACACAGTATCCTTCAATTCAACCCTGTTTAACTGATTATTATGCAGTACACTGCAAACAGTATTAAAAATTGGGACCGAATTATTTTCATATACAGTAAAACCTGTAAAGTTGACCACCTGTCTAAGTTGACCGTTTTTTTCAGGCACGGAATTAGCCCTTATCATATAAATCAACCTTTGTAAGTTGATCACTAAAGTAGTGCACCGCAAGTGATCAACGTACACAGGTTTCACTTTATGTGGCAGTTAGAAGCAAAATGGATGTAAGTGGAGTTTTTTAAGTTTCGAGAATAACGTATTTGAAGTTCAGATCCCAGGTTCATAGAATTTTTTTTCTAAATAATCAGCAGAACGTACCAGGACTACTAGTACTACACTGTTAAAACTACAGGATGCATTCGGCACCTTTCAGGGGAGAAACGCTTGTTCACCAGCGACACCCAATACGGAGCCGAAATCGCACCTCTAAATAGGGTGAAAAACAGGCACCTTTTAAAAACTAGACAGCCGGAGTGAAAAAAAGGATCATTCGGAGAGAGAAATGGCACCCTTACTATAGATCCTCCTCCCCCCTCCCCCGTATTGTGTGCGTTTTTGAATACAGTTGTGTACTTTTTTTTTTTTTTTTTAGTTTTGTTTTGATTTATGATATTCTACGTTTTGGACATTTTTCACATTGAACTCGGTATTGGAAATGATTAAAACATGTAGTTACAGCATTTGATCATATTTCAGAGTTTTCAACATAGTTAAGAAGTGCTCATAGCGTTAATTCATCTGATCGTGCTCTAACTCAGTGTTTCTCAACCTCTTTTGCCCACGGGCGCGGTAAAAGCAAATGAAAAACTTTGCGGACCGGTGAAATCTTTATCGTTTTCTTATACAATAAATATCTACCCCTTCACTTGTATCAAAGATCTGTCACAAATGCGTTATAATTTAAAAACGAGTAATTATTTAAAACATGTGAGAAATTATACATTTACTATAACTTGACGTATTCCGAAAATGAAGCATAGCTGTACTTATGGATTATTTAAATGATGAGCCAAAAATATTCAGGGATATTACAATTACGGAAAAACAAAATCGTTTCATAAACGTTAATCAAGAGTAACAAAAGAAAATGCACATAAAGTTTTTCAACAGTTAAATAAAAAACCAAACGAAAGTTCTAACGCTTTCGAGGACCGCTAACAGGAAATGATTCTAACACTTGAATGAAAAAGCAAAAAAGAGCTAGACTGAGAGAGATTTTTTTTAGCTTTATGTTATAATCTACGAAGCACAAGAAACATTTTTATTAAGGTTCTTTTGGTGACTAATAAAAGCTGCTTATCGAGTATTCAAGAAAATAATGACAGATATTTTTAGTAGCGTTTTGAATGATGGAAATTTCACGATAGTAACGGTAAACGGGAACTAGAAGACTAACGGTTACTGAAAAGCAATAAATGCACTTTTAAACACTTAACTATGTTTGAAAGCCCTAAAAGCTACAAAGTGATCAAAAGCTGTACTTACTTGTAATTTCGGATAATTAATCCTAGAAAATTTGTCTTTTAATCCAATAGTGTACTTCATTCAATGTGAAAGACACACAAACGCAATCATCATTTGTCCGTCATATTGAGGTGGTTGAATGTATGTCTAAGGCAAAAAGCGCATGCGCAATGAGTCTTTCTGCGATTGCATGATGTTCTGGCTCCTCTGCTCTATTTTCTAGCCTGTGTTGCACCTTCAGGCACTATGCTTTCACCTTAGAGGGAATATTTTCACTCGTCTGGAACCCCTGGTTTTAACAGTGTAGCCATTGCACCAACGCAGAGAGGCGATGTTTTCCTACCATTTGTGCAGGTTAACTCAAAACTTAAACTTATGCACTTACATTCCTTTGCTTCTCATTGTCCCATATGTATATAGGGTTTGATGTTAGGAAAAATTGCTTAATAAACTAAACAGAAATGAATTTAACGGAGATTCAAATCATAACTACTCATTTCCCAAAGCCAAAATTACTATGCAGCTTCCTAGCTGCAGCATTCTTCTCCCTTTTGTAAATTCCAGATTCACCATAACATTCTCATAAGGAGCAATATTTCCGCAGTGAATACTTAATACAAAAATCAGAACCTTCTACATGCTTCTCTGTCACTATTTTTCGAAAATATGATTACGATTTGTAAAGCGAGGACAGCCGTAATTTTCAGCAAAAGTTCAAAGACAATGTTTAAAAGAAGACCATTGTACACTAAAATTAACGATAAAGTTAATATAAGTTAAATATACATTTTCTTCATTTTGCTCTTTTTTTCTCCAATGAAAGAGGTTTAACCCCTAAAACCCTCCCCTTGGTCACAGCCTTAGTAACTACTGAACTTTAAAAAGTTCAGTTTTCTAATTACATCAAAGCAAAATATCAAAAAAAAAAATATATATATAATATATATATATAATATATATATATATATATATATATATATATATATATATATATATATATATATATATAACACTGTTGTCTCCTTCCTAGCTTAATCATAACACTTTTCATTTTAGTTAATTTTAGAAATACACTCCTGTTTATGAAAATTGCAATACCATGTCGGAAGAATCATAGTTGAATAAAATTTTATACACAGTTGAGTGGTAATGGTACAAATAAATGATTACATTTTCAAACCAAACAAACACAAAAAGAGATAGAAATTAGTATTTTGTGTGGCCACCAAGCGCCGCAATAAGAGTTGCGACGCGACTCGACATGGAGTAAAACAAAGTTTGAATATATGCCCGCGGAAGAGTATTCCATATTGTTTGTATGCGCAACCAAACTTCGTCTGTCGAAGCAACAGGACAAGGATGACGAGCGAGACGCCGCCCAGCGAAATCTCACACATGTTCAATCGGTGACATCCGGGGAATATGCAAGCCAAGGAAGAAGCTGTACCTGCTGCGAATCAAGGTAAGATTTGACAGTCCTGGCGACATGTGGACGGACATTATCCTGCTGGAATACAGCCACTGAAAGTCCATGCAGGAAAGGAATAGCTTGGGGCTGAAAAACTTCGTTTATGTATCGGGTACTGTTCAAATTGCCCACAATTCGTAGCAATTGTGATCGTCCATAATATGCTATGGCACCCCAGATCATAACTCTGGGTGTTCGTCCACTCTGGCGTTCGATAATGCACTCCGGGATGTGCCGTTCACCGGCATAGCGCCTGACCCGAATTCGGCCATCATGGTGACACAAACTGAAGCGGGATTCGTCAGAAAAGACGACCTGCTGCCAATCAGCACGTCAGCTCCTATGCACATTGGCCCATTGTAGCCTCAGGCGGCGATGGTTTTGTGTGAAAGGAATCCTGTATAAAAGAATTCTTGTGCGCAGTCCACGCAGCAGCAGACGTCTCCGAATTGATGAAGCCACACTGAAACACATGTAGCTGTTGACCACTGTGCTGCCAATTGTCTAGAAGAAGCTGTACGATCCGTCAGCACCATATGCACCAGGTGTCTGTCATCGCGAGCTGACATCACATTTCGGGGTCCACTCCCGGATTTCCGAGCTGTCCGACCCTCGTCCGTCCACTGCTTCCAAACACGCATGATTGTGCTGCTGTTACCCTGCACACGAGCGGCTACTGCACGATAATACAATCCAGCTTAACGAAAGCCAACGATTTAGCCCCGTTCAAACTCCGAAATTTGCTCAAAATTCGCTTTCTTTCGTAAAAGAGGCATAGTAAAGATTCAGGTAACGTTTCCTCTAGCATATAACCACCGATAATCATACACGCCTCGCTACAGCCGCCTATTTATATTCGGTTCGATCCGCCGTTCAGAGGGCGCTGCTCAGCATACGCATGCGCTACCGGTCTGCAATTCTAATCTTTTGTATATCATGCCCTACTTTACATTTCCTGCAATTTTCAGCTCACTCGCGTAAGTCCTTCGTGGTGTTGCAATTTTCACAAACAGGAGTGTATTATCAGTTATTTTGGAGCACTGAAGGTTTACCATTGGAAACCTTTTGCTCATCTAAAAATAGGCGCACTTATTGGAACGATGGTTCTGAAAAAAGGAGAAATTAAATTTTTGGTTTCAGTTGATGATTTATTAGAAAGAGAAGAAAAAGCATTAAATAGAACAGCATGGCTTAGAAATAGAAGATAGGATGGAAGAAAAAACAGAGGGGACTATTCTTAAATTCTCGTGATTAATTTAGTAGCATTTATATCCTCATTTTTATGTCTGCTACTTTACTAAACAAAAACTAAATCGTAAGTTTACTAAAATCTTTTGAAAATCTTGTCAACGTTTCAAGTATTAATTTATGGCAATGAAGATTTCATGTTGCTTCAACTCTACGATTGGCTGGAATTAGCTTCTTTTACTTGCTTTGTGCTTGATAGCGAGTCACATGATTCACTGTCATTGCAAGAGGAATAATATTTATGAAATCTAAGTTACGAGTATATTAAGAGGGGAAAAATGTGTCCATTGTAATAAGTATTATCTCTTACATTTTTCGCAAGTAGAAATCAAGTGTTTATTAGTATTTCTTTCTTTTTTTTCAGATTGGATGTGTTTTATGCTTGGTATTATTTCTATATATTTTTGCAGCATTTTTTATCTTTTAGCCCTTACATACGGTAACTATGAATCATTATTCTTTAAATTATGTCTAACTTAGGAATTTCTTACTCTGAAGACATTTAAATGAACTCATTTCGAATATGTTTTTCGTTTTCGTTTTGTTTGCTTTAAAATACATGTTTTTTTAATGTTATACATCATTTAACCTTTTTTTTTAAAAATATTACAACTGCTCATCTTTCTCATTGAGGAGATCATTCATATTTTGATTATTACTTCATGTATTAGGGTAACAAGTTCAAAATATAGCGATTTTTTTGTGCTTTCATTTCAATGTTTAGCATGAATAAAAAATTGAAAATATAGAGCACAGAAATTCGAAAAGCAAAAAGAAAAAAAAAAAAAAGCTTTAAAAGCAAAATAACCAAATTTTTTAAAACCTAGCTGCAACTCTTGATTTCTAAACTTTAATTTGTAAGAAACAGGTTTGATTTCTTCTATTTAAAAAAAATCTACTTTTAGAGCGCCTAGATTTTCTTACTTTTTTAAAATGATGGTTGGATCTAAGATTTAATAATAGCACTGACTAACAAAGGATTTCTTAAAAGACAGCTAGCTTTGTGTTTTATTTTTTTCCCTGCTTCCCGCAAACATTAGAAATAGCTAAGACCTAAGGAAAATATTTTCAGCTGGGGTAAAGATAAAGGGAAACAGAATTTCAATGTTTCAACTTTACATCCTTCCCTTTTCTTTTGGATAATTTGAGACGACAAATTTTGTACATTGTAACTAAGTAACCATTGTAACCCACTACATTCTCTAAGAGTAACTGGGTATGAGAAATTTGACTTTATAGCTGTTTGTTGGCAAATAAAATCATTTTTCATTTTACCTCAACGTGTTTCCTTTTATCCAGAGACAAGAGGGTAAATGGAAATACCAAATTTATTTACCCAAGCAGTTGATGTTGGTAGATAGATAATATCACCACACAATACTATTGCAGAAACTGTAGACGTTCTGCACCAACAATACTCAGTTTGTGAACCTTAGGTCGCATGTGATCCACTGAATCCTTCAAATGTAATCTGAATTCATTTAAAAAGAATAAGCATGCAAAAAATAAAATTATGAGCTGAATTCATGTAAAATACACTCAAAAGTGTAATTTACACAAAAATTTAATTTTCCAAAAGTAGAGAGAATGAAAATTTAGTCGTTTTCATTTACCTCAGAGTACAGTATTTATGGGGTGAATTTTAACACTTAAATTTCACATTGAAAATAGAGGATGAAAAAAAAATCACGATTACATTTCGATTTTAACATGACAGCAAAATTTGAAACTTTTCGACACCTGTGCAGATTAGGGTGGGGGATGGAGTAAATAAATAAATAAAACCCCAATAAATTCAATTGTTTCAACTCTGTTTTGGTATTTTAAAGTAATTTTAGATTTTAGATGGCGCCACTTGCTTCGTTGCTGTTTTAATCAACCAATCAACGGATTTTTAAAATTAGAACCAGGGTCAAAGATGAGACTGAGACGCGATATTTCCATCTCTACTAGACTTCTGTTAGGGTGTTCTGCAGAGCGCCGTGATTGGCTGACTGAACTGTCGATCAAATAGTTGGTGGTACCACGTGCTACTACGGAAGTCGGTTGTTGCAGCAAGGGGTTTTGGCGCCATCTGTCGGAAACAAATTTAACTAAAACCAATAATATTTTTTAAATCATTTTTGTTAAAATACTGGAAGAACTTTCGGCTAATAAACGTCTTTAAATTGGCAAAATTCCAGAATTTTAGTAGAAATTAAATTTTAAAATCTTAAGTCATACGAATCAAAATTTGGCTGGGTTCAATGGCGAGAAATTAAAGAGAGAGCAAGAATTAAATTATTATTTCCATACCATAAAAATATGAAAAAGAATTCCAGTTCCAAATGTATGAAAATTTATAATTTTTGGTGCAAATTTTAAAAATTATTAAAATTTAAACTATGGAGCATAGTTAAAGTCTGAAGTAAAATTAATTTAGGCATAAAAGAATGAATAATAATTACTATTTCTCTCGGAAATTATTCATATTATCTACAAAAAATCAAGTTTTGAAAATTGTGTTTTGCATTGAATTTTAATTACATACACTTCACATTTGAAGCTATGCTTTTCCCCCCGTTTCAAACAACACGCGCTATATTTCTTATCAACTTTAATAGACTTAAATATTTGTGGATAAAAAATTAATTTTATCATAGTGTAAATTAAAATGCAATGTTGTAGTGAAAAATTTACTCCATGGTAGAAGAAAATGAGATGAAATAATTTTATTTGTATTAGTAGATTCAAAAGTAGTAGTTATATGTTTAATGAGGAATCAGCTGATTTTTAATCATCAAAAGCGTATATGTGGCCAGAAGATAAAAATAGTTAAATCAACAGGTTTAACTCATTTATTGAAAAAAAAAAAAAAAAAAACAATTGCCTTAAATTCTATTACAAATAAAAAATTAATATAAGTTTTTTAACGCATACATCTAAAAAGTAATAATAAGAAATATTTCATCATTTGACAATCAACTTTTTTCTATTAAACTTTAACAATAGAATCAGGAAATCAACTTTCTAAACAATTTATATTTGGTCAAAAAAAACATTCTTGTTCGTTCCTGATTTTTTTCTTATTCAAATTTAAAGTGCCAAGTACTATACAGTAACATAAATTTTTATACCAATTACAGAAATTCGTTCACATTAAAAAATGACACTGAAACATTTTTACAGTAAAAAATTTACTTTTAAGTTATTTACAAGTGAAAAATCAATATCAGTTTTTTAAATACACTTGAACAAAACATATTAATCAATAAGAATTATTTGATCATTTGACAGTCAACTTTTCTCTCTATATTTTCTTACTCTTGAACAATAAATTTAGAAAATAAAGTTTCTAGATAACTTATTTTGGTAGAAATCTATTCTTGTTGTTCCTGAATTTCTGCCTTAAATTTTTTAAAAAACTTTTACACATATGGGTGATTTTTCAAAAACCAGACATTTTCCAATCACATTTTTTTAAAAAATAAAAATGCTTAAAAAAATCTGGGGAAAAAAAAGATACTCGATGTTAAGAACTAAAAATGGAAAGATAGAGGGGACTCACTTTAACTATGCTACACCCCTCAAAACTGGGGGTCAAATTTTCACACACCAGAAGAGTGACAAGCAGTAAGTTTCATCAAAGGTTACCAAAAAAATTATTATAGTGATAAATAAATAACTGTAACCTAAATCAAAAAATATATTATTCCATGACAAAACAAAACACTGGTAAAACATTGATTCTCCTTACAAATTGCCTGTTAAGCATTCCTGGGATAATAATTAAGGTAAAGAATTTTTTTCTGTTCTTACCTCTTAATTCAACTACACACTATGAGCAGAGTTAAAAGTTTTCTTCTATTTAAATCAAAAATAATGTTGTCCAGGAGTGTGACAGCAAAAGTGTTATATGTACTCCATTTTTGAACCTCAAATTTTTAATGAGAACAGCAGACAAATCATATGAACAAAATACTCAAGGAATTCAAAGATTAAAAATTCCTTTTTTTCTTAAATCTATAATAATTTACTCATTTTTATGACATTAGAATGCCTTTAAAACCTGGGGACAAATTTGAAAATGATGTACCTTGATTATTTAAATAATTAAATTTATTTAAATAACGTTACTTTACACCTTTAAGAATATATAATTTAGCAGTACAAATTAAATTTGTGGAATGTTGTTTTAAAATTTTAAAATAATTTAAGAAAATTTGAGAAACGAATGGGAACACGCTGAAAGAGTGACTTTCTGGTTACTCAAAAATTTTTGCAGAAAAAAATAGAGGAGTTATTGTTTTTATAAGAACGGAATAACATTGGAAAATTTATTTCAACTAATAAAAAACAAAAAAGTTCTAGGTCAAACAATCCTTGTGTCAAGCTCCTGGGACATAATACTGTTAGGATTTTGGAGAATAACCCATACATTTCAATAATACATATCATTAGTGTTTCTTATTTAAATTCTGATTATTTAGTAGAATAACAGAATAGAAATATTTACTGCAATTTAAGATATTTGATTACATTATAACAAGACACTGCAACACTTATGCATTAAAACAAGAATCTGAAATACTTTTGCATTTAAATATGATAGGTACTGAAACATTTTCGCATTAAAATATGATTACTGAAATACTTTTCACATTAAAAAATTGCAGTTAACAATGGTTTCAACTTCTATTGTGCATGGAATGTCAAAATGTACCTTCTATAATTATATCATTTACTGACTCACATTTGTTTTGGTTTGATACCAGATTGAATTCTTTATTATAATTTTTGGATAGACGTTTTTTTCTTAAAGGAAGAGCAAGATTTCTTATGTTCTCTGTATTTTTTTCAGAATGTTTGCATCTTTTTCGTTTAATGCTTTGCTTAACGCCTGTGTTTTGAGCTACAGTAAGTTCTTGTTGCTTAACAGTCTTTGTTGTGACGTATTTTAGGACTGGTTCCACCAAATTAATTAACCCATCCATCGTTTCTTGATCATTTATTTCGAACGACAGGGTCCGAATTCCAGCCAACATTTCTCTGACTTTGGCGCCTTTAATATTTACAGATTTTCCTTGCTGTTCTTGTTCATCTACAGTTATTTCATTTGAAACATCGTCATCTTTTTTATTTTCTATATTATTTTCTTTTGTTGGTGATGCGGCTTCATTGACATATCCATCATCAGATACTCCATTTACGTTTCCTAATTCTGTGTTAACTTTTAAATTTTCTTTTGAATGTGTGCCAACATATACACCGTTAACAGACATATCCAAGTTAAGGTATGGGCTGTGTCTAAATTTTGGTGATAAATTATCCCATGTTATGTTGGTATAGTTAAATACAGAAAAAAAATGCTTGCAAAGCCACTTCCTCCTTTGCCAGTCATAACACTGACAAGAAGGCATCAGATCATCATCACCAAAATCAACAATGTAAAATGAGTCTGTATTTGTCTGGCTGCGTATTTGAAAACAAATTCTAGAACTTGATATACGTGTAACATCATGTGATACAATGCTTTTAGCCAAAGATATTCTTTCCATACAGTGTAAGATAAACGGCCTTGGCCTATTAATTAGGTACTGTGGAATATCTGCAGAATATTTTCTATAACCAGAGGAGTATTTAATATTTAATTCCTCATATGATCGATAACTGTCGTGTATAAACTTTGTAATTATTAATTTTAACATACTGTGTAGAGGCATTGAAATTTTGTTGAATAAATAATCATATTTTAGACGTCTGTTTTGACGCTCAACTCCATTGTTGGTATTGATTGGCAGCTCCATTTCATCCTTCCGAAAGGCCCACACCCATCTCTTACGAACAGAAAGCCATTCTTTCTCAAACCAATTTTGCATTTTTTGGTTTGTTATCCAAAAATTTCTGTTTTTTAGTACCTCCACAGTTTTGTCGAAAGCTTCCACTGATTCTGCATTTGCTATGTCCCTTAAATGTTTCAAAACATAGTCTCTCTCTGCTTGATTGACCCCATTTACTGATTTTTTTATCCAGCGCTCCCAGGCTTGCTCCCGATGAAAATCGCATAGAAACACAAAAGCCTCAGGAAAAACAGCTTCAACAGCATTAATTTCCTGTTCACAGAAGTCCGTCATAAAATTTTTAGGGTTCCAAGTTAGGTTTGCCTCTTTTATTACATTAATTGCTTCTTTAATGCTAGCAGTTGTTTCATCTTGGGTAATAAATATAGCAACAACTTGATAATTTACATTCGTTTTGACACATATGAAAAACAAGGGCAAAGTATACTTTGTCGTCCGATAAGTAGCATCTAAAAGACACATCATGTTTCCGTAGGTCTAGAGCAAATACTTTTGTTTTGAAGACTGATATACTATCAACATATTTTTTGTAGTTTTATCTTCAATATTTTTGCCTTCAGTTTCATGGTGAGATCTAAAGAAGAAGAAGTCATCAGGATATTTCTCCAAATGGTCATCTACCATATGTTGAATATTTTCCTGTAGAAAAAAAGAGATAAAATTCTGAAACTCCTCTCCTGCGGACACTCCTCTGTTACCGACAAAAATATCTGTCCCGTTAGTGTCCGCTTTAGAGGGGTTTTACTGTATTTACATACTGACTTATATGCAGAGAAGAACTGCTTATACGTTTTAGAAGGGACTGCGTGAAAAATCTTACAAACTAAAAACATATAATAGGTATGTTTATATGTATTGGATTCTGCAGCGACTAATTTAAGAAGTGCATGAATGGCAAGAACGTACGAAAGAGAAACTTATCGACAGTGCTACATTGTTATGTACAGTTTTAATTGCTCTAAAACATTTCCAACCATAAAAAAAAAAAAAAAAACTTTTGTTTTTACATGCCTTCAAATGTTGAACAATACTGGGCACATGGTAAACTCTGCATACTATTGTTAATCAACATATTATAAATGTTCTTTTTTACCGCTACTAGGGTGTACTTTTATTTACTACTATTGTATTATATCCATACTTTTATCTGCTCTTGACAAAAAAATAATTTTCTTTTAACTTATATGAAAGCATGGAAATGAAAACTACCATTTTAATTTCATTTTGAAGGATTAGTTTCCACAAAAATATAATTGCATTAGGCTAAAAAAAAGTTACGAATGTAGAATGTAATGTCGACTTGACTTCATCTGTTACTGTCAACCAATACCTCCCCCCCCCCCCCCCCCCCGATTATTATCCATTTAACAAGTGTCAGACCTTTTCCGTTTTTAGCGTCAGGAAACATAAACCAAAAAAAAAAATGTTCGCATCATTCTGAAATTAAGAGAAAAATTAGATGACCTTCGTACAGCCAAAATATTAAATTTCTCTTACCACTGACGATAGATACACACTAATCAACCCATTTATTTTCAGTATTTGTGCTTTTAAACTATTTTTTTTTTCATCATGAAATGCGAAATCATATTGTTTTAGATCTCATTACAAATATTCTGATAGAAGCATTTAAACATCACACTTCAACGGAAGGAAGCACTACAAGTAAACAAGTAGGCGTTTACAACTCTCCGATGGCGTAAGCCAATGGCGTTGATTTGTTGAGCACTCGAACAGAAGTCTAGTAGGGATGGAAATATCGCGACTGAGACATCGAAAGTTATTACTGATGCTGTCACCTAGCGGAGTGTACAAGTGATAAATGTGTAAAATAAAGCTTCTAGCACATTATTCGTTGTTTTCGGAGGGAAGTGTATGGAAAATTATCTCTTATACATCTTCAAAGAACATTTTAAGAACAAACTAAGAGTATTAATAAAATTATGTGAGTAAAATTACATATAAATTAGCAATACTATTAATAAATATCAAACGAAGAAGTAAATACACAGTAAAACAAAAATAAATTAAGTTTGTTGATAAGATGCTAAGAGAGAGATGTATAACAATGAGAACAGCGAGAAAGAATCTAAAATGTTCCAAAATGATCAATAAAAATTTTTGAGAGAAAAAAAATCAAATCAATTTTTGTGTATTTGTATGTTCGAGGTAATCTCTAGAACCACTGCAACTATTTGAAAAATTCTTTCACTACATAAAAGGTACATTCTTACTGAGTGACATAGGATATAATTAATGCATATATGCATTCATACTATTTTTTTTAACAAATAGTTTGTCTTCGCTCCCAGTTATTGTTTCGTACTGCTTTGTTCTTATATTCGTAAAAACAAACCCTGAGTGCTCTGCATCCGTAATGACAGAACAGTTAACAGTTGACGGTCCTCTTCGAACTGAATGCTGAGGTTTGGGAACACGCGAAAGAAGTAAATTTAACGATGATAGGATGAAATTCCGCCAAAGCCTTTACATAAATTTGAGGCTGCAGAGGATAAGGTATACAGCATACTCACAGGGCCGGCTCTAGTAGTTTTGCTGCCCTAGGCAGGACCGGACTAATACTCCATTAGCCAGTGCCCCAGCACGGAGTAAAGAATTTAAGGGGCGCAAAATTGCCAAATCAAAAAGAGAGAAATATTGCGACCGAGCAGCTGGGAAAAAAAAAAAAAACCCCTAAGTTCTCTGGAAAAAACTCTGGAGCCATCTGCAGATGAATAGGGCAATCTGCGATGTCCTTTTATCTATTCTAGAGCCGTAGGGGCGCCCTCCAACTTAAAATTTTTGGGAGGGGAGAAATTCTCAAAAAAACAAACGGGGCTCCAAATTTTGCCGAATGATAAAATACGGATTTTCACTCATATGTACTTACATCTAGTAAATATAATAGTTACATTTAGGCAGTGGCGGATACAGCCGGCGGGCAACCGGGCATTTGCCCGGTGGGCCGGTCCTGCTTCGGGCCGGTACAGCAAAGTATTTCGGGCCTCTCTACTAGCAGCAAAATATTTCGGGCCTGTCCACTAACAGCAAAATGTAAATTTTGCACGCATGTGTTTAGAATAACGCAACTTCACAAAACACAGCCTCAGCTCCTCTTTATGCATTGGCTAAAGCTTGCGGGTGGAGGGAGGCAGGGCCGACACCATGAAGGGGGGAGGGGAAATTTCTGAAATGGGGCTGCCCAGGGCCTGATTACCACACAGGCTAACTAGGCCTAGGCCTGGGACTTCATATTCCTAAGGAGCCCCAAATTTTTCATAGAATTATCCATAGCATTGCAACGATATGAAAAATACATGTATTTAAAAATAAAAAAAATATGACTTATTAATTGGAAAAAAACTACTTTAAAGGGGAATTTTTAATCATTCTGCTAGTAACGAATTTCCTTGGTCACGATTATGAGGGGGCCCAAAGGGGATTCATAAATGCACATAAGTAATTTATACATAGTTGTGTGATTAGACAAAGAGATCTCCAAAAGTGCATTCGTGCTTTAAAAATGTAAATCAAACACTGCATAGTCTTCAAGGGGCCTCCAAATCAATATGGACCTAGAGCCTCACTTTTAGTTAGTCGGACCCTGGGGCTGCCAATATATTTTTAGTGGTATAATATATTTATATAGTGGTATAATATCTCGGAATCTATCTCGACTTAAAATCACCAAAGATCTTCAAAAACTGCGTTTTCAGAGCTAATATATTTTTAAAACATTTAGAGGAGAGCCCCGGGAACCGCTCTTCATAGCATGTACTCGAAGATAAATAAAAATTCTGTTTTTGGATTTCCACGTCCGAAAAATTGCAGCAGGAGAGACCCTGAACCTACGCTCCCCTAACATCACCAAATATTGTCTAAAATTGAGTTTTTAAGACTACAATTTTGAAAATTTTCCGGGGGAGAGGCACCCTGGACCCCCCTATTTCAGACTCAATGTTAATCTTTCCATTAAGTTTATATTGCTAATACAATAATGACTCCCAGAAGCCAGAAAGCTAAGTCCACTCTCTCTCTCTCTCTTTGTATTGATACATGCGTTTGAAGAAAAAAAAAAAATAAGAGACTGTCAAACTCGTACCCGACCCCTCCCACCAGGTTTTTGACCTCGTATCGAGTCTGGGGGTCGTCAGAGTATGGTAGTATAAAAAGAGGAATGTTTATGGACAGGGCCCAATAATGTATGTTTGGGTCGAGGGACCAATCACGTTCTAAGACGGCCATAGTCTTTTACCCATGAACATCGCTAGATCAGTTTCATAAAACAGGGAAATTAATTTACTTGTTATGACTGCATAAAAGGACATACTAGCCAAACAGTGTTATCATTACGGAAATATTCAATCAAGTTCCGGGCATTATAAAAATACGTAAATGGAGAATTACAATCACAATTTCGACCCAAAATAAGGTTTAGCTAAAACTGCATCAATTTGTTCATCATTAAAGCGCAGAAGTGTTCCTTTCTGTTAAATTTTGTTTAAATAAAACATATTTAGTTGTTAAGAATAATTTCCTCATATTTAAGTGATATCCCAATCGTTAGGTAAAATTTAATATCTATAAGAGCTATGGGGCCGCTACATCTCCTAATGCCAGGGCCGATTTTTTCAACCAATCCGCCACTGCATTTAGGCATTTAAATACTTCAGTTATGTCTCCAAGTTTGCAGAACCCTCGAGGCGAAATTTGCCGAATTATGAATTTTTTGGGAGTTTACAGTGACCTTGTGGTGGCGCCCGTCACCAGAAGGTGGGCATGGTAAACATCTCAGTCTTTCAGAAAACGAGCCACCATTTTGATTTTAGTAATGTAACGAAGAGCGTGGTAAGATATCAGTAAGTTAAAGAACGTGCTTCGCGGCGTTAAAGATGAAAAAAAAGGACAATTTGTTTTTTTCGGTAAAAGTTCGGAAGAAAATGCAAATTAAAAAAAAAAAAATCTTTAGTAATACATCACAAAACATCTAAACTAACTAATAGTCGCTGAGAGGAACGTTTTAAACATTTAGGGGAAAAAACGCAGCTGTTAAAGGATTCATTTTCACGAAAATGAAGATTACGGTGATTTCGAGAGCTGAAAAATTCGCAAATTTTGTATAGACTGAAAGTTGAAAAATCCGACGAAAAAAGACATTTCGCGAGGTTTAAATTTTCGCGATTACGACGAGGTTGCGAAAATCACGAAAATTAAGGTCTTGCAAAAATAGGTGCTTTTATCTTTTTTAAGTGCATTACAGAAACTCATGGGAAACTTCAGACTAAAAAACATATTAATTTATAAACAAGATAGCTTCTGGGGAGCTAATGATTCTTGTTTCTGTTTTTCGAACTTTCATTTTTTTCTTGGCATAAAAATTCACAGCAAAATGGCGGAAAATGTATGAGCCGCCGAAGTATGATTTAACAGATGAAAAGTCAAAGTAGAGTGAGAGAGAGAGAGAGATAAAGAGAGAGAGAGAGAGTAAGATTTAAGCGATTATAATGAAAAGTTACACCAGAAGTTGTTAAATAGTTGACGGGCAAAACGAAGGTTAAAACAAAAATTCTACAGAAAATTCAAGAGGCACAACATTTAGGATAAAATAAAGTGGAAAATAATAAATAAATAAATGCGCCTCAATCCAAAACAATTAAATATTTACATAAAAAGTAGTCGAAAACTTTGTACTGCATAGTGAATAAAATATGACAACGTATATAAAGTACAAATTGAGAAATTTGTACTTTATATCTCAATTTGTACTTTATATACGTTGTCATATTTTATTCACAATTAAATATTTGACTAGGGCTTTAGGCGTTTGAATTCAAACACGTTAAAATGCAAGATAAGGGTGAAAGACACGGATTATTACCATCTATCTGCACTACTTGAATTCAAAAGCTGATTTGTCCGAAGCGAATCTCAGTTATAATTCATTTAAATAAATTTTGAAGCATAAACATTCTGTGACTCCAAAATGTTTGCAATGTCCAAAGCAAATGTAGGAGAAGGTGAGGCACAGTGAGGCGAAAAATATAAAATTCAAGAAATTTGGGAACTTTGATTCTGTAAGAAAATTTTAAAGGTGTATTTGTAATGCAGCTTATGTTTTGAGATAATATAAAAAATAGAGACGCAAAATTTCGTCTCACAGCACCCCAAGCATGGGGCACAGTGAGACAGCATACGAGGCACAGAGAGAAGGCATATCGGGTTGAACGAAACATAATATGTACAACGTTTAAAATCAAAACTTAATCATAATAAAAATATTAAAAAAATCAGGTTTCATCGTACATTTAAATACAAATTTAATTCTCAAACCAAAAAAAAAAAAAAAAAAAGATTGATATCGCTTTGCATCATTTTAGTAGGAGCTGTCATCAACAATTTAATATTTTATTCGGAAATGATACAACATCGGGTACATGTAGTCAAATAAAAACAGTCAAAATGCTTTTACTTTTGCTCAAAAAAAACTAATGTACAAGCCTTCATCGTTTTCAACTATCATTCGAACATTTCCGACATAAAAGTTTTTTTGTTTGATGGCAATTCTACAGGAACAAAATATCCTTCGAGTGTTTTACGATGGAACAATGTATGAAGAAAGCAACAACTTTTCACTACAGTCAAAAAACGAATCAGCTTCGTGAAATGTACTAAAAAGGCCTCTGAGAGCAAAATATACAACTTTTTTTTTATTCAATTACATACTCATTTCCTATTGTAAGTAAGCATGTTTGCAACATACAACGTTCCTCCATAAATTATTTACAAGGCCAATGCCAACTAGCGCATTCTCTGGCCATGTAAACGAACTAAAAACACAGGTAATTAATCCTCTGGACTATAGTCATGGTTTTTTCACTATAAAAATAATAAAATTTTGAAAACCTACATACAACGTTTTTCCCGCCACCCATTCAATTACAGCAGATTCATGGGTACCTAGGATCATTTACCGATTATAATGGGCAAAAAAAATCTAAAAAATAGCTTTGTCTCACTGTATCCCACGTTTCATTGTGCTCCACTCTCCCTTATATAAAGGAAAGAGAGCGCATGTGAACTATGTTTTTTCTTTCATTTCTTAATTTCTCAAAAAATGTACCCAATTTCTCAGAGCAAAAGAGTCCCCATGATTGAATGGTCTTTTCTTTTAGCCCCAGATTTTTTTTTTCTGATTTTTAAAAAACTTATTTCTTTACTATGAAATTTTTTAAAACTGTCTTCAATTGCTCACAACTGACCAGGGGAGCACATGTGAACAAGCCTGGAGCATATATGAACACGACTGAAAAATGCAGGACAAGTATCATATTTGAACGAAAAACTCTTTAATATAAAACATATGCGTAACATATACGTATATAAAGGGTGTCCCAAAATTAACGCAAGATTTGAATTTGCCCCCATTTTTTCCATAAATTGTTGGCAGCCATGAAAAAAGAACAATTTGACAGTTGACAGTTTAGGGTTAGTAAAAATGGGGTGTTATTGTACCATACAGCTAGAGAGAGTGAAACATTTCAATTACTGCATAAGGCATTTCCTGGTCGCGTACTCTCTCATTTCGGTCATCAGAATTGGCACCCTACACTGTTAAAACTACAGGATGCATTCGGCACCTTTCAGGGGAGAAACGCTTGTTCACCAGCGGCACCCAATACGGAGCCGAAATCGCACCTCTAAATAGGGTGAAAAACAGGCACCTTTTAAAAACTAGACAGCCGGAGTGAAAAAAAGGATCCTTCGGAGAGAGAAATGGCACCCTTACTATAGATCCTCCTCCCCCCTCCCCCGTATTGTGTGCGTTTTTGAATACAGTTGTGTACTTTTTTTTTTTTAGTTTTGTTTTGACTTATGATATTCTACGTTTTGGACATTTTTCACATTGAACTCGGAAATGATTAAAACATGTAATTACAGCATTTGATCATATTTCAGAGTTTTCAACATAGTTAAGAAGTGCTCATAGCGTTAATTCATCTGATCGTACTCTAACTCAGTGTTTCTCAACCTCTTTTGACCCACGGGCGCGTTAATAGCAAATGAAAAACTTTGCGGACCGGTGAAATCTTTATCGTTTTCTTAAAGAATCATAAAATAAATAATATGAATAATAACTCTGGGGCCGTTAAAGAACACGTGAAAAAATTCAGGGTTCTGATGTTTTTTTTTTTACAAAAAGTAATGTTAAAAATTAATAAAACAATAAATATCTACCTCTTCACTTGTATCAAAGATCTGTCACAAATACGTTATAATTTAGAAACGAGTAATTATTTAAAACATGTGAGAAATTATACATTTACTAAAACTTGACGTATTCCGAAAATGAAGCATAGCTGTACTTATGGATTATTTAAATGATGAGCCAAAAATATTCAGGGATATTACAATTACGGAAAAACAAAATCGTTTCATAAACGTTAATCAAGAGTAACAAAAGAAAATGCACATAAAGTTTTTCAACAGTTAAATAAAAAACCAAAAGAAAGTTCTAACGCTTTCGAGGCCCGCTAACAGGAAATGATTCTAACACTTGAATGAAAAAGCAAAAAAAAAAAAGAAAAAAGAAAAAAAAAGAGCTAGACTGAGAGAGATTTTTTTTTTCGCTAGCTTTATGTTATAATCTACGAAGCACAAGAAACATTTTTATTAAGGTTCTTTTGGTGACTAATAAAAGCTGCTTATCGAGTATTCAAGAAAATAATGACAGATATTTTTAGTAGCGTTTTGAATGATGGAAATTTCACGATAGTAACGGTAAACGAGAACTAGAAGACTAACGGTTACTGTGAAAAGCAATAAATGCACTTTTAAACACTTAACTATGTTTGAAAGCCCTAAAAGCTACAAAGTGATCAAAAGCTGTACTTACTTGTAATTTCGGATAATTAATCCTAGAAAAGTTGGGTTTTAATCCAATAGTGTACTTCATTCAATGTGAAAGACACACAAACGCAATCATCATTTGTCCGCCATATTGAGGTGGTTGAATGTATGTCTAAGGCAAAAAGCGCATGCGCAATGAGTCTTTCTGCGATTGCATGATGTTCTGGCTCCTCTGCTCTATTTTCTAGCCTGTGATGCACCTTCAGGCACTATGCTTTCACCTTAGAGGGAATATTTTCACTCGTCTGGAACCCCTGCTTTTAACAGTGTAGGGTGGGCCGAAATAAGCCGAAATAAGAATGGAATAGTGCTTTTGAACCTTTACCTTAATCGTACGCTTTTCTCAATATATCTCAATCGTGTGCAGTGCATATTTTTCCAATAGTCTTGGACTGTCGGTAAAATAAACTGCTTTTGTGACTCATATTTGGTAAATTGATTGTGAAATTTTTTTATTAATTGTGTTCCTCTTTCAGTTGTATCATTCACAACTTACAGCATTTTAACGATATCTCTACCCTTTAAATAGCTTCCTTCATTTTGCCATGAATCAGGATCAAACAGGAAAACATCTTTTGGTGTTTGTAACTTATCAAACAGTTTTATTGACTTGAAATTGATTCTATAAAGAGGAAGATCTTTACTAAGAAAGTATTTCAAATCATCTACTGTTATCTAAATTTTTTATACAGTCATTAGACACGTCTTCCTTATCAGCAAGCATTTTTTGGAGTAGTCTTTTCCCATCTTCAAAGTTAATTCCTTCATCTAGTACGGACAAAGCTACTAGTTCATTTTCTAAATACCATAAGTGATATATGAATTTTCCAATCACTACTTCTGCTGCATGTTTGTCATCATTTTGTACGCTACGAGTTTTTTAGACACATTATATTATTTAAAGGAGCCTAGATTGGGTTGCTGCGAAAAACCATATCTTCATACAACACGTAACTGTAAAACAGCATTTACGGGCTTTCTCTTCATGTAAGGTCAATTTAAATTGTTTCCAATATTTATAAATTTTCAAACAATGAACTCCTTTTGTCACCCATCTGGCTCAGGGATAAGCTCCAGGTTATTGAAAACATATCTTGTAGGAGGGACTTCACCAGGAAATATTATTACAACTTATGAGAGTTCTCCGTAATCTTTCTCAATTCCACTTTTTACGAGCAATAATGTGTCATTAACTACGTCTTTTAGAATTTAAGTGGTATGTGTACTTGCTTGAAATGTAATAAGTTCTGAATGATGGAGATCTTTCCACAAAATTTTGAAGCTCTTAAATAATGGAATATCGGGTCTAGAACTAAGAATGGCAAGAACTTCTTTAAAGACACGCGCTGTAGTACGATTTAGGGTGCCTGATGATAGCGATCCAAATGTAATATATCACCGTTCAGTTTTTTCTCTAAAAATTGCGTGCCCAATTTATACGACCTGTAATGCTAGCCGTTGTATAAAACACTACAGCTTGACCAGTTAGCAATTAAGATCAATCATCTAAGATATCATATACAACTGAAGAAATATCTCAGGAATTCCGAGTATCGTCCGTTTTTCACGAGAAGGCACTTGACCCCTCCTTCGTTAATTGTTATCCGATGATTCTATTTCGCTATTTTCGGCAGAAGGTATATTCTGATCATAGCATTTTGTTGTAAAAGAGTAGTTTTTGAAATGCAAGAATAACTAAAATGACAACAGACCAGTGAACCAAGTGATGTAAAGAACACTAAGACGTTTTTGCACATTAAAATGCACGCCCAAGTTAAGGCGGTCTGGTTGTCTCATTTAGAAGTGCGTGGATTACTTACCGATCACCCCCGCGTAAAATGGAACTCTGCGTTCGAGGAGGTGGGGCGAAGTGCCTTCTCGTGAAAAACGGACAATAGCTGTTCAATATTGGGACCTGAAGCTATCACGGTAAACCTATCGGTGTTTTTTTTTTTCAGTTACATCTGGATGTAGCTTTGTATCCCAGTGAATAACTAAGAAATCCAAATTTAAATTCATGAAATTTGATTTCACCTATCGACGATTTTCTCATGCTCTCTTAAGGAATGTACAATTGATCACAAGTTCATTTGGATTTAAATTTACTGCATCTACATAGGCTGTTAATTAATGAACAGCAACTTGTAACTAACTAATATGGCATTTGTCTAACAGAGATGAAAGGCGAGCAGATATCAATAGTTGTCAAGCTTTTATGCTTTGTGGTAGACCAGATATAGAAAAAAGGTTCAACAGGTTAGGATAGATACCCATTTCGGTTTCTGAATCTTGTGAATTGCAAGAATTTGATGATAAGGAAGGACTATGTACTAAAATAGAAGAAAATATAAAGTACAGAGTTTTACATTATTCCGATCTGGAACTGTTTTTAATTTATATTTTAGATATGGAAAATACAGTATATTTTTATGTTAGAATAATCGAGGATTTTTCAAAATTTATATTTTAAGAATTAAAAATTGCATAAAAATTTAAGTACATTTATAATTAAAGAACAGTGAATTAAAATTAAACTGCCATTACTTATATTCATAGCATTGAAACTCAGCGACGCTATTTGTCACACCAATTACATGCACAGGAAATTTTGTAAATCAACACCCCCAAAGCCTGGAGGAGACAATTAGTTGTTATCAAAGATCATTCATTAATGGCCTAGGCCATACATTAATGGCCTTTTGAATCCCTTGTGCCCATCTTGGTGGAAAGAAATGTTCCCCTGCCACTTGGTTTGAAACGAGCGCAGAATAGCGGTATGCCTGACCCAAGGCCGTTGGTGTACATTAGGGCGGGCCGAAAAAACGTTTTTTGGAAATCTGTTTTTGGATAGTGTGCAAAAGTATGTATACTAGCTGACCCGGCCACGCGTTGCTGTGGCTTAGAAGGTAAAATAGATTAAATCCATTTTATACTCATCATTTTGAGGAAGTAAAATTAATATTTTAAATAACGCTAAAAATAGTTTAGCCAGTTTTGAATTATATAGGGTTGAGAATGGGCGACTTTGGGTGAAGTAAGTACTTATTAAATTTCGTAAAAACTTACTAATTTTTCTAAAGTAAATGCATTACTTATTATACTTCTGCTTAGTAAATTTAATAAATACTTACTTCTACGAAAACTTGAGAGCAATTTGGAAATGATAATTAAAGTATCGAAACGTTGAAATTAACCATAAATCAACTTACACTCTTTGAATGTATATTTTATTCATTTCGGCTTTAGTTTAAAATCAATAACTCCCTTATAAAATGCTACATAAATTCCAAAGTTATAAAAATTAAATATTCTAAATGAGGTACATTACACTGTAATTTTAAACTATTGTTTTTGTGATTATAAATTATTAAAATTGGAAATTTTCTTAGTGCTAATTTGTGCACAACCTTCTGGGTTAACCAATCGTTTGCTAATTCGAATAGAGTTGACTGCTTTCCCACACGTGAGCAGAGCATATAGTTGCCTATGAGAGAAACACTGATTATCCAAATCCAAACCGAAATTGTTTGGCCTTGAGATATTTTTATGGTTTAATGCGAAAGCTAAACGAATCGGAAATTGAAGCAATCCAAATGAAATTCCAGATTATGACGCTAATAATGGAATGGCTGGCAACAGGAAGATTTCTGTCAAACTTTCCCATCAAAATTTTTGCTTCAAGAGTATTTCCGGTGTTTGATAACTATAAGTGTACCGTTGTATAAGCTAGGTGGGTTTAAATTACGGATAAGAATTATTGGAAACAAAATTTCAACCGGAGATTGCGTGGTGGCATTCCTGGTACAGTCGATTCCCGCTACAACGCGATCCGACTTACGCTAAATGGCTATAACGCGATTTTTTTCCCCAGTAAAGAATTTTATTCCTAACGCGAATTCTTCACCCGCAACACGAAAATTTTCCGAAGGGAATCGCGGTTTTTTCGTGAATGGACCTTCATCCATTTGGCATCACTGAGAGCGGAAGTTCCCACACCGTACTATACTAGCTTGCAAGTTAACTTGTCAGTGACGTCATTAAGCGCGGAGGAAAAACACTGAGTGAAAAGACCGCCTGTAGGTTTGTAAGGAGGATCTCCGATAAGACACCGCACTCGCAGTTGCCTGCTTGGCGAATTAATCCGCTTTGGCATACTTCAACGAGAGTGGAGCACTTGAGCAAAATCGCGCCAAACGCAGAATATCCGGAGATCGCCAACTGTTTGTGAGCTTTGATTGGCTGGTTCGTTCAGTTGCAAATGAATGTATGGATCCGCGCTGCACCGCTCTTAAAATTGAAAATATTTAACGATTCACAGAAATTATGACAAAAAAATGTCCCTTTTGCGTCGGTTTAACTAACTAATCCGATTTCTAAAGCAAGTGCGCAATTTCCCCCCGATTATCTGGCAAAGCGCAAGGAACTATTCCTTCACTTGGCCGCAGCTCATTTCTCCATAGCCAAGAAAGCTTGCAATCGAGTATAGTTTGAACATCGCTTATACAAATAACTACTCCTCATTTTCCATTTATTTATTTTTTTTCATTCTATATGGGAAAGTTGATTAAATATAATGACAGCCAAGAGCGCTGTTTCATTTAAAGTTTGTGAAGATATAAGGAAAAAGAGAAAGTTTCTGACAGTTAAAGAAAAGCTAAAGATTATGTGCTTGAACAACTATAAAATGCGTGAAAGATAGCACGACAACTACGTATGAGTGAATGTTCCATATCTACAATAAAAAGCAAGAAAAGGAAAAGGAATTGTGAAAATGGAAGCTGGTGGTTTATTTTACGTCTTTCTTTCCCAATTGATCATTTTGTGCATCGTAGCAGCTTTTTATTTTAAATAAAACTTTTTTTTTTAAATTTTTTCAAAATACAATAAATAAAAATTCAAATTTTTTTATTTATGAAACAGTAATGTGTAGTTAAGAAATGGTTTTTAACAGTTTGAGGTGGTGTTTACAAGTGTCTTTAATCGTATGGGTATGTTTATAAAAATTTTTACTCATACTCTTTTTCACAACGCGAAATTTCAACTTACGCGAAGAGTCTTGGAACGCATCCCTCGCGTAAGTCGGGACTCGACTGTATATCCAGAGAGTTAAAAATTCAACTGAAAAGTTTACGGCTTCGTTTTGATCAACAACTGTATCAATTGATTTAAAAAACTTCAAATCACCCGGGCAACAACTACTGTACCTGACAGTTAATTTCATTTACATCAACGTTTATTCTTTTTTCCAAAATAGCGTGATTACAAAGTCAATTACGATTTAAATAATTATCTTGTATATCCGGGAAGATAATCTCTATTAGTTGTCTTTTCGTCTCAACGGCAAAGCATAACTTGTCTGGCAATTTGATGTATTGTGTATTTTAATATACAGTTCAATTTCACTGTCTTCAATATTCAGGAATTGCTCAGAAAATACTTGTGCGGATGAATCGTTTTGCCCTTGTACTCGCATGTTGGTCAATGGCAGTATCTCGACATTTCGCCATGAAAACGGTTCTTTTTAATCTGCGTTGATTTCATTGGCAAAAGTAGAGTTAGGAATAAATGGTAGTGTTTGCTGGAAGTCCCCAGACAGTAGTAAAACAATACCCCCGAAAAGTTTATATCGTTGACTTTCAAATCTTGCATACGGATGATATGCGTCCAGTGAGTGCTTATGGGTTATAGGCACTCATCCCAAATTATAGTTGCACTCTTTTGCAACACTACAGCCATTTCGCGTTTTTATTTTTATTATGATGCTGCGCATTACATTTGGTTTGTTAAAAATGTCTAATGGGCAACTTTAAAACTGTATGAGCTGTTAATGCACCATCTAACAAAGTGGCAGCAATTCTTGACGATGCTATTTTCTGTTACGAACATATCTTAGCAAGCCTTAATGATATTAAAAATGTCTTGGGGGAAAAAAAACAGAAATGGTTTCCGCTAAAATTTAGTAACTTTCCAGAAATTATCCAGGAATATTTCTGAAAAATTCAGAGATCTTCCCCATTAGAGCCGGTCGGGTCCCTGGCAGCTTAAGAAATAACCCGGGTAGGCTTAATATAACAGCTTAGCACCTTCTGCAACCATAGGGCCAACGCTGCGACAAAATCCTACTCGCCTGCCATACTTGCAAAGCAATGGAATCCAGAAAATGTTTCGCTCTCACACGGAGCTTAGTTAATATGGGCGGATTTTAATCGAGATGAATCCAATACACTTATTAAATAAACTCAGCCGATTTTTATACTGTTGGAAAAAAATTGCAACAACTGTTAGGCGTCTGCATTTGTGCAATTTGTTTCAATTCAGGAAATCTTTTGACAAATATACTTAATTTTCTCAGAAAGGTGATAAAAACCTGTAAAATCCCGAAACGTTCTTCGGAAATAATCAGTAATGTTTCGGATTTTTTTTACAGTGCAGATTGCAAACGATGTTTAAGTTCTTTCGATTGATTAACTTACCTCGCCATCTATTAGGAATTCGTAGAAATAAACAATCAATACACACTATTAATAAATCATCAACATTTAATTTACAACAATAAATGATAAAAGGTAATCTTTTAAGTTAAGCCAAATTACATATAGAGGTGAAATTTTATTAAAATCGGTTCAGCAGTTTTGGAGATTACCCCGAACATACATCGTGACACGATATATATATATATATATATATATATATATATATATATATATATATATATATATATATATATATATATATATATATATATATATATATATATATATAACAATTTATGTATTTGACGGTTCTGACTATTAACCTTTTACAACAGAAATACAACATTACGCCTTTCAAGAATTCAAAATTCGCCGAAATATAGCTGATTATTATTATTACCATTATTGTTTATGGAGGGTTATCCTAATTGTTATGGTAATCAATTTTTTTCAGCCTCAAAACAATTTTTCGGATCCCTAAAACTCTTCTTGCAGTTTAAATTTTTCACTTTTAGAAAATTAAGTACAGTTATTGTTCAAGTAATTAAACGTGAGAATGAGTTATCGAATGCTTTGCTTCACCACTTAGTGATTGCTGAAATAATCTTCTAGTAAAAACGAGCTGATGTGTGCCTCACATGACTTCCTTTTACTCCAATTTCATGTCATTTTCCCATTATTGGTAATTTTAATGTGATTTAATAGTTTACTCTCTAAACATTTCCTACAGTGGCAAAATTGAAACCAGATTCAAAATTTAAAAAAAAAAAAAATCGCCAAATTTGTCGCCAAGTTGGCAACAAAACTTGGCGATCAAAAGACTGGCGATGTATCGCCCAGTGTTCGCCAAATTATAACACCACTTGAGTTTACATCGAAATTAACAATGATTTCCCCCAAAAAGGGGCAAAAGACCCTCTTAGGAACATCCGAATGCAACCAAAAGGGGAGGTGCACAACTAGACCCCACTAGGAGTCTACGTACCAAATTTCAACTTTCTAAGACATACCGTTCTTGAGTTATGCGACACACATACGCAGATACGCACATGCGCACATACATACATACGCACATACAGACGTCACGAGAAAATTCGTTGTAACTAATTCGGGAATCGTCAAAATGGGTATTTTGGGTGTCTATACGTTCTTAGGCACTTATCATTGTGTGGTCGAGTCGAAAAAAAAAAAAAAAAAAACTCAGCATTCATTTGGGGGTGAGCAAAATGAAAATTAAGGTTGATTTTTGAGTGAAAATTGTTTCGCGAATACAATATTTCCTTTTTTGTAAAAGGAAGTAATAACAGAAAATAAAACCACCAAATAATGCATAACTCCTGTGCAAGAAGGAAAGTATGAGAAAAGGGAAAATTAAATTTGTATCTGATACAATGTTACGTTACTTAATTTGGCTGAACATCAAAAAAAAAAAAAAAAAAATCAAACAAATAAAAATAAATAAAGAAATAAAATTAAA
Organism: Uloborus diversus; assembly: GCF_026930045.1. Classification (NCBI taxonomy): domain Eukaryota; kingdom Metazoa; phylum Arthropoda; class Arachnida; order Araneae; family Uloboridae; genus Uloborus; species Uloborus diversus. The sequence goes on from NC_072733.1 coordinate 76,567,404, forward strand.
ATGCATAAATAAATTAAATAAAAAGTAAACTAATAATAATAATATGTGCATCTGCTTAATTGTAATTTCAGCTGCCTGCTTTGCGTGAGTAATAATTTAAATAAATGAATTATATATATTTTTTTTTCAATTAATTCTGGTCACAGTTAATCTGAAGAATTTAGAAGTGCGTCACATGACTTTGGAACACAGTTAACGGTATTTCCGCACGCGTGAGAACATTTGCAACAGGCTTAGTTTTTTTTTTCCCTCCTTCTTACGACAGCCAGTTTTGTCATTCATCATACATTTTGAGCTTCTAACACTAAGCAACAGACACAAGGATTTCATAACTTTCTTCATTATGACTATAGCATCATTCTCATTTCATTCTGCAATTTGGTACTAAGGGAGACGATGTCACAGCAACCTATGTTTTTCTGAAAAAATTAAAAGTAGATGCTTTTGAAATTTGTGAAAACTTTCAAATATTTCACTTCATAATGATGTTACATATCAATTGAAAGATCATAAAAAGCAAAAAAGGATTACATTAAATTTATCAATCTACTTTTAAAATTTTTTGTCTTGCAGTTGCTTAAGGATCAGACCACGATGAACGAAATGTCCGAACTGTCCCCTTAGCAACGAAAAATTTTACCGCAGTGTGACCCATATACAACTCAAACTGAAAAAAAATAGAATATCAGAACTGATTAAACAAAACTTGTCAATGAGTCGGGTAAAATAAATGCATGGTAATGAAACAAATTAAAATATGTTAATAATGAGTGGATAAAACAATTTCAACAACCTTATGGGTATTATTTTAACAATAAAAGGGTCGTTAACACATTTGAAAATTATGTTGATTTTTTGCGTAGGTCACAAGGAAGTTGCTTACTGTATCATTGATTAAAGTTAGAAAAAAGCAGTTAATCTTCGATTAAAAGAACGATTTACTATCTACGTTCTCGAAGATTTCAAAATAATACAGAACTACTCACCAATTTAAAAATGACCGAAGTAAATGAGGTAGAAAACTTGCAACAACTGGTAGATATAAATGCAAATTATAGTGATTAATCCAAAATAATCGTTTTAAAAGTGCCTCTTACATCCATAAGTGTTGGAAAGAGTCTAGTCATTGTGTCCAAGCCAGGTACACTAGGACGATTGCATAAACTTCAGTTGCAATTGCTGATCCTCAAAGTAAAACTAAAAATTAATATAGAACAGAGACGTGCCCAACTCTCCCGGAGCAACGAAAAGCTCATCTAGGTGCAACAAGACTGAGAAAGTATTTTATTCAGTGAGAAATCTTTATTTAAAAAATCTATTGGAGAAAGGGGTGCTCGAGTTTGACATTAGAAAAGTGAAGCGCATGAGAAATCTTGTACACGACGTTCTCTCAAATTGAGACTCCTTTTATGGTAAGGGAATGCATGACAGTTGCTAGAATTGGACAATGTATGTATCTTATAACAATGTGTGAATTCCGCTGATTATCAAGATATACTATATTACTGCATGATACTCTTTTTTGAGGTACAACAGGGACACATTCAGTGTCACATTTATCTTTCAGGAAGGAAAGCTTTGAGTCAGATCTCTAAATCGACACGTAGATTTTAAACAGAAAGAAGGATTTCGGTATTAAACTGGCCGAAAAATTCTACCGATCTCAGTACCATCGAAAATTTGAGGCATCGTCAAATCTAAAGGAAAAGGTTGAAGACCTAGGGCACACTAACAAAATTGAACTAATTGCCGCACTGAAGAGGGTATAGAAACAGTATCAGTACTTTTGAAAGGAAACAGCTGGTGGAATTTATATCTGAAAGGATTAAAGAAGCAATTTTGGCAAAAATTAAAGCAACAAAATATTGATATTGTTTCGTTTGAAAATGTTCTTCTCCATTTTAATTTTAATATTCTATTTTTTGACTTAAAGTAAAGTATCATCACTATATAAACTTTAGGAAAATTCTTTCTTAAGATAATTTTTAATTAAATTTATATGAAATGTTATGTGCACTTTAAAGTCTAAGAAAGGCGGTGGGTTCATTTAAATATCTACCTTGCTCTGATATTTTGTTAGATTAAGCTTTCCCCCAAAAAATAAAAGAATTCTATTTTTTTGAATTTGGGTTGTAACAAACAGTCAGCTCTCAATAATTCAGAGATTCAGAGGACCAGCTAAAACCTTTGAGTTGTTGGTAGTTCGAGTTATAGGGAGTTTTCATAGTCTTCTTAAGAGTATGGGACTCAATGAAAGCTTCAAGATAAAATAATACTCACGGATGAGTCTTCGAGTTATCGAGACTCGACGGTATATAATATATCAGTAGCGTCAGTACGGGGGCGGAGGATGCACCCCGGGAGACAACCGTCTGAGGGCGGCACCCACGATGGATATGCATGTTTATGAAAAGCATAAACATTTGAAACCTAAAAGTTTCCCCCAATATTTAAAATTTTGTTTACTCTATCAAACGCAGTAATATTACTACGGGGGAGGTGGGGGAGGGAGAACCAAGTAGCACCTTTGTGGGGGGCTATGCCAGAAAAAATAGGGTCTGGTGGGGTAAAGTGGTCATAAAATCGTAGGTTTTCAACTTTGGTGGGTAATAAATACAACAAATTATTTAAACACTTCAACTTTTTTTTGTTGTTATTTTACATTGCATTATTAAAGAACACAGTACATTGAAGTTTAGAAGAAAAAAAAATGATTTAATTAGTTTTATAACACTTTCTTTTTCCTTTGTATTTATGACCACTTTACCCCATGGGATGGGGGAAAGTGGTCATAGCATGGGGGAAAGTGGTCATAGTTAAAAATAAATGCAAAACCATATTAAATAACCCTAATATTTGTATATTTCAGTTATTTTTATGGTTACAAGTATATGCACTAATATTTGTGTGTATACACGAGTATATCGTGTAAACATGAGTAAACACGTTCATATATGAGTAGATACATGTATACATCAGATACATGCAACCACGTGCCTACTTAAGTATATACGTGTATACACGAGTATGTAAGCATGTATACGTGATTACCTAAAGGTGTGTTGACGTGTTTACACGAGTATATATGTGTCATGTTTATATACGTGTCACGTGTATATATGCGTATAAACGAACGTCATATGCATGTATGCACTTGTATCTCGAGTATACGTGCATACCTGAGTATATATGTGTATAGTAGACGTATATACGCATATATGTACAAGTGTACATGTGGGTACATACATAATTGTACATAAATGTATGTACGAGTATACACGAGTTACATAGTGGATGCATCCAATGCGTGTTTGTACATGTCTACTCACTTATATACATGTATATGTGGAAGTACGAGTATATAAGTATGTATACGTGTAAACACAATTATACACCTTAAAAGACGTATATACTTACATTTACGTGTATACACCAGTACATATATGTATACACGAGAAAATACGCTTATATACATGTATGCCAACAGAGTGAATCCAAGCTCTTGAGCAAAAATCTAAGGGGTGTGAGAGGGGAGGATAAAAAGCAAAGAATAATAAGGAGCTCATGGTCGCTGACGCGCTACATGCACACAAAGTCAGAAACTGATGAACGCAAAATAGGTCACAAACTTTTTACACAAAGATGATTTTACTAAAAGTTTTTGTTTTTAAGAAATATTTAGAGCATTTGTTAAAAGTTACGGCCCGTAGTAGTTCTAATACACGCAACGCGACAAAGGCGCAGCGACGGATGAAAGTTTTTCAAAAGTCTCGTTATTAAAACAGAGAGTGCTTTGTGATTGCAACGCATGTATTGCAGCTGCAGGTCGCAAATTTCTTCAATCGCTTTAAAACTTTCTTACGACCTAAAATAGTGTGCAAAATTGTCTTAGTGTAACAAATTTGTGACCTGTTTTGCATCCATCAGTCTTTGGCTTTGCATGCATGTAGCGCGTCAGCATTGTGTTTATGACCATATGTTCCTTATGATTCTTGCTTCTTATTCTCCCCTCTAAAACCTTTTAAAAAATTTCCTAAGAGTTTAAACTCACCCTGTATATTTGCATATCATATGTTTGTATGTAAGTATCTACTCGAGTATGTACGTGTATATACGTGTGTACCTGAGTATATAAGTTTTCGTATACATACGAGTAAAAGCAAGTATATACGTGTATAGTTGAATGTATGTCTGCATAGACAAAAAATACCCATATCGCAGATACCCATATAAGTATTTACTGGTGCATTTATGTGAATACGTTTATATACGCGCCTACACGAGTATATGCGTATGCATACGTATATACTCGTATATTTAACCCCATTTACTGTAAGAACAATACATATTAAGTGAAATTAATATTTAATTTATATCTGCCTTATACTTTAAGATTCAGTGACATTAGAAGAACAATATTCGTTAAGCCTAATATTATGACCACTTTACCCCATCTTACTGAAATTGTTCTAAAAAATTATCTAAACTATATTCAGCTAACAGCTAACGAGCAAGCAATCTTAAGACATGTAGGAAGCTTCCTGTGCTGTCAATCTGTTCATAATTCTAACAAACAAAATTTCCCAAAGAAGTTAAAAGAGGTGTTTAGATTTTTAAAATTTTCATATTTACACAAAATATTTTTTTTTTGCTAAATAAAATTTTGCCAGTTCTGAAATTTTGTATTCAAAATGTAGTTTCTAACTCCCCGAACCTAAAATAAAATTTTCACATTCATTCGAACATTTATTTCCAAGCTATAGTCATTTATTTGACGTATGACCACTTTACCCCATTGACCACTTTCCCCCACCAGACCCTATACTTTAAGTCTAAATTGTTCCCTAGTATTTTAAATCATATTTAATTTATCAAACACATTAGCATGACTACTGGGAGAATTTGCGCCGGCTGAAACATTTATGGGGGGTATTACTCAAAATGCAGTCAAGAGTTACTGAAAAATATAATTAGTGATATCCTGATATATTTAAAATTGTATTTAATTTATCAAATGTAGTAGCATTGATACGGACGGGGAGGGGGGGGGACTAGCGCCGAGTGACACCCCCTCAGGGAATTGATACTCAAAATGTATTTAACAGTTGCTGAAAAATATAAATACTGAAATCCAAATTTATTTTGAATCACATTTACTCCATCAATGTTAAAAAGATCGCATACGCTAAACAACAAAAATGAACTTTATATCTGCATCCTGGTTTTAATTAATCAATTCTTACTAATTTTGGGTCAAGGAAAACGAATATGTAAATGATTTTGTTTTATTAGCTCCTGTGTTTAAGATACACAAAAACCCACAGGAAGAAGGTGCATATTAAATCACCCATTGACTTGAAGGTAAACTTAAAGAGAAAAAAAATCCGTGCAATAAGTAATTAAATTGGTCCTGTTCCGTTAAACAATGATTATTTTTCAGAAAGCAATGGTTGCTTTTAGCCTAATGATGTAAAATCTTTATTTTTGATTGTTTCTTGTACGTCAAAGAAGGGTCATTTCTTGTAATAGTCCAGCAGTACTTGGCGAGCACTCACTCGGCTCAATGACCCCTGATGCTGGTTAATTGAATCAGTGGTTAATTTAGTCGACAGCTTTATTGAATCAAACCATCAAAACAGAACAAAATTCAACTTCATCGAGTTAGCCGCGTTATTGAATCGGCTATTTTATGGAAAAACGGTTTAGAACAAACGTGATTCATATAAGCGGCGGCCACTGTATCTGCGATCCATCGCAGAGATATTTTGGTGAAACCTCTTTCTACGCTCATTGCTCACAGCTCCATGGTTTTTAGGAAAAACATCCTGGAGGAGTGGATGAAATAAGAGTTTCAGAGACGTCCATTGCATCAATCGTCACAGAATTTCTTCAGGAGTTATATGACCAACTGTTTTTAGTTCTCATCTTCTCTGCTGCTTAGAAATACTTGTAACACACCCTTAAAGACTTCTTAGGTGTTTTTTTTTTCTTCCCTTTCATTTTTTTTTTCAAAAACAGTGATTTTTCATAATCGCGCGTATCTGAAGGGCTATTAAAAATTCTCTTTTTATCCTTAGATTCAATATATTTTGGAAATTTCCCTCTAAGGTATTGGAAAACCATCTTCTCAGTTTTCCCAAGTTCTTCGTTATTCCCAGCAGAATGTGCATGGATGGCAGCTGAAATGAGCGGGTACTCATCATGAGAGGCTCATTCTGGGCATTTCCCTAAACGGAATTCAAATTTCTTGAAGTCTATTTGAGTTTTATGTAGTTTTTATAGATTTTTCATCACAATCAGGGGTCGAAGTTTAGAACACAGTCAGTCCCATGGGGGGTGCTTCTATTTGCCGGGAAAAAGTGCATTAGTGAGCTTTCTCTTCCCCAGCTGGTACAGTGTCTTGAAAATTAGAGCTAATTTCGACTTGTTACGGTGATTTTCGTGTTTAGCAAGATAAAATACTTCGGAAAAAAAGCTATTGTTGAGCCAGGATGCAATTTCGCTGTTGCACAAAAAAATCAGTTCATAGGGGTCCAAAATGGCAAGAGAAAAATCTTTAGCGTAGTAAAGTTCCTCTCTAAAGGGCACCCAAAAAGCATTGTGACGGGCCCCTAAACCTGTAACGCCGACACTGTCCACTGATGTCGTTATTCCTTAAAAATTTTTTTTGTCATGGCTCTCTAATGAGATATTTTAGCCTTGCCTTTTGAGACGCTTAATTTTCACTTTACAGTGCGGTTTATTGCGCTTTTCGAATGCCTGATACATGCTTCTGGGGGTGCTAAGCAGTCCTTCCGTGGTAATTATAAGAAAAAAATCAGCAAAACATCAAGTGTCTCAGAAAATATTCAGTACTCTGGAAAGGAAGTGAGTTGTTTGCAGACTGGGCAAATTATTCGCAAATATTTCAAAATGAGGGATCATTGTTCCTGTTTCGTTTCGGCTGTTGAATTACTTGTCAACGTGTGTCTAAATTCTCTAAGAATAAACAAATGAAGAGGATTATTAAAAATTATTATGAACTTGGTATTTTGAATTTGTTGACAGCTGTTCAATCTAATAGCAGTGTACTTCATTTTTTGAGCACGGATTACTAAATCAAAGATAATAACTAATAATTGTAAAATGAACGTGGTTCCTTGATGATATTCAGCAAATGATTTGAACGAATCAATATCCATGAAATAAAAACCAAAATAGCATTAAAATTCACGCATGAAAATCGAAGAGAAGGAAAAAAAAAAACGTAAACGAGATTGCCAAATAAAAACGCCGTTAGCCGAAGTCCACAGGTGCGAATGCTTTCCTTTCTTTATCAACTTTCTCTCTAGTTTTTAGAGCTCTGGGGTCCATGGCTCCCACATTGAGGAAACGGAAGGGGGCCAGAGAAATTAGGGTCCAACGCGGCGTGAAAAAGGGCCCGGGACGAAAAAAGAGCTTTCAAAATCCTACATTAGTACGTCTATTAACAACAGTTGACCTGCCCCTTTAGACAAAGTGGCCCCGACCCTGCTATAAATGTGTGGGCCATGCTTTGTGGTGTTGATACATGAGCAGCGGCATGCACAAGGTTGGGATGGGGGGGGGGGGGAGAAGGAACATCTGTTGGTCCGAGCCTGAAGGGCCCCCGAGATTTTTTAAATGAGGGGTGAAATATACAGTAGGGACGTAGTGGTAAACAAAATGGAGGGGGACCCGTAAAAGTCATCTGTGACGGGCCTCAAAAATTTCTGTACACGCCCCTGGCCTGGTATTCACTGGTTGCGGCAGATTCAACTAAATGCTGTCAGTTGGGAATCGATTTCATTAGTCTAATGTAATTTATCGCTATACGAGTATTTTCATCTCAGAATCGCATCGGGAAAGCAAGTCTAGACTACGATAAACTGAATCTAAAGCAGGACAAAATTTCAACATAGAAGGGAGAGTTCCTGAATATAGGCGAATTTAGGCCTGAGTTCCAGTGGAGGCAGGGTGAGGGGGGGGGGGGAGGCAAGATTTTTTTTTTCTTTATTTCTTTCTTTTTTTTTCGAGCAACATTAGTTGTATAATCAGGGCCAGACTTAGACTTCACGGGGTCCCAGGGTTGCCAACCTTGGAGAAACAATTTGAGGAGCATCTGTGCTGATTTTGAGGAGCAATTTACAATTTTGCGGAGCAGTTCGGAATTTTCTATAAAAATCAATAAAATTAACTAAAACCTCTCATCTGATTTTTTTAGAGGTTTAATAATTATTTTAAGCACTAGTACGAAAATAATTATTTCTAAATTAATAAAACAGCTTTATACACAATTTCAATCATAAGTATAAGTATAAGCATCTTTAATTTTCCATATTTACATGTTCATTATGATGAAATGGCAAAATTTAAGCTGGAAAACTTCGGCAGGGAAATGCGGAGCAAAAGAACTTCTTTGCGGAGCCGCGGAGTTTCGCCATTTTTGCGCAGCAACTCCGAAAAATTCGGAGTAGTTGGCAACCCTGGGTCCCTATGGTATTTCAGGCATGAGTTCCTTTTGTAGTCCTAAAGTCAGGATAGTATTAAGTTTGAAATTGAGGACTTTGATGCAGGGACGGGTTAAGACCAAACTCCTTTTTAAAAAATTCCTTTTTGCGTGTGGAGAATTGGTTGTTCCGATTAGTGCAACAACGGATCACAAATGTAAGATTAGACCTCTGCTTTGCAGTAAATAATGTGGGAAAGATATTAGCCTTTCGATCGGACACTAATGTTATTTATTGGTCTTACCAAAAATGAGTGAGTCTGGACTTACCTGGTTCTTGGTTTTTGCATCAAGGCTTAAGAAGGAAATTGTGTATTACAGGTTTTAGGTGGTCCGGGACACATTTTGAAAAAAAAAAAAAGGTACTAAACAATTTAGAGTTTTGAAATTTTTTACACTGATTCACCATCAGTTTGATTAACAAAATCATAACATAAATATTAAAAAAAAATTGTTTAAATTTAGTTATTGTTTTCTAAAAAAAATGGGGTTGCTTTAAATTGCTAAAACTCAAAATATTCTTGGTCAATTTTCAAATTTTTATCAAAAAACCATGCACAAATATCTAAGTTTTAATTTTTATTCGACGATTTAAAAAATATTAATTAAATAAAAATAGAAAATTTTTGAAGAAAAATTTCGAAAAATTCAAAGATACTTTTTTTAAAAAACATCATATTTTTTGAAGTAATGGTTTTTTTTTTCAAATTCACTGTATAAAAATTAAAGTAAACTGTTTGAAAAAGATATGCTCCAAATTTCATTACTTCATCTTTATCAGTTCTTGACTTATAAGAGTTTTAATGCGAAAAATTTGAAAAAATTGCAGCAAGGAGAGAAACGCGTTTGAAGTTTTGAAGTTAAATATAATATTAGTTAAAAGAATGCAACAAAAATAATTATATCTTTCGTTCTAATTAAGATAAAAACAAGATTCAAACGTCCTTTTAAGCAGAAAAAGACAGAGAAGTTTTTTAAATGATAAATTTGAAAAAAAAAAAGCAAAATTTAACACATTTTGTTTTTCGGACCCCCTTAAATATCGAAAAATTGCCAGACAAAGTTTTCGAACCTTAGGCATTCCCTTAAAGTCACTAAAGATAGCTTAGAATTTCACTTGGAGAAATTTTCACGGGAGAGCTTCGTAACCCTTTTATTTGCACTATAACCAAAAATTAATTTCAGTTTCAGAAAAAAATGCCCAGAGGGAACTAGTGTTTCCTCCAGACCAAAAAAGGGGCAGTGCGCTTTCAGATAAAAGGGATAAAAGGGTAGAGAAGTTTTGTTAAATAAAAAAGGTACTTCTTTTACTTTTTGGTATACTAGGTATTCGTTATACTAGGTATAGGTACAAAGTTCAAGTGTTTTCGATAGTAATTATTTTTTAAATATTAAAGCTTTTTGATGTTTAGTTTTAAAGGTAATGCAAAAAACATTCAGATATATTCTAATCAGATTCTTGTGGATAAGTGATTGAAACAAAAGAATGACGTTTCAAGGACAGGGGTCGAAGGTTAGCTTAAAAGCGTAAGGGCACGGCGCCCTTCTAAAAAATCTTGGGGAAAACCTTTCTCTTTTCCTTTCAATGTTTCCAAATAGAGACGTACCGAGTACTCTGTAACTACTCGGTACTTGACCTACTCGGCCATTTTGCCGAGTAATCGGTACTCGGTCAAATTTTGATCATGTATTCGGCCAATACCGAGTAGTTGTAAAAAATTGAATATTGTTCAAAGCCGATTTTACAAGTAATAAAAAAGTGCAAGCAAATAATAGACTGCCATCATTTACAATTCAAATTTTGAGAATAATGAAGTTTGGTATGCTTCAATGGAGCAAATCTTATATTTTAATAGCCGAAAGTTAATGAAACTTATTTATTAAAAATGGAGCAAAAAAGGCAAGTACAGAAAATGTGAAATTTTTATATTATTAAATGGATTTTGCCACAAACAAAATTATTTATAAGAAGCATAAAAATACCTTTTCTTAAAAAATAAAACAACTTTAAAAGCTCAAATTTGCAGGAACACTGAAGACACGTGTTTTGGCATTACATGGAATGCTTTTTTCAATGCTCAAAATGTGAGCTTATGGATTTAAAGACATCTGAAAAAAGTCGGATTTTTTTTACTTTCATTAGCTTACATTTTATGCCCTGAAAAAGATGTTCCTTGTAATGCAAAACACGTGTCTGCAGTGCTCATGCACATTTGTGCTTTTAACGTTGTTTCATTTGCTTTTTAAACATTCTTTACGTTTGGCGGACTAAAATTATAGACTGATAAAATTTGTTTCATTTCCAACTTGATTAATCCTAACTTTTATGTATTTGTTTATTTTTAATTTAAAAAATAACTTATTTGTAAAATTATTGACACCTACAAAATCTTTTAAATATAACATATATGCATAATTAAATTTCAGCTGGAATTTTCTATTCATAACTATTATTTAGACATGGAGGTCACTACTACTATTCCAATGAGTTCAAAATTCGTTACCGGTGTGAAGGTGGTTCTTCTTAAAACATAATTGGTACTCGGTAACTCGGTATTCGGCCGAGTAGTGAAAGGCCGAGTACTCGGTACTCGGCTACTCGGTCAAAGTGCTACATGGTACGTCTCTATTTCCAAACATATTATAAGATTATATTTTTAAAGTTTCAGTTTCGGAAAATTTCGAAGGAGAATCGCCAGATTCCCTATAGTAACGAAATGTAGTTTAAAATTGGGTTAAGTATACTTTAGTTTTTAAATGCTTCCAAATGAGATCACTGACCCTCCTATTCTCTCAAACGTGACCAAAGTTAGTTTTGCGTTTTTTAGTATATAGTTCAAACTCTAAACGTTTTTCTAAAGAGCTCCCTATGCTGTTCCATTAATTTTACTAAGGGTAGCTTAAAATTGCATTTCTAAAACTTGCCATTTCGGAGAATTTCTCGGAAGAGCCCCCGGCATTCTATTGTAAACAAAGATAGACTAAAATGGATTTCAATTTTGAAAAAAAGTTAAGAAAGCAAAACTGTGGGGGAACCCCTTGTTTTTTCCCTCTCCTTTAACGCTACCGAAAATTGTAAAATTGCGTTTTTTGACATCAACTTTGAAAATATCGCTTGGAAGGGAACTTGAACCCTGTGTTCCGGCTTTTTTCTTAGGCCTATATAGATCAACCAATGTCAAAAATTTTCCAGGGGGGGGGGGGGGATTTACCTGGTTCCTCATCTCTTTCCTCGTGTACTTCCTATGTTGTCAGTATAGAAGCCTAAAGATGTGCCTTTTCAGGCTTATACCATAAGTATCCTTTCAAGGCACATAAAAAATGTGTCAGTGTTAGCTATATTTTACGTTTCACAATTTTCTATTTTAGAACTTTAAATCTTGATTCAGGAACTTAAAGAAAAATAGGAACTAGTGGTAGTTAGTAGTAGTCTTTGCTCGACTAATTTACAGAAATGAGCCAAAATATTCTTTTGCCGACTGGGCCAAAGTCAGCCAGTCCGCCCCTGTATATATATATATATATATATATATATATATATATATATATATATATATATATATATATATATATATATATATATATATATATATATATATATATATATATATATATATATATATATATATATATATATATATATATGAAAACCGCTACTTAAAACGTTGGAAAAGAAAAGAGATGTTTTTTAAAAAAGCGAAAAATATCCGGAGCAAAACAATTCTGTGCCATCATACAAAAACTGTCTGAACGTCTTCACAAACGCACCCGCTGAAATCGTTATCACGAAAGAAAGTAGATAAATGCTGAGCTAAAATTGATATAAATATTAGGGAAAGTAATGCATCTCTGATTTGTACAAAGAGTAGAATATTTTTATGTGGGAACAACCCTCATAATTAAAAAAAAATATTACTAATAAATGTATTATTATTTATAAGACGACAAGAGGGAGAGAAGAATAAAAATTTTAAGCTAACATCTTGCATCTTCCTCTAGGTTATTGCACATAATTTGCCAAAAATTTCACTCTTATTAATTTTACTAATCAGTTAATGATTCTTGATAAGTCAATTGTTTCCCTAAATTGAGATTTAATAGCTGCTTAAAAATATTTGTGTATGATTTGTATCTTTTTAGACAAAAAGTTATTGAGAAATACTTTTTCATTCAAAAGTTGAAAAGGTAAAAATTGTAATGAAGTATAACCGTTCAAATAAAAAATTTGGCAATGAAACATATTTTCCCCGTACTTGAGGTAGCATTTCCGGTATGTTATGCGCACTTATTTGTAAGATTTCAGCTAAATAGTAACCTTAATCTAGGTAACTGAGATGATTCGTGTCCACCTTATTATAAATATGAAAATGCCACAAAATGTATGTCACATCTGAGGAGGTTACTGAGTGTCCCTTTTTATGATAAAATGCCATTTGAGATTAGGAGTTTTTTATCTTTTCTTTTTGAGGACACTTTGAACTGGAGAGTCACTTAGAAACCATGTGAGATAAATATATCGCTTGCTTTTGAAGCTTACAGATTTGAACATTCGTTTTAAAAGGCACTAAGAAGGTTGGAATTGTTATCAGAAAAAATTACATCTTCTCAGTGTATGTAGTTTCTTTATCTCGTCAAACAAACTACTAAATTTGATGAAACCTGTTTGGCGTGTAAAGGTCTCAAAAGTTATTATCTTTATCAAAACCACAGAAAGAAGTTCAAACTATTAAAAGGGGAAAGCACGCGTTTGAAACAAGGGTATGCATCCAAACAAAGGTATGCATGCAAGCTGATAAATCGCTGTAATGAAATTGTATGCAACGTATTATTAGATAAGTGTGTGTATTGTTTTGCAATTCTAACTATCTGAATTTACTGCAAAAGAAGAGAAAAAACCTAACTTCGGCATTTATTTAAATCCAATTGTATCTTCAAAGAGACGAGATTTTTTTTTTTTTTTTGTGAGAAAAAAAAAAGCCCTGAGTTATGCAGATAATAATAATACCGACTTAGCGATACATTTTTTGGACAAAGCAGTAATCAAAGCGAAGGAAAAATCCGGCATCAGAGTGACAATTTTCAATTTTAACCTCCTGAAACGCTATAATCATATGAAAGGTCGCATTATAACCCATTCTCATATTAATTTGTACTCATAAAGAAGTACAAGTGTACATAAAATAACTACTTTTGCCCCTCTTACTTTTTTTAAGGCTACAAATTAATAATGATAGTTAAATGAATAAAGTGAAGTTTACAAAAGAAAAAAAAACTTTTTTTTTTTTTATTTTGTCTTTTTATTTCATATTATGTTAGGAGCTGTCCACAAGTGATGTCATGCTTGGAGGTGAGGAGGCGAGGCAGTTCATGAAATTGTGACAGTTTGTGACAAGGAGGAATGAAGGGGCGGAAAGAAATCTCACATTTTGGTCAAAATAAAAGCATTTTCATAGAAGTATGTTCATGCAATATATTACGACGGGGGAGGAGAGGGGTAAAGTGACGTGTGACACTTTGTGACAAAGTTTCGAGGGGATCAAATGCGCTGAAAAAAGTGTGACATCATTTATAGATAGCCCATTAGAATTCGCCTCTGTGAAACCAATTTCAATGATATTTTAATAAAATATAGTACAAACATATGTGTAGTTAATTATTATGTATTAGAGCTGTCCTGTTCCAAAAACATTTGATTTTTAATAATAATCTAAATAATATGTAAGAAAACAATGTGAGTCTTGTGATAAAAAAACTTGAGTTTCAAAATAATACATTGAGTTATTGAGGAGCTACATCCTGTTCTTCTCCTGAAATGTAGCCTTTTGTAGTTATTTTCTTCTCATACCTGGAACATTTATTGGAGATGTTTCGTTCTTGCATCAAATGAAATATTTTTCTTGATATATTTCACTATAAAATACAAAACCAGGAGCACCCAGGTGTTTATATGTAGTACATCGCAAAAACATCATCATACCTCAGTTCAGGATTACCGTTACGTCCCTTGTTAGGAGCAGACTAATAAGAAAGCAGATAAAGATTTTCAATTGCAAATTTACTTTTATTTCTACGCTTTACTGATCAAGTGAGTGACGTAAGCTTACGTTTTAAAGCAGTATGTAAGTCACGTTTCATATTAAAGTTTTACTGTAACTAGATTAAGTAATCCTAGTTCTTCTTTCTGAATACAAAGTAATACTGAGCAGTCTTTTTTTTTTTTAGTAGAAAAGTCGTTATCTCATGAAGCTGTGACATAAATATTTAGATGAAACAGCAAGCTAAAGTCGAGGAGGTAATGCGACAACTAAAATCAGTGAGTTTTCGATAAGCAATTATCTTGTTCAATCAACCTGTCACTTGCAACAGGTTATTTGAATAACTTTTGTCGATAACATGAAGAGATTAACTGAATATCCATTGCCAAAATTAGTCACGCAATGTAAGCTAGATCGTGTTGAAAGATTAGCATTTTTTGACTTTCCATACCAATTCATATTTTGGTTTTTTCTCTACAGCTAGATAGAAATTGAAAGAGAAATTGTAAAATCTCTGTTACAAGTTTATTTATTGTTTACAGTTATTAGAATTAGAAAAAAAATCCACATCTCAAGTCAAAAATTCAGAGTTGTGGGAGATAATACGACAGCGAAAATCAGTTTTAGATAAGCGATTATTTTAATCGGCTAATCAGTCACTTGTAGCGCGTTATTTGAATAATATTGGTCGATAACGTAAAGAAATAAACTAAATATCCATTGCCAAAATTAGTCATGCAATGTAAACTTTATCGTGTTGAGACTATCAGTTTTTAAATGCCAAATCGTATTTTGTTATTTCTCTCTGTGTTTATAGAATGCAAATTGAATAAGATGTTATAAAATATCCACCGAGAACTTTTCTTTGCAGCTATTAAAATTAGAAAAATATCTCGAGCGGAGTTCCAAACATACTTTTTATTATTTTCTAGATAAGATGGTAAACGATCTAGTGTCAAAAACTGTCATACTTTTCCGTTAAAGTGGAATTAACCAAGAATGTTTAGCAAATACAACAATCGCATTAGCATGTACTACAAGGTGAATTCCAGGAAAAGGGGGGTCATGACACTTGAATTTTAAAAATTAATATTCTGTCACTTGCCATATATCTCTTCAGAAATAAATGAATTTCTTGGATCTTAACCTTATTTCCCATATAGCTTGATGATTTTCAGAAAATCAAGGGCAAAACCAAGTTTTCTCCTTGTGTTTTTACAGAGCAAAAATTTTCGTTTTTGTTACATACTGTTATTTCAATAAACTTGTTATCAGAATATAATATTTAGGTTAGCTTTTAGCTTTTGAATGTCTAGTTAATGTTTTTGTTAAGCAATTTAAAATTTCTTTTTTTTTTTCAACGATGAAATAAGTATCTTACTAAGGTGACCATTTGATGTCCTTCCGTTACCAAAATACTACATCTCAGTTAGTTTACCTAAATTGGGTATAGAAACTTTTTTTATGCAAATCAGAATTATGTGCCTTGTCAATTAGGCATAGTTATAATTTGACTAGTTATTTGATTTATATGGTTTTTAATGGTAACGGAAGGACAAAAACTACGGTAACGGAAGACATTTATCTAAAAGCTGATAGAGGTCAAAGTTTTAGATTGCTAGTGAAAAACAAACTATTGTTTAAAGATATAAGTCACATTTAAAACATCTATAAGTAATATTTGTACAAAAAATATGTGTGCTTTTATTTAAAAAAATAACTTTTATTTAATGTTTTTAATTTTAATGTTTTTCGTGTTATGTTTTTTCTTCTACTGTATGTGATAAAAATCATGAAAACTACACTTAAGATTTCCTAAGCAGGTGAAAATCATTTTGGTATGACATGTTTGTGATATGACAAGCCTATTTAAGCAGAAACAGTTGCTTACAAACTTGATATTTATAATGGAACAATACAATATTGAACATGCTTTCAAATTTGTTGCCACAAGTCACAGGACAGGACTGTTGAGAGCACTGGTTTAACAGTTAAACGTACTGCGAAAAGATCTGTCCAAAGATCAACTTTCAAAAAGATGGAGTAATATCCATTCTTATCCTGAAACACACAACATGCACTAATTGAACCCTGTCTCAAGTTATGTTGTTGAATATAGTGAGTACTTCAACAAATCGAAGGAGAGTTCACTTCAAAGTCAAGAGACTGACAGTTATAAATAATGTTAAAAATGAAGATACAGCTGAATCAAGAACACCAAATCATGAGAATATGCCAAAGGATTCATTAACGTTTGGATAAAATTTGTTAGTTGAATGGAAGAGAAAGAAATAATCAGAGCAATGTTAGAGAGGTACTTCATATTGAAGATGAAGGAATAGAAATATCTTGTTTGAGAATGCATAATAATGTCGGAATGATCTTTGTGTTCCCCGAAAAAGAAGATAAATGTTCTATGGATTCTGGTAAAATTAATGAGTAGTTTAAGAATTCAGAATTGTAACAGATGGCTCAGGCATTGGATATCATTGTCAGACAGTTGTATTAGTTGAATAAACGTTTGTAAGTTGAAATTTACCAAGTTTTATTGTTTTGGATTTCTTGTCGTTCTGTTACTGTCCATCCGTTACCTTTAACAAAAACATCATTCATATGCTTAAAATAATCATTTTTTAAAACTAGAGCAGAAATTCTAATGATTGAGCACTCTAGCATGCGCTCTAATTTCCTGACTTTGGCTTTTTTAGAAACTTACTATGATGTCTATAAATGTCTATGCATCAGTTTTTGAAAAAAAATATGTATATTGATATGCCCACAGAAATACATCGATTATTTTGTACAAACTGTCCTTCCGTTCCCGCTGGAATCAACCACAACTTAAAATACTGAGATCGTGTAACGAACTGCTTTTTCAATATCTCTCTAGTTCACAATATCTTTCTCTCTCTCTCTCTCTCTCTCATATAGTGTAACGGATTCGGTGCGACTTCCACTTTCTTGAAATGAAGACACAGTTCTTGATAAAAACACAGGAAATTTATTTACACTATGTACAGGAAAGATCGTCAACAACTGCTAAATTATTCATCAGCAATTAAGCAATTATCACACAACACCGTAAACTCAACGGTTACACACGTATTTACTTCCAAATACGAAAACAACACAGCGAAATGCCTCGCTATAAACAGAGCTAATACACACTCTCAGTACAAATTCTCAATCGAAACTCCCCTTTTTATCACGCAGGACGCTTTTATAAACATCGAAGAAGTTTCCACAACATTCTTACCGCTTCTCGAAATGCGTAGACCGTTATCAAATTTTATCAATGAAAAGAAAAGGAAATAGGGGTTCGTATACTTTAGCGGAATGAAAAGGGGTTGTATATTCATTACGGGAAACTATTTACAGGTTACGTTACTACAATAATTACTATTTACAGAATTTGTAACATTGCCCCCTTCCTAAGGACTGCACGTCCCGGGCAGTACAATCCCCAGAAAGGGTGCAAACACAAGTCTGTCACAAGTTCACAAATACACACATTAAATAATAACCAATAATGCATAGGAGACACAATAATAACAAGAAATATTACTAAACATTAAAAGCAAAAAAAAATTATCTACAACTTTTACGTTATCAACCATGGTTGTTTACGTAATACTCATGAACTATGGCCATAGTATGGGGCTAACCGATCATAATGTACAACCCAAGGTTTTGCATTAGGTGATTTTTGGATCCTCACTACGACGTCATTCAGTCGGTTAAGGACTTTGTAGGGTCCATCCCAATACGACTGCAATTTGGGTGAAAGACCTTTCCGTCGGATGGGATTCCATAACCAAACCTTGTCGCCTTCGTTGAATTCATGTCCAGTAGACCTTGTGTCGTATCGGGTCTTCATCTTCTCCGCCGCGATGTTGATTCGCTCTCGTGCGAAGTTATGAACGTCTTCCAACCGGGCCTGGAGATCCTGGATGTACTCCTCAGGCGATGCAGGCGCATCCGGAGGACGACCGAAGACGAGATCACAAGGTAGCCGAAGCTCTCGTCCGAAGAGCATCTGAGATGGGGCATATCCGGTAGTCTCGTGGACAGCACTGCGGTAGGCCAGCAGGAACAAAGGTAGCTTCTTGTCCCAATCCTGTTGATTTCTGGAGACCATAAGTGAGAGATTATTCAGGATTGTGCGGTTAAATCTCTCCACCATGCCGTCTGATTGTGGGTGTAGTGGTGTTGTCCTTGTTTTCTCAGTTCCGAAAATTTGACATAGGCCCTTAAACACAGCAGAGATGAAATTCCTCCCTTGATCGGAATGAATCTGCAAAGATGTTCCATATCTCGAGATCCAATGTTGGACTAGAGTCTGCTACGGTGGTAGCTTCTTGATCTGGAATGGGATATGCTTCCGGCCATTTGGTGAAGTAGTCGATGGAAACAAGAATGTATTTGTTCCCATCAGCAGTTCTTGGTAGAGGACCCAGGATGTCGATCCCAATTCGTTCGAAAGGAGCTCCAACGTTGTACAGATGTAGCTTCCCTCTGCTTCTTTTCTTCGGTCCTTTACGAGCAGCACAGGCGTCACAAGAATGGCACCACTTCTCCACGTCATCCTTCGCCTTGCTCCAGAAGAAGCGCTCCCGAACTTTATTGAGGGTTTTCAAGACAATGTCCTCCAGTCGCACTACTATGTATTTCTTTCAGAACATCTGAAATCCTTGATCGGGGAAGTAGTAACTGCCACCTAGATGTCTTGCCGTCGTCAGATTCCCATTTTCGGTGTAGCACGCCGTTCCGTAAATGGAGCGAGTTCCATAAAGCCCAGTATCTTTTTGTTGCAGGACTGAAGATGGAAACGTCCTGCCAGCTAGGTCGCCGACTGTCACCCTCCATGAACTCCAAAATTGGTTTTATGTCGGGGTCTTCAAGTTGATCTTTTCGAACTTGGTCGTCACTCCATGGATCAGGTTCTGATGATGTTGGGGTCACTGTCACCTGATAGGCAGTAGGGCTAGTCGTTCCATACTGTTTCTCGATTCGGGAACAATAGTGGCAGTTCTCAGGACAGGGTCTCCTTGATAAAGCGTCAGCATTACCGTGAGATAACCCTTTTCGGTGTTTGATCTCCATGTCATATTCCTGGAGTCGCTGTATCCACCTGGCTATCTGGCCTTCCGGATTTTTGAAGTTTAAAAGCCAAGTTAATGAGGCATGATCTGTCCGAAGCAGAAATTTTCGGCCGTAGAGGTAATGATGGAAGTGTTCTATAGCTTTCACTATGGCCAGTAACTCCTTTCTGGTGACGCAGTAATTTCGCTCCGACTTTGATAAGCATTTGCTCCAGTAAGCGATGACATGTTCATTTCCGTCAATTTCTTGGGATAAAACAGCTCCGATGCCCTCGTTGCTCGCATCAGTGTCCAGGATGAAGGAGTTTTCAGGCTGAGGATAGGCGAGGATAGGCGTTGATGTTAAAGCCTCCTTCAGTCGTAGAAATGCATCTTCGCATTCTTTGGACCATTCAAACTTTTGTTTGCTCTCCGTCAGCTTATGCAAAGGTCGTGCAATGTTGGAAAAACCCTTTACAAACTTCCTGTAGTACGTGCAGAGCCCCAGGAAACTTCGCAGCTGATGGATGTTTTCGGGACGACTCCAACTCTTGACCTCAGATACCTTTTCTGGATCGGTTTGTACACCCTCAGAAGAGATGATGTGACCAAGGTAGTTCACTTCCCGGCGGAACAAATTACATTTGGACGGGCTTAACTTCAGATTGGCTTCCTTAAGCTTTTGCAGCACCTTCCTAAGATTTGCCAGATGTTCTTCGAAACTGCGTCCCACGATGATGATATCGTCTAAGTAGATCAGACAGGATTCGTAGGAAAGTCCTCTTAACACTGTCTCCATAAGACGCTCGATCGTAGCTGGTGCATTGCAGAGGCCGAAGGGCATCACTTTAAACTGCCATAAGCCTTGTCCAGTTGTAAACGCTGTCTTCTCTCGGTCATCAGGGTGTATCTCAACCTGCCAGTAGCCGCTCTTTAAGTCCAGGGTCGAAAACCACTTGTGTCCAGAAAGAGTGTCCAAGGTGTCGTCTATCCGTGGAAGAGGGTAACTGTCTTTCTTGGTGATTTCATTCAGCCGTCGGTAATTGACACAAAATCTAGTGGAGCCATCTTTCTTTCGGACCAAGACGATGGGAGAGGCCCAAGGACTGGACGAGGGTTCGATGACACCATTCTCCTGCATTTCTTTCAGGAGGGTCTCAACCTCTTCCTTCTTGGCAAACGGTAGTCGTCTTGGATGCTGTTTAATAGGGGGGGGGGGGGTGTTCTCCAGTATAGATCCTATGCTGCGTTAAATTCGTCCGGCCCACATCCTCCGGTGTAGATGAAAACAGATGCTTGAAGTCGTCCACCAATTGTTCCGCAGCAGTTCTTTGATCATTCGATAACGGCGCACTCCCAATTAACTTTGATGTCAAGGACTCAGAAGACACAGTCGCAGGGGAATTGATTCTTCTAATGATGCAGTTTACTGGAGTACAAGTTGCCAACACTTCACCTTTTCGGATATTCCTTGGCCTTTCACTCACGTTGGCGACTCTCACAGGAATAACATCCATAGAAAGGTCCACAAGCGTAGATGCTACCAGCACTCCTTTTAGGTTATTGTTTAGGTTGGGGTATTCAATGAGTTCAAATCGAAAACTGTTGCTTTCTTCAATGGAGCCAGGTATTAATGATTCTGACCTTGAGGGAATCGATAAATCTGTTTGGGCTATTATTTGATGAGCGGATTTTACATCACTTTCTGCGGGGAAAACGCTATGTCTTCTCTTATCGAGTGCAGCTCATTAGTCTTGAAGTCGAGGTTGAAGTCATACTTCTTTAAAAAGTCCAATCCGAGAATGAAGGGGTCTGTGATAGCAGCAACTAATGCCGTATGATGGTAAGTGGCATTTCCAAATACAATTTCTAAGTTTACTTTACCTTCAATCTCGATCTTGTCACCTGTCACAGTTTGGAGGGTAACGCAGGGCGGCGTCCATAGAATGTTGAGTCCAAATTGACGAGCCACATCTGTTCTAATGATTGTAACATTGGCTCCAGTGTCAATAATCAGTTCGCAGGGAAACCCGTTTACATATGCGTAAACAAACAGTCCATTACTGCCGCCACTCGTCGAAGAAATCTGGAAAACTTTAAGATGGGGCTCATTCCCATTTGGCGACCTCCGCCCCGCGAGATTGCCATGGCTTAGTTTTCCTGGACCTGAGAGGGAGAGGTGCTCTTCCCTCTGGTTTCTTGGCGAGCTTCACACGGATAATGTGGTATCCAGTAGTTATAGGACATTCATTTTCACGTGTAAATAGATCATCATCATCGTTAAAGAACCATTTGTAGATAAGCACCTAATAAATAATTACTCAGTTAACGTGGAAGTATATGTCCCCCCCCCATATATATATATATACATATATATATATATATATATATATATATATATATATATATATATATATATATATATATATATATATATATATATATATATATATATATATATATATATATATATATATATATATATATATATATATATATATATATATATTTCCGGTGTTCCGGTGATTGGATTCAATTGAAGTTTCGCATGCAACCTCAGATCCGATGACAATGCAATGCTCTGTAATCAAATTGATTGATTTACCATTTATTGTTAGTTTATTCTATTTTTCTTTTTGCACAAATGCTCTAATATGAGGACTAAAAAACGCTCTTAAAAACTAGAACTAACTATCTATCTTAACCCAGATTTTTTCGCATCAGATACAGTTTATTCCAAGATAAATTAGAGCGTGAATTTTAGTTGTTTTAAAATAATTTCATGCTAAAATGTTGGTGAACCTTCAATTGGAAATTCACTTTTGACCACGGTCATTTTTGAAAAAATCTTTCATTAAAAAGTATATCTCCAATTTTAAAAGTAAAAAATATTGTATCCTCACACGGGGTGAACTTGACATAAGTAGGAATTTACTTACATTAAAAAAAAAAAAAAACATTATTTGTTAAAGTATTGTTATGCGCTGAAATAACACTAGTACTTTAAAATTGCAGTTAAATTTATTTTCAAGTTAATAAGTGTTCAATGTCGACTGTATTTTCTGAAAAGAAAGTAACAATTATTTTAAAATATCCAGAAAATGTACTCTCACGTCAACAACTGTTCATCACATTCTTTAATGGAAAAATACCAAAATTCGTGGCGTGAGGTTTTAACAATTTTGATGCATTGCAACTCCCTTCCTGAACCCTTTTTTCGGAAGGTTTTTATGCGTTATTTATTTATTTACATATTTGTGTCAGTAAAAATATATAAAGCTAAGGTATCTACCATGTCAAAAATTTTACTTTTTAAGCTATAAATATTATTTCACTTTCACTTTTGTTATTTCTTATGTTGACCTAAATTTAATACAGATAAACTGTGTAAAAACTCATAATATTATTTAAAACAATAAGCTGCGACAAGAACTGTAAATTCAAAGCTATATCCATATTACGTGACAACTGGCATAATTTCAAAAACATCCACTGACATAATTTCCAAAGCATCCTCTGGCACCAACTACACAAAGAACATTTTGAAATATTGTCATGACTGATAAGCTCAAGTTATTTCTCACAGAAAAGCTACCATTTTTAATCTTTGTTTAGAGAACATCAAAAAACACGTAATGTCACCCAATAAATCTAATTAGCCTACAACTATTTCTAGATCTATAAAACTTGGTGGAAAGCATTAAATGCTTTAAATAAAAAAATATATCTCATGAAAATGTTCCTCCCAGTTTTGGTAGCAGTGGCATTTCTTTCACTCATTGGTAGGTGTTTATATATTTCATTTTGTAGTATCTTTATATAGCGTCTAAATGGCTTTCGGAAAAGCTTCTTGTTTTGAACAATTATTATCCTATTATCAAATATCCATCAAAATAATTACATTAGTTATTCAAGAGATAAAAAATTGTCAGTGAAATGTGTGGGAACGATGATTTGATTTGAATTGATTTGGTTTCTTTTTTTGTTAATATCACAAAGCTTCTGAAAGCAGAAAGTAAATGGATCGTGACAATTGTATCTTAGTTTAAACTGGTTAATCTTTCGTGGAATATACAAATGAAGAACTGTATTTTTGTAATTGTTTAGAAAAAGGGGGGGGAGTTGAATGTAAACATGTTCCAAACTTGAAATTTGAGTTCCAAATAGACTCTTTATTCAGTTTTTATTGCTATAGCAACATAATTGATTCATTTTTGCTGGTGTGACATTAGTACGTATATCTTAGCCATTTAGTCTAGATGTTTTAACGCTTAACTTTTAATTTTTGCTCATCCTCATATACGTAATAGCGAATGATCGAGTAACGCTCCTGACGTCATCAACAATGAAACTCACGCCACGGCATGATAATTTGATAATATTTTTTAGTGATGCAGAGAAATGCTTTATTTTGACAAGGCTGAACTGGAACCGATAACCCAACTGTTTTACTGGTAAGACTGATTTTAGGAGGGTGAAGAAACGAAAAAGTGGTCAACTATTAACGCTACCTATTGGAGTTGAGGGTTAATCCATTGGAGTAAGGGTTAAATTTTCAGTTATCAAAATATCACCAAACAGGCAATGGCTTCGTTCAAATGTAGAAACAATTTTCACTCGTCTTACCTTAAAGGGTGACTTTCTAGTTTGAATATAAGTAACTATTATGTATCTTTATTTGAAGTTAATCAACTTTATTAAAAGAAAAAAAAAATGGGCTTAAAAATAGGAATTTGTACACGTTGCATTTGCAACTTTCTGCATACGTCTTACCAGCAATGTGCACAAATATTATTACTTTTAAAATGCAAATATATTTTTTTAAATGATATTTTATACTAAGGTACATAGAGCTTACTTAGTTCTTATTTAAACATTAAAAGCCAAAGTTAAAAATTCCTGAATGAAAATGAAAATTTTATACGTACCCCCTGCAGCATTGTTTTGAGCAAACGCCACTTATTTTTATTACTAAAAAAAGATAAATATTGTTAACAGATGCAGTAAGTTTTTTACACTAGTTTGCTACAAAGGTTTTTTATTTTAACAAAACTAGGTTCAAGTTTTTGAGTGGCATAAACAAAATTAATTCACTACCTTTGAATAAGGGACACCTCTATTTAAGGGACACTTTTTCTGGTCCCAGTCCCTTTGAATAGGGACCTCCATATGTTTGCCTCTGATTAAGGGACACTATTTAGGAGACAGTCACAGAAAAATATTTCGAAAAACTTATGTTTAATTGTATTAGAAGTATCAAACTTGTTGAGAGTTCAAGGTTCCCTTTTTATCCGAAAATTAACCAAGGTTTTCCTTGATATTTCCATGCAAATAAACAAGCATTCTAAAATTATTGCTGAGACCTACATTCATGCTTTTCCCTCCCATCAATTTTTTCATATGAGCTCAGTCCCGACATATATTGTGCCGCCCATGACAAGCTTTGTATAAAAAACTAAAATATGATTACACTGTTTTTTGCATTGTAAATTACATGACATCTAACAAATCCATGTAGCACATTAATTCAAAATTGTAATTTATGAAACTCAGTTACAAAACTTAGCTACTACAAAAATTTTGATACATTTTTAACATTTTTTTTCTCTTGTTTGAATGCTTCTGAATTTTATTTTGTTTTTATTTTTATGAAACATTTTCAATGATTAATCTCAAACGTTATTCGTTCACGTTTATTATGAAATTATACTGAGCTTACGCAACATGCATGAATTCACCTATCTTCGAAGAAGGGACACCTCTATTTAAGGGACAAGTTGTCCGGTCTCCTTAGTGTCCCTTATTGAGAGGTTCTACTGTAGTTGTTATCGAAAGATAAACTTATGAGTGAAAAATTCTAGTGTCAATTTCTCATGATATTTTTTTTTAAAAAGCAAAACAGCATTGAAGGTAGAAGCAACTAAAAATATATATAGTTCGTTTAGATATTCGTTTTAGAACTAACAGTGCAACAAACACCACTGCCCCAAAATCATGTTTAAAAAGTCTTATTAGCAAACAGAAAATTGAATATGCATTTTCTTGCTCACCACTGAATGTTTTACGATAAAATAAGAAGTGCGTGATTAGTTCAATGTACATATGCATACTCTCTCCATCTATTAAAAAATGCATAAAAATATGTTAGAATAACTGAACTTTAAGAGAAGAAAAGAAAAAAAAAGCAAATTTGTGAGTGTGTGTAATTAAACCTGCAGTATCAACATAAAAATAAACAAGGGGCTCCCTTGTATCATGGAAAATAAAATTTGATGTCATTACTGCTACGTGTTAATGAGGGATGGCATTTTGTGTTTAGGTAATGGAGGTGAGAATTTATTGTGTGACATGACTCCTTATCCTACTAAAACAGACTAAAACACAATATTAAAAAATTAAATATACTTAAACAATTAGTATTTGAGACATTTGTAAAAGGAATAATAAATCAATAAGTTTTTACTTTTAATTAAACAAGTTGTTAAGCAACATAAACAGTCACACAAGGTGTGTGACATGCCACGGAGGTGGGAAATCACATGTTGTGAATCAAAAATATACTAAAATAAAAATTATTATTAAAACATTGTTGGCAGGTTTACATAAATATATTTTTGATAAAATTAAAAAACATTGTTAAATGAATTGTTCCTTAAAGTTTTTTTCTGTAAAAGGCGTGTGACAGAAAAGTTACACTTTTTGAAGAATGACCATATGAGCATGAACTTTGAGTTCAAAACTTCTGAAAATATTCATTGTTTTCACTTTATAGATGCTCAAGATGAAATGAATCCTAGTATGGAAAATTGTGGAATAAGTAAAGTTTCGCAATCAAATAAAATAGTCGGAGGACGAAATGCTATGGATGGGGAATTTCCTTGGCAGGTAACAATTATCAGAGTATATTTAATTTGCCAAATAGGGTTTTTTTAAAGATAATTTGAGGAAGTGAGAAGCAAAGGGACGTAAGAGACAAAATTAAAAATTTTGAGATACCAGTACAAATGGTTGGTGGACCTCAAAGAGGTTCACCAACCATTTGTACCTACTGTTTGTACCCAATGTTTTGGGATAAGAGATAGTACTAGTAGCTCTGGTAGGTACTGCTTTACAGCATGATTTAGAAAAAAAAACATAAAAGCCCCCTACCTAGGACCATATCTTTAAACGCGTTTACTCAAAACTTGACAATGTATACTTACATACCTTTGCTTCTCACTGCCTCATTTGTATATGTATAGAAGGATATGCAGATCGTTTACGCATAAAAGTTAGTTATATACACTTTTTTCTTTATTATCTGCACTAAATTTTGTAAGTTTGTACGCGAATTTTTTTTTCACACACTCATACATATATTTATGCACCGTGTCCCGTTTAACCCGCAAGACCTCTCTTTTCGCAACCGTTAGTCCTAAATGCATACTTTCAAACACAAAAAATGTTCAAAATGAGATGTAGAGTTAAAATATTTAAAGTTTGAAGCGAAAAAACAATTTAGTAAAAAATACGAAATCTAACTTTTTATATTTTCCCCGAGTCCCCCGCATTGCATTTAGGGAAATAATCTTCATTGAAAAATTATATTCTACACAACACAAAATGTACCAACACAGAAAAATTGAAACATTTGCTAATAAAATTCAAGGATATATTAGAGTTTAAAATAAGTAAGGACCGTTTAAAAGATGAGATTGGAACCTATCGCTCTTTCAGAAGAAGGATATGTTGTAAAAAGACAAAATATTGATATTTTTCATTGCTAATTGAAAAATGAATGCAAATGTTATGCTATGATGCGTAAAAACACACTACAAAAGCCCAGACAAATTGGAAAAACATTCTCTATGTACACATATAATTTTAAACAGTTGTTAACTGCTATTATATTTCTCCTAAAAAGGTATAATTAACTGCTAATGTAAAGTGGTATAAGTCACAAAACGCTGCGTTTCATATCTCGGTGAATATTGGTTGCACTAATGACAAATATTTTGTGCGTAATTTTTTTTTTATGCTTGTGATTTCCCTATTTGCAATGTAGGGGATTTGGGAAACATATAAAAAGCTATATCAGTATATTTTTTCACGATTTTTTCATTCCGTACAAACTTTTAATATCTCAACTCTGCATCATAATTTGTCCATTTTTGCAATTGGAAGTTTGGATTTAGGACTAACGGTTGTAAAAATAGAAGTCTTGTAGGTTAAGCGGGGACATGCGGTAGATTATTTCGCATATTAGTGTGTATGTTCGTGGGGAGTGTTGATAGCTTTGCGTATGTTATTGGTAAAATTTAAATTTTCTCCTTTTGGCAACAATTACTTAGGACTCAAAATAACATTTTAAGTTACGAGCACAAAGTAGTTGTTACTGAAAACGTATTCTAAAATAAATATTCTTTTTAAAGTGAAAATAAAGCATGGACTGTACTAAATGTTTTATCGGAACTTTTGCGATTACCGTAAGTATGAAGCAGTTTGTAGACCTATTTTACAGCTTTTATTATGAGAGATTTCATTAAGTGTATGCCTCATGAACAGGTATGTGCAATTTATGTAAGTTTAACATAAAGTATAGATGAAAAATAAAGGTATGTAAAAATTATTTTACATCTAATGTGAAGAAACAAAAGGTTGTAATAAAAGTCTTAAAGTATAAGACAATTTCTTTTCATGAGACCATGGAATAATTGTAATTCTTGATTTAAATTCATGATTGATTTAGGAATTTCCATTCCTAAGTAGTTCATTTAATCACGTTTCAAAAAATTGGTGATAATCGTATCAATACCGTGATGTAGTACTTTACACTGATGCATTAAAAAATTTTACACAATCGAAACTTTTTTGGTGGAACTGGTGATATACTGCTACTTCAACCAAAATATCAGTATTTTAAAACATTTTTTCCACACGTAAAATTCCTTTTTTTCTTAAATTTTGGGTTGTCAACAATTTTTACTGAACAAAATCTTTGTGTCATTACTTTCATATTTTGCACGAAATTTAAGTAAATTACATTTGGCAATTAAAAACTCGCTCATAATTAAAGTGTTGAAATGTACCTAAGTTTCATTGATATAGAATCTTAACCAATTTTTACAAAGTTAAATGAGCAGGTGAATAAACTAAATATATAGTTAAAAACAAAGAAGAGTTTTAAACTTTGTTTATATTTTGTATAATGCTACCGTTTCGTTTATTATTATTTCGTTACTACATGCTTGCTGAGACGATCTATTATCCGATTAGTTCGACCATGAATAATAATATGCGTACCTTAGAGAAAATGAGTTACTGCTTTAGGTCCATTTCATTCTAATTTTAAGAAGGGTTAATGGTGCGTCTAACCGTATTTTATGTAAAAATTAGTAGAAAAGAAAGTATATTCTGGATCTCAACAGCAGTCTTCTCAATATATTTCCCTTTCTCTTCTCAGTGTATTTTCCATTAACTTACAGCAATATTTTGAATTCTGTAGTGTAGTACAATAATTTTATTAAGTTAAAAATTAGTTCGTAATTTACTGATTGTCACTTTCTTCATCAGCTTTCTCTCGAAATGCGAATTATGCCCGTGATTTCAAATTTTCAACATATATGTGGAGCTTCTGTGATTAACAATCAGTGGGCAATAACTGCTGCACATTGTATAGTAGGGTAAGTTTATTTCTTTTGATCCCTTGATTCTAGATTGAGTACTATTTTTGTCAGTTTCGGACAATATAGGGAAAATATGAATTAGTACTTGTCCAGCGCGCTTAAATTGAAAGTCGAGGTACGTATATTTTGTGAAATACCTTTGGCGGTTTCCAATTGTTTTTCTACTTGATTCAACTCATGACAGTTTTGTACTGGTCATACATAATTTTAGTATGTATTTGCTGCTTGCTTGTTGTTTTGCACTTCAAGAAATATTATTTTTTGTACGATTTTATGTTTTATGCATTTAAACACATGCACACAAAATTAAAAAATAAATAAATAAATAAAAGAGATAAATGGAAAAATAAATAAATAAAAGCACAAGAAATAGGAGGCCGAACGAGCTCTGTGCAATCAAATTTCTTGTTTGTAATAGTTCATAAATAACACCCAAAAGAACTTCTTTTTTGATTAGGGATGTGTTGTTTATGAGCGAACGGATCTAAAAGAACGAATCCTTAAAATGAACGTGTCGGAACGATTTCCAAAATAATGAACGACCGTTCTTTTGAACAGTGAACAGTTCGGAGCATTGTAGTGACGTACTTGCGATAAAATTGCATTTTTGAAAAGAATTACAATCAGTATCATCTTCAAATTTTTAACTCTCAATCAATCGAAAAAATTTCCTTTCTCTCAATACAATATAATATATTCATTTCGAAACATTTTTACTTTCTGCTTTATTCGTTGTTTTTCTTTAACCGTTGTAGTTCATTTGCATTTTTTCAATGTGTCCATTAGTAATATTTTGTGTAACTTGTTAAGGCTACTTACAAAATGTTTGGACTTTCCACTTTCTATCCCACGCACCTGTTAAGATTTTCTCAGGCTTTCTGTCGCCAAAACTACTTCTAAAAATTATTTTTATCTGTTTTCTGGCGATCCTTTTTTCTATTATCTATAACATCCACATTAACTACCACCTACTTGGCTTTATTTTTAACAAGCTTGGCGACATCTAAGTCTCAAGTTTACATTCAGTATCCTCAGAATTTTAATAGGGATTATTAGGGGAGACTGGGGATACTTGATCCCTAGGAATACATGATCCTATAGTCAAAAATGTACCAAAATCATTAAGTAGAGATTTGAAATATGACATTAATATTAATGTTATACTTACATAAAAACTGGCAGCATTTTGTTTTTTTTTTCAGCCATTTGGTTTTAGCTCAAGAAATGATCGTCTGATTGTGTCAAGGGAAACTTATTTTTAGGAAAGCATTCTGAAGTTTACATTATCCGTTAAATGCAACTTTAAAAAAAAATCCGAAGTGTAATGTTAAAGTATAGACAGTCTTTAATAAATTGAGACATATTTTTAGAAAATTGCCGCTGATTATTAATAATAGAACAAGTATGTCTGTAAAAATCGTGTATTAGGGATACTTGATCCCTTCGTTTAGAGGGATACATGATCCCAGGGATCAAGTATCCATATGACAATATAAACACAATGAAAACAATATAAATGTTGTTTACTTAGTTGACATTAACTTTGAACATTCAAAACCATGTTAACATAATAAAATTTATCATAGTTTGAGTGATAGATTTAAACAATCACTGTGCAGTAAATATGCTAAACAATTGAAATATTTCTTCGCACTTGTAACCCTCATAACACCTCAAACATCTAAACATAAACTAACTCTACTGATAAATTATGTTCTGATCAGCCAAATGAGCTTGAACAAGTTGAAATAGATGTCAAATCTTTGTTTGAAAAAAAAAAAAAAGATTTTGCTATAGTTAGATTTACAACAAAAAAGTGAGTTGCCCATTTTGTAGACCCATAAGCGGATAGAATGCAAAGTTGGATTTCTAGAGTTTGAAATATGTTTTCTGAAGAGAAAAGGTAATATGCTTAATCAATCTATTTTTCCTGAAAAATTGACAAAATGTGTTAAGCTGCACCCTTCCACTTGGGTTGAGCGGAACTTAGAGAACTACAACAAACGAATTGTTTGCATTTGACTTTGCAGGTTTTGAAAACATATAAGTTAGGCTTTATTTTTTATAAGTACACTGATACTTACATTTTTCTTCCGTCTTTTTAAAAAATAATTTAATTGATGAAACTCTTAATTTTATTATTGCAAGACAGGAAGCAAATAAGATGACTTTCGTGCTTGTCATCCTTTTTTTTTCTTTTGTAATTTTAGCTTCATTCCGCTACTTTTAAAAAAATGTTAGTTTGATTTAAAAATATAGTATTGTTCACAACTGTATTGGGTAATAAGTAACTGATCAAAAGCATCATAAGTTCATGAAAGTTGCGTACATTTTTTTTACAAATGTCTAGTGAAATTTGAAACTATGTTATTTTGTGTTCACATTATTATAATGCAATAAAGAAAAATTAGAAATGGTGTTATTTTTTGGAAACAGTATGTAGAAAACTAAAATTCATAAATAAATTTCCGATCTAATGAAAAGTCTATGTATTTTCTCAGCGGGATCAAGTATCCCCCATGAAGGGATCATGTATCCCTTGATGTGAGGATACATGATCCCTTCATGAAATTTTTGAAAAAAATTATTTTACCAAAACTATTTGTTTAATTTCAATTAAAAAAAATACTGTCAGATAGAGGAAAAAATTACCTTCGTTCACGTAACTAATAATTTGCAGCAGAGAAAAAAATTGAAAATTAAAGTGGGGATCAAGAATCTCCCCAGTCTCTCCTACTGTCTATTTTCCCTTTTATTTTAATACTAGCTGCGTTTTTTTTTTGTGTGTATTATCCCGCGAGTACTATGGGATAATTTTGCAGTTCCCTAATATTCAGATGAGTGTTGTTTTTGAAATGAAATTATCAGTACCCTGGCTGAGTTACTGATATTTTAGTTGTTACTTATTTAGTTATATGCGATGCATTGATATACATACACTTGAACCTAAATGATATACATTCTTCATTAATTTTTTATAGGCATATTTTCTTACTTTTTGTTTATTTTAGTTGTTTTTCATAAAAAAGAATATTATTGATTTGTCGAAACATTTAGAATGTACGTGAGTACGTCTTGCAGAAAGATTATCAGCAACAATTTTAAATGAACGAAGTCGTTCAAATCAATGAGTTCAGTGAACGGGTAGAAGGAATGAACGATCATCTGATGAACGGATCATTAAAAAGAACGACATTGCCCATCCCTAACTTCTATAACTTTTCAAGAAAAATACGCGAGAAAAAACTGACAACATATCTGATTGAAATAAGTGTTGTCAGCTATTCCATAGTGCGCGCTCGCAAGTTTTCATAAGCGTGGTAGACATTTTGAACTATATAACTCCTATGTAAATATATCCAACTAATACCTGATTAGGTTTTTAATCAACCTTTTTTCGTAATCTGCACATGACGCCATTCTTTTCTCCCACAGTTTTGTTGAGTTATGAGTCGTAGGTCATTGGACATTTATTATGTACTTCAAGCGAGGAATCTGACTGTGAAGAACTTGTGACGTCTTGATGGGACACCCTGTTCATTAACAGTCGAGTTTTATTACTTTTATTTATTATAAAAAATCTGTAATATGCATACAAAATGCACAAAGCAAAATTTGTTGGTGCATAAACAGATGCATTACTATAAAAAAGTATGGCAGCATTTCTAAAAATATTCATGTCTATTGTTCTTAATTATATTAATGCAGTATATGTTTTTAATGTACTAAAAATGCTTATTAATACCGTTAATTGTTTTTGTTCTTTTGTAGAAGTTATTTGACGACTTATCGAGTTGTAGCAGGAAGTCAAAACATAACTACTAGATCCCGCTCGTCGTCTCATCAAGTAAGTACAATATAAATACTAACACTAAGTAAAACAAAAGCATAATATGTCACAAGTAGTAGAGAATGATACGTATTTTCAAAATCAAATTGATATAGGTGATACCATATGTCCACGAGGGTTACAATCCTGCGTCTTCATTGAAAAATGACATTGCCCTACTAAGACTTACCTCCCCAATGAAAATGGAAGATTCAAATGGATTTGTAAATGGTGTTTGCTTGCCATCAAGAAACATGGCTGATAATGTGACTGGTATGGCAACTGTCACTGGTTGGGGAACGACGAGTCAAGGTTTGTACGATAAAACTTCTCATTTCTTTTCATGCAAAAATATTAGATTGGTTTCTATACAATGAACTTATAAAACGGTACACTCTAAGCAGTTTCCGTAAAATTCAGAGAGTCGACCGTTATTCTATACTGTCAGCTCTCTTCTATGAAAAAAAGCCTATGCCCGTAATTGTAAGAAACTACAGTGAAACTGCTAGAGGCTACCGTTAAATTAAATATTCTATAGCCGGGCATCGATCCTACAGTTCTTACTTGCGACTTTTTAAAAGAAAAAATCTTTTACAGCTATACAACTACAAGAACGCCTGTAAGTGTCTACACTCTATTTGAAAATATAAAAAACAAACAGAAAAATAGCTACAAAATGAAAACAATAAATTGACAATCAATGACATTTTTTCACTTCGTTAGTAGGAAGTGGCAAGGTTGCGGGGGGATCAGTCTTTAAATTAGCAGTATAAATTATGATGTCCGTAACTCGTGCTAAAATACATATTTTCAAATATTCATCAGTAGAAGGTGTTACTACCTCTACCAGCAGTCTCATTTTAAGAAAATTTAGAACAAAGAAATGAATACAAAACAAACGTAATGCTGCAAATAAACCTGCACAATTTGGAACACTTTGTTTCAGAAAAAGTGATCCTAATATGTGAATATGCGCTATGAAGTATTCTGAATAAGCTCCGTTAGAAGGAAAGTGTTCCGAATGTGTTCTGGATACTGAACCTCTAGTGCCAACACACTAGTCCAGGCAGAAGATGGTTCGTCAACACATTTGAAAACATGTTTGGTCACATTTGGGCACACTTGTAAAATCATTGCTTTCTTTGCTGCAGTGAGGATGCCTAGATGAAGATTGGTTGATTCTACTATATACTGTATATATACACTATTAAATTAAATGACGTTATTTTTACTGTACATTTTGTTACATTTTTCCAATACTCTCACTCATAAACTTAATTGAAAGAACTTTGTGCTACGAAATTGTGACGTATTTCATCACGTGTGCCAAATTCTGCGAAGCTACGCAGAAAATATTAGTAAACATTGATGTCGATTTCAGAATTTTCATCTGTAACTGTTTTGGTCTGGTTTGTAATAATGTAACGCAAGTTACTTATTTCCATTACTTCATATTTTGTGTACATTATGCGTTAGCATTTGTACATTAAGCACTTGTACACCTCTGAGTATTCACATTTTGTTTTAAATAAACATTTATTCATCATACTGTTTAAGTTGTAGAAGAATCTAAATAACTAAATTTAAAAATTATACAATTGTAATCCAGATGTTTGACCATTGATTATGCTTGGAACAAGGATCCCTAACCTTTATTGTTATTTGTTATACTTTATAAATTTCTGAAATTCGAGTCTCACATTTTAAATTTAACACAAATGCATAGTAAAGCAAAAAAAAAAAAAAAATGATGTTTCAATTTCTACTCTGAGCTCGAAATATATACAAAAAGTTATATCAGCTATGTTGATCTGATTTCTGAAACTATTAAAGCTTATATAGGCTTGTATAAATGTATGTGTGTGTCTCAGTACATATATCGGGCTTGGAATTGTTCAAAAAACGGACTGGGAAACAAAATGTTTAAAATCACCGGTTTAGAAGATAATTCTGAGAAATTTACTTTTTTTTTGTCTTATTTAAATCAATTTTTCAATTTGCTGATCAACACGTAAATAAAAAATTTTATATTTTGAAAAATGACCATGTCCCATTTAAGAAAAATGAACAACTTGATGAACTAAAATTAAACAACACATGATGAAAATTTTGATGAAAAACGTGTACTTATTGGATAAGTAAGAAGTTCATTCTGTTGCAGATATAAAAGAAATATTTCAATATTATACATATATTTCATGCAAACTATTTAACACTATAAAAGAGAGGCTCAGGGGGCCAGACTGGAAAACTCGGAATTTTCAGGGCTTTTAATTAAAAAAATTCTAATTTTAGCTTTAATAACACAATTTTAGGCCATATTTTTAATGTTTGGGCAAAGGTGTAGGGATACCTTCCCGAGATATATGTTGAAGCTGATGTTTTGAAAATAACAATTATTAAGCTGTCTTTGGGTGATGTAAAGGTGAGAAAACGAGAGGGGGGGGGGAGCGGGGGTTCTCGAAAAATGAATTAAACTGGAGTTTTAAAATTGCAACTTTAGATTGGTCTTTAGTAAACAATAAGGGTAAGAGTTTCCATGAATGATCCCCTCCGAAAACGATTCAGAGGTGAAGAATTAAGAACATTTTTAGGGGACTTAAGGGGATATCCAACCTCAATGTTTCAAAATTTAATTTTAAAAGTATAGTTTTAAGCTGAACTTGAAGACGTTAGAGGAAGGAGACGCGGAGAATCTCGCCGTAAATTTAAAAAAAAAAAAAACTGATATCTTAAGAACATTTCAGCTATATTTGATGATAAAAGGGAAGGGAGGAGAGGGGGGGGGGGGTCTATTTCTAGAAAAATATTATCCAAGAGGATTTAGTATTAAAGGGGACATATATTATTTGTGTTCAACTGATAAAGTTTATAAATGTAAAAAATAGCTTTTATAAATTAAATTTTTATGGAATTTTACAATGGAATTGACTTGCATGTAAAAACGAGGATTCTGCAATACAACTGTCCAGCAATGTGATGTAAATTTTAAAATCAAAAAGTGACAAATAAAATAATTAAAAAAATATTGAGTTAAATGACTGTTAAGTAGTAAAACTGTAAACGATTTCTGCAGATGCGTTTCAAGATTTCCTTTTATTGAAAAGAAATGAACGTACTTCTGTTCAAGCTCGAGTTATGTAAGACTTTTTCCTGACGTCGTTTGCACTTAAATTTCCAGACATTTGAAACTGAAATTCATTTTTTTCGTATTTTGAAAAGCTTTGAAACAATGAACCTACCACACTAAAATTAATTAAACGTTCGATTGAAACAAAATAAGTCAGAGTTGACCAACACTCAATTAATTAAACTTTTGCCCAAAGACGATGAGGATTTCGCAATACTACTTTCTGCAATGTGATGTAAAATTTAAAATGTGTATTTATGTCAATTAGGTTAATTAAAAAAATATTTTGTTTTATGACAAGATGTGTTTAGTAAACTGCAAAGTAGAAGTTCAGAAATTCTTAGTACATCAGTTTAAAATGTAAATTAAATACGTGTTTTACTTTTTAGCTGCATTAGGGAACTTATTTCTTCCTTGAGACAATTTAACTTTTGAAACAGCACTCTGTATTTCAAAGTATAATTAAAGCGAGTTTGACCAGAAATTTCTGAAAACTCGTGTT
This sequence comes from Uloborus diversus, assembly GCF_026930045.1. Lineage (NCBI taxonomy): Eukaryota > Metazoa > Arthropoda > Arachnida > Araneae > Uloboridae > Uloborus > Uloborus diversus. The sequence continues at coordinate 76,604,152 of NC_072733.1, forward strand.
TTTATTTAAAGAAAACCGCACTATTGAAAAAATTCAAATACAACTGAAACTTTTTCAGTTGAAGTGGCTCAAGAATTATCAGTGATAACTCAAACATAATTCGATCCAATCGAATAAGATTGTATCTACCAATAGCACAGCCAAAAATTTGCATTGCCTCATCCAGTTGAAATTTCTCACTACGCTACTGGTAGACAGCATTCCATCGAATTGAACACAATCGAGTTGAATATGCCATTTTAAAAAAAAGCAAGTTACGTTTAGTAACTTTTGATCAACCTAATAATCAGATTTTCACAAAATTTTATTCCAGATGTAATTTTTCCGAAAAATCATACTGAAATAACAATTTAGAAACAGTACCTAGTGAAATATTTGTCGCTCAATTTTTCACTAAGTGGGCGTCCATTATAACATCATCTTAGGGGCACATTAACCTAACATAATCGATGATTCGATTCGAACGAATTCTATCAACCAAAAGTGAAGCCAGAAATTTCCTTTACTCTACCCATAAGAAAATGTCTCGCTACGTGACTGGTAGATAGAACTCGATCGAATCGAACATAATCGAGAAAAATATGCTTCTTAGTCGTCATTGAAAACTTCACCGATTTGGCTCAAAAAAAGAAAAAGTGTAAACGCTTCTTTTGGAACCTCTATGCACACCAAAAACGGAGATGCACAACCAGACTCCATTCAGTCTACAAACAAATTTTAACTTATTACGGCATGCAGTTTTTCATTTATGTAAAATACATTAAAACCAGGGGTGAATTCGTGCCTGGTCTTACTGGAACGCCGTTACTTTTCAAAAAAAAAAAAAAAAAAATAATAATAATAATAATTCCGCTTCCACACAAAACTGGCCAGTTATTCAATCATTTATCATTAGCGTTTCTGGTACTGGAACATTTACGAATTCACCTCTGATACATACGTACTTACTGACGTCACGAGAAAACTCGTGATATTAAATTCAGTAATTATCAGAAATGGGCATTTTGATTGCCCGTACATTCATATGCACTTGCAAACGGGTCGGAAACACCAAAAACACACCTGGGAATGAGTTGAATGGAATTTTTTGCCTAATTCATATGAAAATGTTTTTTTTTTTATTTAATGCATTTACTCCTGTCCTTTGCACAAGGAAGAAAAACTAAATTCTAAGTAATTGGTAATTCCATCTTTGCAGTGAAGTTTCACAGAAATGATTAGTTATTAAAGAATTTCATTGCATTTTGATGGTATAAAAGAACACTAATTTTTAATGGTCATTGATCATAAACCGAGCAGTAAACTACTGAGTAGCTAAGTACTCGTAGTAGGAACGTAAACAAATTAGATTTTTAGACAGTAATAAAAAAGTTTTTGTTCTCGAGGAATTATTTTTTTTTAATTAATTTATATAACCATTTGTTTTTGACACATTTTTGTTTACTTTTTACATTATTGATTGCCTTTGAAAACTTACTTATGGAAATTAATATTTCAAATTTAGTTGTCATTTCTGTAGTAAATATGATTTTGTACTACAATTTCCTGCTACTTTTTTTGCTCGTTTGTTACTTTGCTGTAAACTATTCCATTTGTTTTGAGATGCCATTAGACTTTAAATTTTCATACTAATAATACAGATTAATAATCATACTCAAAGCCTAAACCCATCATCAAGCCTGCAGTCTCAACAAAAATGAATTTAGTGAGTATTTTTTCTTTTTATAAGCTTCTTTTATACTTGGGTAGCACACATTCCGAGAGGAAATTGGTGACCGGTAATTGTTCCGAAACATATCCTAAAAACTACTAAAACGTGTGCCACAAAATGTTTAGCGCAAGTGTTCAAAAACCATTCTCTTACACTATCTATGAAATGTCTAAAAAGTGCGATAGAAAGGATATACATGTTCCGAACAGTGTTTCTAGAAGTGTTTTGAAAACTGACCGGAAAAAGTGTTCTAAAAAAAGGGACAAGTGTACGTGTTCAAAAAGTATTATGACATGTGTTCACAAAACGGTTCTAATAGCTATTACAAAAATAGTGTTCTTAAAAAGGGGACAAGTGTACGTGTGCAAATAGTGTTCAAAAGTGTTTGATTATTTGCAGTGAACAAGTAACGCAACTAAAAGAATTGCAACTGCTGACATGAGCCTATTTTAATATCTATCGCGTTACACAGCCACGTATTAATATTTTACTGGGGAACTGCTTACACGTTCACTGTACGAAACGTGTCTAAAAGTTTCAGTGTCTCTACTTCTCTTTATCTCTTGTTGTATTTATTTCGCTCTTTGTAACTAATACTTTGAGATAGAGTGTAGAAAAAATACATTTAAGCCACCAAACTCTTTTTTTTTCAATATATTTCGATAAATTTCATCAAATCTGTTTTGATGTTTAATTAGTCCGAGTCTTTTAGAGCCCCTTGCATCTATGTATTGTTCCCTTTTTTCCCCTGACTTAAATCCTGACTGAAAAAAAAAAAGTTTGAGCGGAAAAATTAACAGTAGAAAATGGACAGGTTAAATCATCTTAACTGATTCATGAAAAATATAAATGAAATAAATTTGTTGTCTTCTCACAAACTAATCTACTTGATAAATCATTGATGTTGTAGGTGGATCTTTATCAGAAACTTTAAGAGCAGTTGATGTGCCGATTATGACGGATGATGAATGCAGGAAAGCTTATGAAGATATGATTGAGGATTCGATGATTTGCGCTGGGTATGAAGAAGGAGGAAAAGATTCTTGCCAGGTATTCAAACATTTTGATATTGTTTTGTAGAAGAAGCTATGAATCAAATGATTAAAGCTCACGACAAATAAAAAACACATAAACATATGAAAATATTTTGTCTTCTAGCTTAGTAGCGTAGACTAGCTTGGTTATTGATATTACACGTTGGAAAACACATCAGCATTTTGTTACAAGATCAAGTGAGAGGGTAGCAACTTAAAACTGGATGCATTGAAAAATATTAATTACTTTCTTACGAGGTCGAGTCACAGGACAAACTGAGTTAAAACCAGGATGTTATCTAAATTCGTGGAAAGATATGCCCTCCGGTTTAAAAAGTGGGAATATCAATTTTATGCTTTTTCGGTATTTTATCTCTCTTTCGGTTACTGAAAAGTTAAATCAAATTATTTTGATACATATATTCATTTAAAAAACGAATAGCCCTAACAAATTATATTTGAATATCACGTCTTGTCATCACGTTATCACGTTAATAATAAAAATAAACAAAGATTGAAAAAATTCCAATCAAAAATAAACTCGAGCAACTGGTCGTCGATTAAATTACCTCACATGGCATCACATTTAAAAAGACCGTAACTGATAATCATCAGCTACAGAGGCATGCTATACTTTGGCAACATTGGGAACATATTCAACTGCATATCAGTCCTTTTAGGGATCGAACAGTTGAACTACGATGACAAACTTTTAAGAGACTTATGCTCAGCAGCACAGACAACCATTTCATACCTGATATTTTTTGATTTTCGAGAATCACTTAAGTAAAAATGAACTAAAACAATATTTCATTATAAATACTAACATCATTTTGAAGTTTCAGTGTCTAATATTGCACTATTAAAATTTGAAATATTTTAATATAGGGTGATTCCGGCGGACCATTTGTGCAAAGATCAGAAAGCGGAGTGTCCACTTTAATAGGAATAGTTTCATGGGGGAAAGGTTGTGCTCAGCCAAACAATCCTGGAGTTTACACAGAAACTGCCCATTTTATGGATTGGATTGTGCGTACTATGAATATGATAGAAGGCATTACTGTTCCTAGTAATTCTTTATAAACCTGTGCGTCGTCTCAATATTTATTTACAAGTTCCTCACTATTTATTAATAAATTATTTTATGATGTTTAATAGATAGTTTTATTATTCTCATAATAATGTTGGTGTTGATGCAGAAAAATGCATACTTGTTTCATGTTCATGATTATCTTCCATTCCAATATAGTTTTAGATTTTCAGAAAAGGAAATTTAGAAATCTAGCAGAATAATTTGCTTTTTTTCGAGATTTCAAACACCATGTTTCTTTTAATTGCAATATTGTTTTCTGATATTTGCATAATGGCTCCCAATGTTCTTAAATGCTTTCCAAATACACAGATACGAACTGGTTTCAATAAGCAGTCGAATCTCGATATCTCGAAGCTTATAACTCGAATATTCCTTTATCTGGAAGTTTTCATCGAGTCCCAATCTCTCGAGACTGTTATGGAAACTTCCCATAGCTCGAACTACCAATAACTGAAACGTTTTAGCCGGTCCCTTGGGACTTCGAGTTATTGAGAGTTGACTGTATTCAAATCCTTCCATGTGTTCAACATACGTGGCAGAGTTAGTATGATTCCTGACTTGCAAGAGGTCGTCCACAAATGATGTCACATTTTGAGAAGAGTGAATTTTTGACAGTTTATGATCAGGGGGAAGGAGGGGGTAACAATGAGTGTGACGTCAAGCATTTTTTTTATTATAACAATGTGTTAATCTAACATAGTGCGACACGTGACAAGAGGAGGAGAAGGGGTAAGGTGAAGTGTGACAAAAAGGGGGAGGGGATCAGATGAAATTAAAAAATTGGAATATTCTTTATGGAGAGGCCATTATTAAAAAGTCAGGGAAAGAAACAAAAACAAAAACGGAAAAAAATATCAATGGAAAAATAATGGGAAAAATGAATTTCTTCAACAAACGGCACGACTTTGATGCATAGGTGGGAGTTATCTTGGCTAATTAAACTGCTACACAAATATAGCAAGCTTTCAACTTTCGTGCACAATTTACAATAATTCAGTTTACAGGGTGTTACAAAACTGTAAGGAGTGGTAGAACTTATCAACACAAGTTTTACCATACAATGTGAGGTCGAATATCACTGGAGATTTTTGAAGCTGTTGCGGTAGCTGGTTTGAATATTTGTTGTAAACTTTTCAATGATAAAAGCTTTGTTCTTTTGCTTATCGTAATTTTTGTGTTTTCCATTTTTGCCATAGTTGTTCTACGGGGTAGCACCGTTTGCTTTCTGACCCTATGTATATTGAAATAACTTTATTTTAGTAAGTTCTTTTACCACTCACCGTTAAGACAGTTAATTTTGTTACACACTATACACCAGAAGCATACATAATAATTTAGAATGCGACAATACTCGTCAGTTACTCTGTAACGCCAAAACGCGTGTCTGCAGTAATCTGTAATTCGTGCTTTTTGACGTTGTTATTTCTTACTTTATTTATTCCGTCGCGTCTTTAAATATCAATAAAGTTAGAATCGTTATATGAATAGAATTAGTTATCACTCCAAAGGAATATGGATACCTATGAAATGAAAAAAAGTGACAGGTATTCTTGGAGCTTCCAGTTAATCAGTGTATTGAAAAACTTCAAACGGGCGTTGGAACAATTGGCATGTGGCTAATATTTTTCATTGGCGCATTCAAACACCGGACTGAAGAAACATGCTTTTCTCACTGTTTAGGTAAAAGTTTTTCATCAGTAATGCTCTTTTCATGATGTCATGTGGTTGGCGCTTCTACTACTATCTAAAAAAACAAACCCAGTGGCACGACAGCTTATGGGACCAAGACCTACTGTGCACACCTCAGTCTTTCTGACCAAGGGCTTTGGGGTGCTAGGCAGATCTTCCGGTTAGGTGCTCAGCCGAACGCGGAACCCTCAGGGTTTAGTTCCCAAGCACGCTTGGTGCTCATTTTATCGAACCTGAAGGGATGAACTTCTGAGTCGACCATGTCCGACCCGGGAATAGAACCCGGGCCTGCAGCGTGCGCGCAACTGGGCTTCATCTTACCCATTGAGTTATGAAAAGTTAGTTATAACTCCTCCTCTTTCGTGTCCTTTATAATGCTTTTCTTTGACAATGCTTTGCGCCGGCCATTTTCGTCACTCGCCCATTGTTCCAACACTATTTATGTTCTTCGATTGGCTCATCAACTTACACAAGGAAAAAATGAGTGTTGCCTGTCAAAAATTAAGTTTTGCAACCATAACTGTGAGCACTGCATTGTTTAAAATCGTCACAATCGAATAACCATATCTAAAATTTTGCTTCGATTGATTCAGGGGATAGGCCACTATTGTTTCCTGTCACTATTCCTTCTGGGGCTTGGAAGACTTATTAAGACTAACTTGTTAACGATGAAGCAACAAAGTAGAATTTAGTGGAGGAAGAAACTCTTCTAGTTTCGTTTCACTACGTGTGAACCTTTCCTGATGCGGCAGGTACCAAGTCTAAAGTCTAATTCTTGTTTCATTTGCTGTAAAGTCTCACGATCAATGGCAGCAAATGTGGATATAATCCGTTGGCGTAAATCTTATAAATTACGTGGCATAGGGGGCACGAACACAGGATCTTAGATGTTACTACATAAAAAAACCGCATGGGGTTAGATCCGGAGAAAGTGGTGGCGACGGAAGAAAACGGTTCTCATCATTAGAACTTCGTCCAATCCAACGACCAGGAAGCTCGTATTGAGGCAATGGTAAACTTCTGTTAGATAATGGAGGGGTGCCTCATCTTATTGGGAAAGGTTCACATATCGAATATTTGAAACAAAATTTACGGAGTTTCTTTCTTCAGTAAAATCAACGTTGTTGTTGTATAGTTTTAATAAGCCTTCTGAAGGAAACTTGGTAAACTTAGAGTTCAGACAAAAATCTACAGACATCTTCTATTGAAAATAAGTTCTTGAATTATGTGTTAATTCAAGAAAAGAAGATTAACCACGATTTGAGAAAAATACCAAGGCTGCGGAGTCAGAGCGAAAATGATCTACTCTGGCTCTGATTCCAACACCGGGAATTTCAGAGCCTTTAATTCCAACTCCGATTCAGATTCCTTTACACCAAAATCAGTCTGACTCCGACTACGCAAGCACTTTTCACTCCAAAGTCCTACCACTGTTTGTCGCTTAACCAGTTGGATGGGACCTTGAAGACAGCATTGATTTTTTTGAGCCAGACCAGAAAGCGAGCAATCCCTGGTCCAGCACCCCCAGAGGTATCGCTTCACTTGGAGGACTTTGTGACCACGAGCATATTTAACGTCCCCCAGTCACCATTAATGAAGACGGTAGATCTTCGACCAGCGAGGATCGAACCCGGGATCCTCCGGTCAAAAGTCCGATGCCTCACCGATCAGGCGGCCACGGCACCCTCCACAGCACTGGCATGATGGAGTTTGTGGGAAAAATGACCGACTCTGGCTCTGAGCCCTGGAATTTTAAGCCTTCGACTCCCGACTCGGCTTCGCAATCCTGAAAACTACGATAAGGATGGGTCTTCGTTTTGGCAAATGAAGCATATAATACTTGAGAAAAATTACTTTGCATGAAGCTTGTTCAGACAGATGGTTGGAAAAATTGAAGGCTTACTGAGTTTGCTCAAGTAGAAAACCTATCTGAGCCAGCATTAAATGTCCCTATAAATGTAATATTTGATTTTTCAAAGCTTGTATCTACAGCCGAAAGTGTTCTAGTTCAAAATGATGCTGTAGTAATAAGCACCAACTAGGAAATTCTTCGAACTCAGATAAGTTAGTAATATCCCGAAGAATCACTTCATGCATTTCGTTACCGTCAGTTTAGTTTTTTTGTGATCGTTAGTAGTTTTTACGGCAAAAAAAAAAAAAAAAAGGACAGTTAAAATAATATTACCATTTCTGACAATTTTTTAACGGAACACACTGCTGATAAAAATGATGGCGGAATAATATCTTCAAAAAGAAAAAAAAATCCTTATAGAATAAATTACAACTTAAAGAAAAATATTTTAAACGGGAAAAAATTATTCACAGGCGTGAAATAAATTATAAAAGTTCAAGAAAAGAACAAATGGTTTTGTAAGCTACGTGTTTGTTGTTAACCATTTTCTGCAACCATTAAGGTACTGATCAATAAACTTCATTTATTTTCAATGACTAAATAATTTAACATTTTTCAAAGAATTGTGATAATTGTGATATCTTGCCTTGAAAATACCAAACACAAACTTTTACACATCCTGCCTAACGAAACAATTCATTGCGATTTTGACACGATAGAAGAAAAAAAATATCTGAAACCGGTATTATTTCAATGCTTTTGTACTCTGTATCTAGGTTGGAAGAGTTCTAAGCCCAACGTTTTTATACAACCATATAAAAATTAAGGTAACAATTTGTTTTATGCTGTTAGCATTTACTACATATTATATTATAAAAACTTGTGCGCGTCTGTCTGTGTGTCTGTAACCCTATCTCATTTGGACTGTGAATGTCTACTGATATCGTTAGATCTAGGACATCCAGGGAAAACCATTTCACCCTGTCTCACCCTTCTAAATAAAAAGAGGCTAGATATCCAAGATTTCGTGAGGACGTCCAGAAGTAAAAGCAATAAAATCATCATTTGTCACCCGCCGCAGTTGGTAAATGGGGGTTGACAAGCGAAACGAGCAGGGAGGGGGTCCCCTAGTTTTAAATTAATGTATGTAATGCAATGCTGAAAAATCTCGAAAACAACAACTTTACGCAAAACTTTAGTAAAACCATAATTAAAAGCGCATTCTAGCAAATTTTACCTATGCATAAACAAGCAAACAATCCTTTAAAAAATCGCTTCTACTTATATTATTCAGTTCTGTTAACCTACTGTACTGATTTTATTTGTATTAATAGAGCAAGTAATGACTTAAATTTTAAGCTGATTTAATTTAAGTTCCATAGCAAACTCCAAGTTCACGCTGAACACAAAATAGCTTCTTTTGTTTTTATGCTATATACCAAGAGTACCATGTTTCACACAATGTCCCCACTTACCTTGCTTAGTGGAGCGATTGTCTAACAATCACTACAACTTTACCATTGAGCAAATACTTATTCACATTGATTATTGACCGATAAGTCTCAGTTTTCGGCGCAACCTTGTGAGAGCGATGATTTTGACAATCCGGAAATAATCAGGTCGATGATACGTAGGAATTTTATGCTTTGTACCAAAAAACGACCTCAATCTTGCCGGACCCCTTATTCACGCCATACAATTTCAACTAAGTGGCTTGTTAGCGTTACATTCGTACGCTTTTATGGCCGGCATTATCACGTATCTTGCATGCAGCGCGAAAGGGGAATAGGTAGTAATATTCTACTGGGAACGGAACAATTTAGAACACGACAATTGCTTAATTCTTTCTAATGGTTTAAAGGGTAGAGCATTTCGAAAGAAAGTTTTTAAAACATGCTGCTAAAAATTCATTGCTTTAAAACATGACTAAATGATAATTCATGACTAAATAATGACTTCATTTGAATTATCTGTGTTAGAAATATTCAAGTGATTTTGAGAAGTTTTCATTTTGCCATAAAGACATTTCCGATAGGGTATTACATTTGGACGAATAAACTCAAACCTACATTTTCTTTCAGCTACTGACATCTTTTATAAAATATTTACCACTTTAGTATAACGATTTGTCGTCTTTGAAATAATTCTATCTACACTCTTAATGCTAACAGGGGTTTTCGTTGAATTGTGAACTGGCTTAGAAGATTCCGTCGAAACAAAACTATTTATTTGCGTAGAGATTGAATACTCACTCTATTTATAATGAAATAATTATTTAAGAAAAGATTTTAAAGTAAAAAACTTTTTCTGTTTAAAAACTTTACTTTCCACTCCTAAAAAACTATTAAAAACGTGTTCACTTTTCTTCGAAATCACTAATCTTTTCTATGAAATAAATCTCTATAGGGTCAAAGGGGGGAGAGACGCCATTCTTTTTGTAGAAATTAGATAAAAAATTAAAATTCCAATATAAATCAACCTTTTATGTTTTATTTTAGAGTAACACTTATTATTACGGATTAAAATTACCATTAACGAGCTTTAGACTTATATAAAAAAGAAATAAAAAAATAAAAATCGTAAGTTGACAATAGGCCATCTCTCCCATAACATGTGGGAGAGACGCCATATAGTGTGGGAGACATGCCTAATATGTCATTATATCTTTCTTTAGATCTTTTTGCGGATTATTTCCCTACCACGATTATTACAATGCGGAGTGTACATTATACATGACTCATGCAGCCCTTTTTAGAATAAGGAACATTTAATGCAGTCAGTTTTTTTTTGGCAACAATTTTCCCAACATTCCGCGCACACAAGCAACTTGTTTGTGCTTCACTGTCGAGCTAGGTTGTTTTGGGATTGGATAAGACTTCTGATGAATCTTTGTAATAGTTTCTTCACTAGTGCATGTTTGTCTGGAAGTTAATGGTTTTTTGTGGAGATAGAGCTGGAGTGGCAGTACTTTCAAGAGGAATGTCAGGAGTATCTACTTCAATTAAATTAGATATAGAAAAGAAATGGCCTGAAATAGCATTAGGATCGCATGGGACCATTCTACAAGCTTTCAAATCTAATGTAGCATTTCCCTCGGAATTCCATAAAGTTTTTGAGCTTCATTTTTCGATATTTCTCCTTTTTTACATTTTCAACAGCCAGAATGAAGTTCTCTTTACTCCACTGCTCTCTCTTTATTCCCCCAAGTGATTACCATATGCTTCCTTGCATATTTTCTCGAAATTGTAAAAAAATATATAAACAAAACACCTCTTTATTTACACTTTTGGAAAGTTCGGCATCTCTCCTCATTATGTGGAGGAGATGCTACATAGGTATAAAGTACGCAAGTATTAAAACATATATTGCAAAATGTAGTTAAAATAAGTTAATAACAAGCTAAAAAAAGCATTAAAAACACCTTATGGTGTCTTTGTTTTACATTTAACGTTTATTGAAATCGCAGCGACTCAAAATTTTCGTCGAAAAATGCTCGCACTAAAATTATCTTTTCGTCATACACACGTTTCACTCGAGCGCAGTAACAAGAACTGACGCGTTAAGAAGGACGCATCTATGAATAAATAAAAACAATTAAAAATATGGCCATATCTTTCTTAATCATTGAAGTTCCGAAGGTATGACGTCTCACCTCATATGGCGTGTCTACCACTTATACCCTAAATGTACAAATGGAAAGCATGATAAAAAATTTGCTTCTGCTATGAGAAAAAATACCATCTATATAAGTGGAAATTATAGCGAACGGAATCTTAAGAACTTCTGGAAATTAATAGTTCTACTTAAACGACAAAAAGTTGAGAAAAAGGCAATCTTGGTCTGAAATAATAATCTTAACTAGTTGAAAAATAATGCGTATGGTTAATAGCTAAATAAAATACTGTTAAAAATAAAGAAATGAATAAAGAACACACGCAAAAGTGATCAATTAATAAAATAAAAACATAAAGTAATATTGCATTGCAAAGAAGAAAGTTTGAGTAGCTTTGGAAAAGCGTCTTTGTCTCTGGAGCACTTAACACCTTCCTTATGAAAATATCTATGTATATTTAGGTACTTTTCAAGTCTTTGATGACATCAACAATGATACTTCAATCCATAATCACTGTGATGGACATTAGTGAACGAAATATATAATAATTAAAAATATTTCTAAATAACCATAACTTTTTCACTGCTGCTGATTGAGCACTTGGCGCCATTCCGTGATCACTGAGCTGTCGACTGCTACAATTTATTGAAATTCAACGCTGAGCTTCTATTTATTCGTACCTAAAACCTTCGTTTTCCTAGAAACGAATATGCCGATCGTCGGCGTCGCTCCTCACCGAGGCAAAAACTTGATTCTTCTGCGCATGCGCGCCCGAGCTAAATCACTGCCGTGATTGGCCACGCCGGATGCCACTTGACTTTGATTTCAGCGTCATGGCGAGGAGCGACGTCGAAGATCGGCGATTCGCTCCTAGGAAACCTGAGCTTAAGAGATAGACCTAGATCATTGAAACTTAACAAATATCTCTTGTCACCCATTTGGAATAGATTAAACTAGCTATTCCCAAGAGAAGTAGCAATGAAAATACTCAGCAATGAAGAAGTTAATCAAGAACTGTGCACTGTTTAATTTCGTAATTTTAACCTAGTTGAATTGCTGGAATTCTTATTTGGTGCTTATTCATGGCTAGTTCGAAGGGATTTTTGACTGGCGAGTCTATTGACACTATCGTGGTGGAGACAACATCTGTACCAGAAGTTGCGTAACAAATGTCCCATCAGCTTAGGACAAGATTGCAAAAAAAAAAAAAAAAAAAGAAAGAAAGAAATTTCAATCGAATTAAAAAAAATGAATAAATAAATTTAAAAAAAAAAAAAAAAAAAACGTTCTTATAAACCTGCTTGAATATTCAAAAAACTAGTCGACCCGTGCGGAACTCCGCACTCTGTTTCGAATCATTTCATGTGGCATTTCTCTCTTTAAAATTTTCAAAGAACATTATGAAGAAGAATCGAAAAAAGTAAACGGATTTAAGTAAACAGAAAAACGTAAATGCACAAAAGAAGGCATGTAATTTGATGACATCAGCGACAAATCCTCGTTAAATACAACGTTGTGATAATGTAATCATCGCTCACTTTTTGGTTGTACGTATTTTCAATGCAAACATAAATATCATTAAAAGTGTGACTGAGTGACTCGTGAAAAATCAGTAATTGTGCATGTGAAAAAACGGGTTGTGGCAAATACAATCTTGCCTATGCGAGCCTCTGACGAAAAAGAAAGAAACATAAAAGAGATATTTATTGGCACGGATTTGAACAGGCGCCATTCTGATTATCATCACGAAAATCCAACCAACCGAGCAACTTCGCCTTCGTTTTCGAATGCTATTCACTGAAGCAATGTGTAATAAAAAACAGCAACAAAGCTTTATGCCAAAAAAAAAAAAAAAAGCCCGAGCGTCTATGTTTTTAGTTTTTCTCCGCAAAAAAGATTCCCTTGAGGTCTGAATTTTTAAATCTAATATTATTTTTACGCTTACATCATGCTCAGTAATCTGAATGGAGTCAAAGCTGTAAAAAACAGAGGGAAAACCTTTGGATTAAATGTAAATTTATCTGAATAATAACTGTAGCCTGCATAAACGAGTCACGAACATCAAGGAGCATTCGAGCATTCCCGTCACATTTATGTTATTGCCTTATTTGTGTTATCTGTTGTATGTTATAAGCATTGTGAGGCTCTGAGAAGTTGAGCTTCGACTCTGACAATGTTTACCTCTGTTACGGTAAATAGGGAGGGGTAATTGGCGCTAAATTCAGTTAAGAAACTTTCTTAGTAGTTTTTCAAAAGTATTCCAACTAAAATCCAAGCCAATAACCCGTCTATTTTTCACTCAACTACCCCTAAAACAGGTATACATAGTCAAGGTCACAGCTCAACTAACCAGAGCTGCACTATACATGTAAAGCGTAATATTAATCTAAATTAGCTATAATGACGGACCCGAAGTTCAGCTAATTTATAGCCGAACGTTCTACCAAAAAAAAAAAAAAAAAACTTATCAATGAAACCGAAGAACTAATCCCAATGCTTTTGAGCTTTATTAAAAAAAAAAAAAAAAAACGACCATAGGTCTATTTTTTGTCATTAGCCGGCCCGATAAGCTTTAGAATAAGGGAGAATTTCTTCACGAAATAAGAAAGATCTCGCGTACCGACAAAAAAATAATCCATAGAAATAATATGTAAGATATTGAAGGGAAGTGATTTTTTTTTGAAAATTTATACATTTTGTTATCGAGGCTGCTTGAACCGTTACGGCTTAGATGGCAGCATGTGTTCATCATTTAACCGAATGGTTAAAATACAAAATCAGTTAAATTATGTTCATTTTTTAAGCGCAGCTTTTCGAATGTAGTAAAAATGTAACTGGCTTTTTGTTTTTTGCCGAAAGAAGGGAAAACAATATATTTTACCCATCAATTGTTAGTAATTTCAATATTTTACTTCATATTCTAATAAATATTCTTAAGTTAACTAAATGAAAAGCGTAATTTCAAATTGGGGGTAGTAATTTTTTTATTTGTCCAAAGGGTCAAAAACTGTCATTAGAAGATCTACATTTCAATATACGATTTTTTTTTTTCTGAACAAAAATTATTCCATTGTAGTCTGAAATCTTAAACCTGATACATATATTTTCGCTTAAATGATGTTTTAGTTTTCTGACCAAAGGCAAAGCTTAAAAAAAAAAAAAAAAAAAAAAAAAAACTTACATTTAAGAATCAATTTAGCTACATGTTGCATCCAGTTTTCGTAACAGCAAGGAGCGTTCCCCCGTATCTCATTTATTTTATTCCCTCACTTGTGTTATTTATTGTTTATTAGTATCCATGTAGTGCATGATATTTGCCTAATTTTTCTATGGAGATCATCCGGGGTGGGCCCGAACACTCGTTCTTCAGGTTACCAGTCGAACGATATTCCAATCGAGCAATACTGCTCTGCCAACAACAGTACAAGTTAAACTCATAATTTTAACCGAAAATCTCAGTCCAGTGCTGTATAAAACAGGTTTTTTGACAGAAAAAAAAAAACAATTTTCAGACTGTGGGTCTATTTTTCGTCATTAGTCTACATGATAAGCTTTACAATGAGGGGTAAATCAAAGAAATCGATCAAGAATTGAGAAAGATCTCGCGTAGGAACAAAAAACAGGTTACAGAAATAATATATAAAGATGGTTTGGAATAATTAAGTTTAGTTTCCATGTTTTCAACTTAAAGAAGTCAGCAAGTATGTCATTTCACCAGAAGCTTTTAACACCGAAAGTGTAAATAAGGAAATACGGAAACTAAAATTGGCAATAAGCTCCTTAAAAAGGTAAGCATCGGAAAAGAAGACGAAAACAAGTTTGATGGCAAAACACTCTGTTCTTCTGTCTTCAAAACATACTTACAGCTTAGTCTTAAAATTACTGTTTTCACATTTTCAGCTGAAATCTTCGCCCAGATTCTTGTTTACGAAGATCAGAATAAGAATCATAAGAGGAAGAGACGAAAATTAATGGGATTAAAATACTTCATTTACTTGATTAATATCATAAGCTGAATCTATACATAGTATATATATAATATTTGTAAATTTCCTTTATGATTAAAGAGCACAATTGGCTTTGAAATTTCCTTCCTTCCTATAGCTTCCGGATTTCGATTACGTGCGAACGAGATGGAACTCCAGATACTGAAGGAAAAGACCTTGAGTAGAAATTTTCCTTGCTTCCATACGTTTCCCTGGAGCCAACCTTCCCTACTTACCTACTGGAAGACTTCTTATACTTACGATTTCAGCATATTTCCTACGGTTGGATTGGCAGAATTGAGCTTCCAAAGTAGCAGATAATATAGTGTTTGCTGGAGCATTTTATGAGATATATCGGAAAGAAATGCCATCACTTTATTAATAGATTTTTCACAAGGAAGACAAGATCTTAAGCTGCTTAAAGATCTTTGTTTTGTATTTCGAAACTTAATTTGATCGTGTAAAAATAGTGAAGTCGTTATTGTTTAATTTCACTTTCAACACAGTTTTTCTTTTCTTGGACGTTTTTATGTTTGTTCGAATTGTTAAGCGAGACCTGTTTAACGAGGATCATTACGTACCTAAAGCAACCCCACTTCGCTGAAATTGATTAAGATCAAAATTTTATTACCCTCTTCGGGATGATTTAACACATCAATTGCTTTTTTTGTATAGCCATTTTAAAATCCAGGAGAAGAGGGTTGTGGCAAGTTCATGCACAGGGTTACTACAAATGATTCGTTCGTAATGGAAACGCTATGTATTCAAAAGTATTGCACATACAACAATGAGGAATGTATGAAGATTAACCCTAACTCATTAAGATTTGAAATTGTGATAGCCATGTGGTAATGCAAGTGCAGTATTTTTTAAATGGAGACAAAAGAAGAAAAGCGCTCTTTTTTTTTTTTTTTTGGTGCGTGTTTTTGCTGTGTGGGACTACATTAATGACCTTCTTTACGTCCCCCTATTACCAAAAGCGTTAAAAGAAACCCTCTACATAATACTACATATGCAGCAGGAACGACCATTATTATTATGCTGCTAAATATGTGGGACTGTTACTCCATATAACGATCATCCATATACTCCGTATAAAGGATGGCATACATGGCGGTCATCACCGCGGCATGTATGCCATCCTTAAGTTCTTCTAATTCTTTTGATTGTGGTAGTAAGTAAACAAAGACATTAACATGATTCGAAAGCACTGCAAAAACAGTTGAACATCACATATACTGTAAAACACACCCACGAAAAAAATTTAAAAAACAGCTTCTCTTTTATTTTTTACTTCCTTTTACAAAAAAGGAAGTATTGTACTCGCGAAAAAAATTTCACTCAAAAATCGGCCTCAATTTCTATTTTGCTTACCCCCCCCCCCCCAATGAATGTTGTTGTTTTTTCGACTCGACCACACGTGGATATATGCCTAGGAACGTACAGACACCCGAAATATCCATTTTGACGACCTCCGAGTTAATCACAACGAATTTCCTCGTGACGTCCGTATGTATGTACGTATGTATGCGCGTATGTGTGTATGTATCTCGCATAACTCAAAAACGGTACGTCCTAGAAAGTTGAAATTTGGTACGTAGGCTCCTAGTGGGGTCTAGTTGTGCACCTTCCCTTTTGGTTGCATTCGGATGCTCCTAAGGGGGTCTTTTGCCCCTTTTTGGAGGAAAATCATAGTTAATTTCGATGTAAACTCAAGTGGTGTAATGATTTGGCGGACACTTAGCGATATATCGCCAGTCTTTTGGTCGCCAAATTTTGTTGCCAACTTGGCGACAAATTTGGCGTTTTTTCTTTTTTTTTTTAAATCTGGTTTCGATTTTGCCACTGTTGGTGATATTTAGAGAGTAAACTATTGAATCACGTTAAAATTGCCAATAATGGGAAAATGACATTAAACTGGAGTAAAAGGAAGTCATGTGATGCACACATCAGCTCGTTTTGTTTCCATTTTGAAAGTACTGCACTTGTGTTACCACCTGGTGAACACAATTCCAAATCTTGATGAATTTGTGGTTGTTTTCATAAGTTCTTCATCGTTGTGCGTGTGATACTTATGGATAGATAGCGTTTCGAAGACGAATGAATCATTCGTAGTAACTTGCATATAGTAAAATATTGCAGCTCATCTGTTTTATTTTTCTGTAGCGCTGAGACAAAAGTTTATCTTTGAACTTTAGTATATAATTTGGGTTGATACACTAGCTACTAAATAAGTCGACAAAATGATCGAGAACTTACCTGTCGGGGAATGATATGTAGATACTTTTCCACAAAAAATACTGTTCGATATCCGCATTTGCATATAAATAAATTGATATGATTTATCAATTGTATTTATCTATCAATCAAGTAGTACGTCAGCTATAACGTAGTAATAAGTCGTAACGTAGTAGTACGTCAGCTATCTCAGAAATGAACTACCGACTTCGTAATAGCTTTCTATGAAATAGTACATTTTAATGAAATTCATTGTCGGTGTAAGTAGTGGTAACAATTTTTTTCAAAGAATAAGAATGTTTTGCTGGTATAATGTTAAAATTGCACCATAGTGTTTCTATTTGCCCCGGAGACAATAGAGTAAATAATTGGAAACTGATTTCTTTCGCCACGTATTGGATATAGGTAGATAACATCACAGGGTTGCATAAAAGAATATCCAGGTTTTAAAAATCTATATTTCATAAACTGTTACACTTACCGTTATAAATGATGTATAAAAATGGCCTCTGACGTTCCGCAACGCTAGATTGGCCGTGCAGGTGATTATAATTTACCCTTCATGCGTTGACCAACCAGATCATCAAACCTAGCCTCATGTAATTGTTTTTATATGGGGTTTCGTCACAGACAGTGTTGTTTTCGTTAAAGACACCACCATTGCCTACAACATTGCAAGAACTGAAAGATTGCATATGTGTAGCATTACGAGAAATTGACAGTGAAACACACCAAAATGTATGTTAGATGTATGTCGCGTTACGAAAGGCGCACACATCGAACATTTGTGAGTGAGAAAAACTTTGACCGTTTATCTTTATTTTTATGTATCATTTACAGTGCTAAGCGTAATATTTTATGAAATACAAATTTTTAAAACCGGGATATTCTTTTATGCTAACCCTGTAATATACCCAGAGCTGCCAACTTTTGAAAATCTAAATTCGTAGCAGAGTTTTGCACAAGGGCGGGGGGGGGGGTAAAACGACGCGCTTCATAACAAATGTAACAGACGTAATGAATAAGTTACGTTAGTAAAATCTAGAAAGCACCCGCCCCCTTGCTATTTTCAAAACCAAACTGATAAATTTAAGGTGGAGGAGGGTGGGGTGGGGGAGAATTATCGAGATTTTTTAAAAGTTGTTTTTAGTATTAGGTTAAATACCCAAGTTTTGTGACAATTTTTAAGAAACGTGCTTTCCTCATGGCGTCAAGTTGGAGTTTGTACATTTTTAGTGTACGTTCCGAATTTGTTCGTTCCAAATAAGTTTCTTTTGTTAAACATATGAAGAAAAAGAAAGGCACCCTAGCATCAAAATGGACCAAGACAAAGTGTAAGGAATGAATCCCTGGAACTGGCAAATCGTTTTTTTGCAAGATTTTTTAAAAATAATTTTATGAGTGATATTGTTTGCTTTATTTTTGTCTTTTTATAAAAGAAAACTTGCACATGGAAGAGGGAACTAAAATTCTAAAAACGTTCTGACAGGTAGAGCTGAAAATGTTTGGTGTGAATGTGTGTGTGTGTGTGTGTTTTTTTTTTTTTTTTTTTTGAGGAAGTGGCAAGTGAAGAAGATCAGCAAAAATTACGAGGATATACTGGATTACAGAATGATCTTACTTTCTGTTAAAAGGGGGGATGGGAGTATAATCGATGGAATGGTTACTTTCGGGAATTCACGATCAATTTACATTAAGACAAGTTCCAGTTAAATTTGAAAAAATATTAAATTTTTAATTATGTTATCATTTAGTATGATAAATTCTTTTTGCTTATTTTGAAGCAAAAATTTGGAACATTAGTTAGTACAAAAGCATGATTAACTAAATGATTACTAATGTGTACAATATCTGTATTGATGGGAAGTTTTTTAGGGTTATAAAAAATGAAGAAAATCGTAATTTTTGGACGTGTTTTCGTAGCTTTGTAGTTTAAGGCTGTCGTTCGTAGAAGCTACGATTTTTTCGTAGCAGTTGGCAGCTCTGAATATACCCAATTAGTTTAGAAGCTAAATGAGTTCTACTCGAACAGCCGTAGGTCACCTTCGGCCCTATGAATCCTCCAAATGTAATGTAAAGTCATTGAAATCTAAAAACCGCATTCAATGTCTTTTTTTAATTTCAAGAAATATTTATGTAAAATACACACAAAAATGTAATTTGCATCAAAATTTAATTACTCCTTCCGCCTCCCTTCATGGGAAGAATGAAAAACTTAGTTGTTGTTAACTGCAACACATCTATGGAAGCACCTAATTTGCACTTAAAATAGCTGGGAAGGTGAAATTTATAAATAAAGGTTTTTAACTACCTTACACAGGACAAGTGAAACTATGTGAAACGAATTTGTTCATATTTGCAACTGCTGGACAAGAACAGTTTAGAATGCTTAACTGTAAAAAACCTTTTTTGCAGTGTCATCTTCAAGCAAAGATGAACCCTACATAATTGTTTTTGAAACACGCGGAATACTTAGATTGTATTGCACATATTATCTAATCTTCACACTCACCAACAGTTTAGTTTCAAAAATTGTCTCTGGTGTGGTAATAGAGTTTGTTTCCTCTACCCCCATACCTTCTTTTCCCCTACCTAACCCTACTCAATATAACCATAGTTGATTGCCTCCATCAAGTATTCCATTTTAGAAAAGTACTTGAACCAAATTTTTAAGAGGGTCAAAATATTATTTATTATTTAGCATTTTCGTGCCTCTCACTCCCATTTTTTATTCGGACGCATCCAATCATTTCCAAAACTTATTGCTTGAACGCATTACAGCACACGAAACTTAGAAATCATTAGTATTCAAACGTTACATTTTATGCTTAATCTGTTACATGGCACACTTGAGGGTTTAAATATTAATAATTTTGGATCAGAAGTGTCATTTTACATTGAGTAAATGAGTGAGTGACGCAGTGATGGTAATTTGTGTTATTAGCAGGAACTTGTAAACGGATTTGTCGCATTTGAGCAGATTACATTGATTCATGAAAAGTACAACTTTTTGAATGTGAGGTTGTCATAGGCCTCGCTCTAATTGCTCCTAAGTGGATTGTACCTTGATCGTTAATTTTACTCTAAAAAGTGCTAGACTTAGACTTACATATTTAACAAATTCAAAGTATTGTTATTTTGAAGTGTCAATATATAAATCTGAATATTTTATGAAACGAGTTCATTTGTCAAACGAGAATTTTAAAAACATTAAGATTTGATTGCTGATGCATAGACCAAGTATTTTAAATCAGAAATTAATGACTGATTAACGCCTGAAATTCGAAAGGAAAAGCAGTGGCGTATCGAAGAGGATTTGGTGATATACCCTCCCCCTCCGCCCGAACGCAGATATTTTTCCTTTTTTTTTTACCACAAATAATGACTATAACTAACCCATCATCCTCCACAAAATTTAACCATATCCCCTAATGAAATATTTTCAAGAGAATTCCCATTTAACTAAAATAACATCATTTTTTGTCAGTTTTAAATTAAACGTTAATTAATTGAATATTATTTAATATTAACGTATAGAAGACAATATGTTCATGTATTTCTTTTATTTGCCATTGATAATTATTTATTTCAAATTGCACTTAAAGTAACAATGCTAAGATGTAATGAGTTTCTAAAAAACAACTTTAATAGATGCAATATTTTTAAGACTTTTTTTTTTTGTTGATATTTCAAGAAATCGTTTGTGATTTTGCAGGTAAGCCACCGACGAGTGTGCTTTTTAAAATTGACGTTAAGTTATGAAGAGGCTTAAAATAATAAAGCGTGCTGGGGTTTCCTCTAAAACGATATTGGTTTGAATTATAATAATTTTTTAAGAACGTTCTTGTTTTTCAAGATGAAGCTATAAAAGCATCAATTCTCTTGAAACGTTTGTCCAAAAGATGAAATAAGTTTAGCACAAAAGTTTTTTTATTAATCTTCTGAACAGTTTTGCACTCTTCTGAAATTAGGCAAAATTTTCATATCTCCATTGATTTTCATTCTTAAAATCTTTAACGCCTTGAAAGGGCCTTTATTCTAGTAATTTTCGTCATTTATACTTTCTTTTTTGCGTTAAAGTTATATGCATTAAAGTAACAGTATATTTATATCGCGAATAATTTGTAACAGAATTTTGTTCATTTTTAATTACTTTTTAGCTAATTAACGTTTGTTAATTTAGAATAACCTTACCACAGTAAGTAATGGAATTTTTTTTTAAATTTTAAAATGCTCGTCTTCACTCAAGGATATTTAAAGTCTCATTTTACAAATTCAAACAATTCCTCATTTCCAGAAATATTAAATGTTTACAAAAGTCTATGCCGTATAATAATTCAACCGTACTTTTTTATGTGTACATTATTAATATACAGCGTGCCCGCGTTTAACCCGCAAGTCTTCTATTTTCGCAACCGTTAGTCCTAGATGCATACTTTCAATTTCAAAAATAGTCGAAACAAGATGCAGAGTTAAGTTATTAGAAGTTTGAAGCGAAAAAAAAAAAAGTCAAAAATACCGAATCTAACTTTTTATACAGTTCCTAGGTCCCTTAGCTTATATCTAGGGAAATAATCTCAACTGAAAGATAATACTAACACAAAAAATTTGTGTACCAATCTACGAGGGCAAATCAAAAAGTCTTTGCGCCTATTTTTTTATTTCCCAAAAATAGATACCTACAGGTATTTACAAATATACGTAGTAAACTATGTCACTTACACTATTTCTCCACATAGTCACCACACCGGTTAAGACATTTGTCCCATCGCGGGACTAAGTTAAAGATCCCTCTGTGGCTGAACTCTTCCGGTTCTCTGTGGTATCATGCACCGTCGGACCACGTTCTTGGCATATTCGTCACATGTGAATCTCTGTCCTTCCAGAAACTTCTTCAGTGGAGTGAAAATCACTAGGACAAGGTCTGAACTGTAGGTGAATTTCCCTGTGAATTGCTATGGGCTTTTGTCCCTTGCTCCGTACAAAACGAAAACACTTCGCTGCTCATAAGCTGTGGACGTCTGAAGAACAACCGTAATCTTAAATGAATGATAGCAGCTCCGCTCTTCCGAGCAAAAAGCAGATACGGTTTGTACGGTTCAAGGAACTGTCACTGTTGAGAATGTATATGTTTGCTTTGTATTCACAGCCGTATTTTGGTTAAAAAATATTAGTGAAAAGACGTTTTGATTTGCCTTCGTACCTTTGCAACAGGGGATTTCAAACGAGTAAAAAGAACAAGAATAAACATAATAAAGTATCTTCGTCGAAAATAGGAAGACAGCTCTAGTAGAAAAAAATCCTTTTATAATGAAAACACATGTTAACTTTACAGGCTGGATGTCTACTGCTCACAAGAAAACAAGTAAATCACTTAAGAATAATGTTAAGGAGACATTTGTTGTATCTGAGTGTAAAATTTTTGTATCTTACAGTATCAATCCAATTTATTTCAAAGTAAACATTAATTTAGTAATTTAACACTGAAACATTTATGATTGTCCAAAACAAAGCCAGCAGGTTGAGCCTGTAGGATACAAACCTGTACAGTGCACAAAATAAATGAAAAAAATCAAGATCTCTTTACGTTAATGAAGTATGTGCCAAATAAAGCATATTTTTGCGTTTTAGTATTTTTGTTAATAGGGAAAAGTTAATCAATGAAGCTTGAGCGTAACAAAGTACATATTCAGCAACAATAAACATTTTACTTGAAAATTTTGATCACTAGAAAAAAAAAATCAGGTAAATAAGAACCTTCTTATAGGCGGGGCTAACAACTTTAGAAATATTCCCTTACAATTAGTGGCCTGTATTCATTCCATTTGAAAAAGAAAACAAAAAAGTGTTTTTGCAAACTTCTCAAAACGTGTTTTTTTTTTTTTTTTTTTTTTGGAATAGTACTTTTCAGTCACCGAATCATAAACAAAAAAACAATATTACAGCACTTGAAATTTTTAAATGTTTCAAAACTTCATGTCAAGCATTCTGGCAGTTTAATGCAAAAACAAATAGGAAAGTATCTTGAACTTGTTTCTGCAGACATTCATGAAAAGAAATTACCTCTCCGTAAACATGTTTGCAAATTTGAATGGAAATAAAGAATCCAGATATCTTTTAGACTATAATTTTCTGCCCAATTTCTGCTCTTCTAGACTACCAGCCTTTATTAATAGTTTCCTTGCATTAAAAAACATGAAATGAAAACCCCACTAATGTGTGAAAAAAGTTTTCTTTTTCGGTATTTTTGACAGAGCCGTGGAAAGCCGTGACGGGCTGAATCACTAGACCAGTAAAACGGTTTACACGGGCGCGGGAATGAGTTCACGAAAGACGTAACTGATGTTTTTATGTTTATTCACACACTGCTTGAATTAGTTAATAGTTTCAACTGAAATAGACAATGTGGTATATAGCTTGTGGGATAAAAAGAGTTAAATTTATTTACGAAAAATTATACTACATAAATGTGGCTGTTCAGGAATATAATACTGCGGGATACATAAGTCACAATTAAGCTTACCACTCAAACTTAAATTAATATTATAAGTTCTGATTGATAACAGAGAAAAATATGAAGAATCAAAGTGCTTATAAATGGTATCACATTTTTTACCATAAGTGATATTTTGTGGCTTTTCAGGACTGTAATACACATATGTCACAATAAGGTTAACCATTCAAACTTAAATTAATATAATACGTTACTATTGATAGCAGAGAGAAGAATGAAGGAACAGAGCTTGTAAACAATATCACATTTAAGCTTTTGTAAAGGTAATACCAAGAGAGTTACTAATATTAATGTCTTATAAACGCATTTCATTGATGCGAAAATAAGTAGTAAGAAAAAAAATTAAAGAAGCTGAGCTAATGATCACCCCATAGTCGGGATCGGCTTTTTTGTGGCGAATAAAGCCCTCAATGGAAAGACTGTCTCTGATTCCACTACTGTTGATATTGTGAGTAATAACACAGCTTAGATTAGTTTACCAGGTGATCCATCCCATTCTAAGACACTTTTTCTTTTCTTATGTGATAGTGAATTTCTTTTCTATTATTTTTTTTCCTTTTACGGAACATTGAGGAAACCATGCGGCTTTGTATGGCTATCTTTTGTTCGTCTCTTATAAAAAATTTCATCCATCATTTTCATTCTCTTCTTTTTTTTTATTTCTCTCCTCTTTCTCTAATGCGTAGTTGAAATACGTTTTCACTTGCCTTAACTTGGTTATTATTTCAATCGGCAGCATCATTAGAAGAAAGGAGAAACCCCAAATGTGTTGCAACAAATAGAGACGTTGCTCGTATCCGTTCTTCTCTGTGAACGCTAGTTTCAAGTGCAATTTGAAACATTCACTTAAGTCTGTCTTCCGACTACTAATTTTGCTTAACATGAATTTCTTCATCGCATCAACTGTTTACGGATTATTGTCGCTTTGGAAGACTTTCGGCAACTATCCTAACTGACTGTAGTGCATTAGTATATTCACTATTATAGAAGCTTGATCAAATTAGTCCTCAATAAGATTGCCGACTAGATATCGAGATATCGATCAAAGCTTTTTGTATGCAGTCTTTCGATTTTAGAAATCGTTCTAGCATATCCAAAAGATTGTGCGGTCTTGTCTTGTAATTCAAAGTCAACGATAGTTCTTTAAAAATTTTTTATGTTGTGTAGCTTCACTTTAGAGCTTCATTTTTAAATGGGCTTCGAAATACTTATAAGGAAGAGCGTTTTTTGATTAGAGATTGCACTGCAAATTCTAAGAACTTATTGGAAACACGCTTTAGCTCAGAAAAAAACACTTTGGTTCAAAGTGTTAACTTCCCCAAGGCACACCAGGTTCAAAGTGTTAACCTCCCCAAGGCACACCACTCTCCGACTCTCCCCCTACTTGAAAAGGATCTGCAAGAAGTCGCTGAGATTGGAAACTATTGTAGAAAGCACCAAAATATTGGTGCAAAAAGAGAATTAAAAAATTTAAGGTAAAATGAAGGTCAAGTACAGTTAACTGAAAGTAAAAATATCAAGGCCCGACTCATTGATGAGTCATTAGCAGAAAGTAAAGATGAAAGACGTGATGTGAGTATTTCGTATTCTTAAGCACTTCATTGATTACTGTGGACAAAAAATTCACATGGAGAAGAAATTAAACTAAAAACTTTATAGCATTTTTTTTTGGACAACTATTTATAAGTTGTTGGTTTCGGGTCAAGTGCTACAGCAAAAAGTTAATTATTACTTTTCTGTCAAATCTTTTCAGCAGAAAAATATGTTTATCATCACTATATCAGCACATATCCAATAGTAGAGAAATATTGTTCCACAATATCTCATTGTAGATATTATGGAACCATTTTCTCGGGTGTGTCATTTTTTTTTTCGCGCATTTGCAGTTTATTCTTGGGACTTTGAACTTTAATTTTTATTTTTTATATGCTTCAATTGAATATAAGGAACCATTATGTACCTTAATATTAAGTACTAACTTTCTAAAAAATAATACAAATTTGTTTTAGAAAAATTATAATATAATAAATATAGCGGTTTCATATATTCAAATATTTGAAAATTAAAAGAGAGAGTCTGAAATTCCTGGTATAAAGTGCAAATACACGAGCAAAACCTCTACACCCGACTAAATAGATTGAGCATTTTGCAGCAAATGTTTTTTTTTTTTTAATAATTTTTAACCTTATTTAATTTTTCAGTCTATATTCATTTTACTCCATACTATGGAGTGAAATGATCTTAATAACAAGCCTTAAAAACACAGATAAAACAATATTTTTGAACAAAAAGAAGCAAATAAAAAATTGTAGTAACTACTCTCAGATAGTGTAATGTTAGATATCTGTTAAAAAAGTTTAAATATTTTGAGTGGTCTTTTTGAAGTGTAGCTTAGAAATGTTAAAAAAAAAAAAAAAAAAAACTAAATTTATGGCTATTTTACCCTATTTGCTTTTAAATGCATTAAAGCACAGACGTTTGAACGTAAAAGAAATGTTTATCTCTACCGAGAAAAGTCAAATCTAACGTATAGAGACATGAAGGGAATTTTAAGTTGGAGAAAACTACAAGCGATTCCTAATAAACATTCAAAACTAAATTTAAACTCGTGACATCTCTAATAAAAGTTATTTGAAATTTTGGTAATAATTTACACAACTCTAGAAAATTTAGGGATGTTTCTGTTTTAGACGTTTAGGGAGGATTATGCACTTTCTCCGATTTCTATCGCGTATCGCTTGAGTAACGTATCTTGACAAAAACAAGTTTTCAATGGAAGGCGAAAGCTGTAAAGGAAATTCTTAAGCAACTATTCTTTCTTAATTTCTTTTGTGGTAAGTATGGTAACAAATGATGTCATTTGGAAGAGTAGTAGCGGCGGATGTTGTTTTGAGCAACAAGGTGAATGCTGTTGTGATATAAAAATAAGATTTTTTATAAACCCTGAAACTGAAAGATTTCTCGGTCGGAAATGTTTTCTGGGGGTTACGCACTCGCTAATACTTTGTGAAATGCATTGTTTTAGACAAAAACAAAATCCTTATATTCATGTGAAAATATGATTCTAAAATATAACAATAAATTAAACACTCTAAACACGAAATTAATATTTGAAACTAAATCTACTCAGTTACGTTAGGTAGTAGTTTATAGGAGGCCCCGATTTCAAAAGGTTATTAAAAATTAAGAGATCGTACATAATTAGGCATTTAAAATAATTCATCGTATAGTAATTAAAATCAGTGTTTGTTTTATAATTGGATGTTTAGTTGATTTTTGTACTGGAATTGTAAAATAAATTTCATTTCTAATTTTGGGTAGGAAATAGTATGTAAGTGTAATCGGTTATTTTTTGCTTTTTCGTTCCTTGGTGTTTTTTGAACGCGGTTTTTTTTTTAATTTAAAAGTAATTTATTTTCCAATAAGAGTATTGCAACAGAAACATTCTCTCTACACCAACAAAATAATTTTTACTTTCTAATGAAGGACAATTTGTATTTAGAATTCTGCTTCTGTAGTCTGCACCATTATGTTGCAAATACAGTATAACCTCGATTTAACGATTGTCAAGAGACAGGAAAAAGTTATCGTTAAATCAAGGAAATCGTTAAATCAAAGAGCATAGACATTGAATGTAGTCAAATCCGGACCTGTAAAATTTATCATTAATTGAGGAAATCGTTAAATCGAAGTTATACTGTACATTGAAAAGATAGTTCAGTTAGTTTTGATGATTTTTTCTTTCTTAGCAAATCATAGCAGTCATTATTCAAAATGTACAAACTCCAGGAATCTGTCGGACATTTTTCTAGACTTAAATTGCTCAATCCATTTAGTTGATCCTGACACTTTTGCTCATATCGTCACTAAAAAGACGAATGGGCGTACTTCAAAAAAAAAAATTGAAAAATGAGTTATGACCACACACAGAAATGTCCAAAGTCGATTTTATAATATGACCAATGGGCGTATCTCTACAATAAATAGTAAAAAAGTTACAGTCCCTCACACTGGTGGCGGTTCTGCAGCGATAGAGTAAACTGGAAATCTATAAATCGGTTATCGGCAAATGCTTAAATTGAGGTACGCCCATTCGTCTTTATTTCTGAAATTTTTAACTTTGGCTTTTAATTACTATAGACAGTTGAACTCGCTTAATACTATCACGTTTAATACGAAATCACGGCAAAAATGAACTTTTTTTTCATTAAGTTTGGTTTTTCTATCTAATTACTTTAAAAATTTCACGTATAACACGCACATTAAACTGAAAGTCTCTGCTATGACAGACAAATATTTCTGAACTCTTTACTCAAACTGTTGGTTTTTAAATACCCGTAATTGCCTTTTTCAAAACTATTCATCATTTAGTTAGGTAGTAGTCCGATTGTATATCGAGAAGAAAATATTAAATATTTTTGAGTAGAAAATAAAACCCGTACCATTTGTTTACCTACGGACGGTTCAATTTTCTCGGAGATAAAACTGTTCATCTTTCATTGGGGATTACAATCACTCGATAGTCGATTATCATCTTTTCTTTCTGTTTCCGAAAACATTCAATAAGAAAGAGGGGATTTTTTTTTCTGAACGTACTAATAGATTACAATGTGTGTATTACTAGTAATATTTTTCAAATATAGATAAGCATTTCTTCGATTTTTCGTAGTACCAGTCACGGTTGTTACAAATAACGTCTAATACGAACAAATTCGTGGATTTTTGACATTGGACCCATTATGTATCATTACATAAAATATCAAAGTTCTCTAAAAGAATATTTTAATAACAAAAAATATTTTTAGAAAGTTGACACTTTATATCATGGTACATAATGGTCCTTTATATTCAAATGTAGGGGAAAAGGGGGCACATGTGAACAATTTTTATTTTTCAAAAAATATTATCCATTTCTTAATGCAAAAGTGAACTTGGGATTGAATAAACTTTTCTTCGTGTCATGGATTTTTTTGGGATTTTTTAAAAAAATATTTCTATATTTCATGGTATTTTTAAGAAGCGTCTTCAGTATTTCACATGTGCCCCTATAGAGAGGTACATATGAACACGGGTAAAAAATGCAGGAGAAGCATAACATTTTAAAGGAAATTTCTTCAACATGAAACATATACGTAAATAACAAATACGTTGAAGGGTTTGTAACCTATACTGCGTCAATTTCAATTGTGCAGTAATTGTTCCACTAAGAAATTTTTTTTCGAATGTACAACTGCTCACTGTCAAATTCTAAAACCTCGTAGCCTGTTCTGATCACCGAATAGACTAGAAAAAAACTAATATAACTACATAATGCAAAGAAATTTTTATTATGTAAATGTTATTCTATGTATATTTTGCTTTTAAACTTCATACATTGCTTGATAACGTATTTCAAAACGATTTTGAACTTTATTACGAACTTCATTTTAAACGATTTTTTTAACAGGTTTTGATTAAATGAAAATATTTTGTGTCTTTTTATTTCTTGTAAGTATTATATAACACTAAATTATTGACATTATTGACTTAATTAAAAATTAAATTAATTAATTTAGTAACAAAAGTTTTTAAAAATAAAAATAGTAGACATAAATAAATAAATACTTAATAACGTTAATAACAATTAACAATACATTTACAAACTAATTATAGAAAAATAATAATTATAAATATTAACACATTTTCTAACACTTACAATATCCTGCACTAACAATAATATTACGGAGAGTGGCAATGAGAATTGAAAACTTGTGCCCATAGATGTTGTGTTCACAAATGCCCCATCGTGTACTTTATAGCTAACTCGCGAAAATAAAGAAATTTTTAGTTTAATAAAAATTTTTTAACACTGCCATAAATTTACTTGAATGTTCATACAACAGTTTTTAATACTTAGGTTTAGCATTGCAATTAGTTTTGAAAATGTTTTCACGTGAAGAAAACTGAATTTTTTTTTCAACACGTGCTAAAACAAAGAAGTAGCCAACACAGACACATAAAATGATTCATTGCTCTAAATATTTGTGAAAGAAGTATAACTGGTACTGTTCTTATTTGAGAATTTTTCCAGATTTTTTGCTTGAAGTGATCTTAGTAAAACACACCATGTTCAGATGTGCTCCGTGTTCACATGAGCCCCCTTCTCCCCCATAGTAGAGGGGCTATGGTAGAAAATATAGCCGGAAACTGCATTTTGTGATAAAATCATGAAACTTGGCATGCATGTAGACAATGTACTAACAAACATTTTGGGAAGGGGAGGCAATTCAAAATCCCCCCCAAAACCCTCCTGGCAGCCATTTTTGGTCAAAAATCCAAAACTACTTTTCTTTTTTATTTTTTGAAAAATACCCACTGTATCTTCTTTTGGGAGTTCTATTATGCTTACTAAAGCGTAAAATATCATCAAAATATCTCTAAACCTCCTAATTTTAAAATTAATTCTAAAAATTTGATTTTTTTAAACAAAACTTTAACTAATCAAAGTCTTAATATTTCTCGAGGGGTCGTTCAAGAAATGTTTTTTTATGCTTTTTAAAGCACTGTGTGCTAAGGAAAATCAATTCATTTACAGTAGAACCCAACAATCCGAACCCCAGAAATCCGAAACATCAGAAAATCCGAACCTATGTTTTAAAGTTTTCTATGAAAAATTGATTACAAAACTAAGAATAAAACTAGAAATTAAAAACCATAAACAAAGCTAGTAATTTTTTTAAAACTTGAAACAAACATTTGAATTGTTGTTTAAGAATAAATACAGCACTTTGATTAGTTAAAACGAAATCAATTTTCATTATCGGCGGAAAAAAAAACCTTCAAACACTTGGAAATGAAGTACGCAATTTTTTTGGAAGTTTCACTCACATTCTGCAGTTTCATCAGTCATATGTGCACTTGAAATAAGGGGGAGGGGGCACGAACGTTGTTTTTCCAGAACTCCAATCTTTATTATTATTAAACGCTTTAAAACAAGTTTCAATTTTTTTCTCATTAGACGATTTGAGGCGTTTGTTCTATGTTTTAAACGATGTAAGTGGAAGAAATATTTAATTACTACAATAAGAAGTTTAGTACTATGTTAATAAAGCTAGCAATATTTTTACTATTAACAAAATTGCTATTTATTGAAATGTAATTCACTGTTACAAAAACTACAACTAAATTGCAATACAAATCTGATTAAGTGATGCATACAACGATTATATAGAAGGCAATTTTAAACGTTTGAATTTACAAGTAATTTATACAAGTACATAACATTTTCCATTGCAGTATTTTACACATAGGAGTTTAGATAAGTCCATTTTTGAAGCACTCACAAGTTATTTAAGAGCAGTTTTTTTTTACACTTGCATAACGTAAATTCGCTTTCAACAAGAACTTGAAACTTCGGGCAAACTCAGACAAATAAGAACGTGCTTTTCATCAGTTACTGTAACACCAAAATCATAAATTGAAGTTAAGGCTAAATTACACATACTGCCCCACTGATGTCCACCTTGCCTTAGAGCTTCAGCTGTGGGTGGTAAGTTATTCATTGATTATTGTTCGCTGGTGGAAAAAGTTTCCAGCTTCATTTACGGACGGCAAGTTGTATGCAGACGAGTAGTAGCAAAGATTAATGAATCACTAAGATATTTGAAATTTTTTAATTAGGTGTGCCTTTTTTTAGGTTTGGATATATACATATGGAAATACACCAATAACATCAGGATAGTCTTTTCATCATTTCCACATCGTCACTTTTTTCCAACCTGCAAGAAAAGAAGTAACCATGTGAGTTCCGCTGAGAATGGGTGAAATTCTCTTAGAACAACTTATTTTGGCTGACCGACTTTGTACGCTAAGTCTTGGACTAGTATAAGTCGAAAGTGTTTTCCAGCTCCAAAATCTTCTTTATCCCCTTTTTGTACAGCTGATGGAAGCATCGTTGTCAACAGTTCCAACGAATATGCTCATGTGTCCTCTTATTGCAGCATGCAAAACATGAAAGAAGAGCCAGAAATTAGCTTCCTCGTGATTTTATGGCACTAGAGATGTCTTACTCGATGAAAATCACCGTCACATCATTAAGAGCAAAACATAAGATCATATAGCTAGTGCAATCATGGAAAACAATTCTGTCTTATCTGCATTTCGTAGAAACTGAACCAGTTCTTAGAAAGCAAACCATTTTCTCTAAAATGATAAGTTTCTCTTATTCCTTTTATATGTCTTACTTGTTGTACCCTGAAAAGAATGCAGATCCACCAAAAAATTTTCTGTCCTAGGTCGTTTTATGTGAACGATGAAAGAACCATCATAGACAATGGCGTCACAATGTATCTCCATTGCACTTATTTTAAAATTATCATTCATCATTTGCATCTTCGTCATCTCATCTTAACTCGTTTTCTTCTTCTCTCGAGTTGTTTTCATCAGTAGGAATACAATAATTTAACTCATTGAGCAGGAATGTTATCGACCAGACTTATTTCCCGTTCAAAGAGCTCCATTTATTGAAATCGATGGAGGGTGAGGTTGATTTTCATAGAGGAGAAATTCAACTAGGTTGAAATTTACGGTATTGCAAATAATGAAAAGCTTTGAAAGCGAATCTGCATCGGATTTTAATCTTTTCAGTAAAACAACAGACTTACTGATTTTTCTGGAAAAATGAAATGCTAAAAGTTATTGTTTTTCTACCCGTGAACATAAGGTGACTTTTGAGTCACAACTCTTTTCTCTATAAATTTGTTGCACTGTTTTTTTTTCCTCAACTTGCACAATCTTCATCAATTGCTCCACATATTCTTCGTCTACTGCTACATTCGTCTCCAATGAGAACAATTCTTTTGATGACTCTAAAAATGGATTCTCATGTTTAGCTATTTCTCTTCAAGACCTTTCTACTGCTACATTCGTCTCCAATGAGAACAATTCTTTCGATGACTCTAAAAATGGATTCTCATGTTTAGCTATTTCTCTTCAAGACCTTTCTTGAAAACATGCTTTGGAAACAACATTTCTTCATTGCGCATATACACAGTTTCTTTAAATCAGCAGAGGTAACTTTTTCAAACTGTATAATTAAATCGATAATTTAAAGACCAGCCAACATTCATCTTCTTAACACAGTTGGATCTGTGAAAGTCCAATAGCCCCACCATCTCCTTTCACTATCGCATTATTTTGCTAAGCATGGTCCGATCCAATTACAGAAAACACGTTCATTGTCTTTTTGCAACGTTCCTTTTTCAAAGGCTTTGTGTACGTCTGGAGGGTTTGTGGGTTAAAGAAAAGGATCTTGAATAAAAACTGGTAACTATCCAGCATAGTTACCAAAGTATATGTATAGCGTATAGCAATAAAATGAAAAAAAAAAATACCACACATACACACACACACACAAAATCAACTCCTTCAAAGTTTCAGTAAAGATAATAAAGTTGGTTGAGATCTATGATCTAATAAACTTTAATTTTAAAAGCACCAGCTTTAATACGGTGCTCCAAAACTTAAATTTGTTTATATTATATATATATATATATATATATATATATATATATATATATATATATATATATATATATATATATATATATATATATATATATATATATACATATATATATATATATATATATACATATATATATATATACATATATATATATACATATACATATATATATATACATATACATATATACATATACATATATATATATACATATACATATATATATACATATACATATATATATATATATACATATACATATATATATATATATATATATATATATATACATATACATATATATATATATATATATATATATACATATACATATATATATATATATATATATATATATATATATATATATATATACATATATATATATATATATATATATATACATATACATATACATATATATATATATATATATATACATATACATATACATATATATATATATATATATATACATATACATATATATATATATATATATATATATATATATATATATATATATATATATATATATATTTTATAAAATGAGAAAAAGCTTACTGATGATCAACTGGGGGACGGAGAATTAACAACAGCAACAATAGTAATAATAATAATGAACAGCAATTTAAAGTTCAACTTTAAATTACTCTCTATTAGAATTACGTTGTCTTGAAATTAATTTCTCCCTTTTTTCTCCAAGTCCTTATTCTGTTATACTCTTCGCAATTAGTTTCAATTATGCGTGCTCAGTCATTTAAAACGAGGGGCATCATGACCGGATAATTTGACAGTTCGGGCAATTAGAGTCCGGATAACTGGAACCCTACTTTGATATAACAGTAATGTAATGTATCTTCAAATTCAGAAACCTGTAATTCTGTTATGGGGGGGGGGGGAATTCACTTCAGGGAACTCACAATTTAAAAATATCAATTTCTTTTTTAAAAACCACTTTTTGTGAAGTTATTTCTCAAATTAGACATTTTTTGGAGTTTCAAACAGTAAATAATGTAATAGACATCCATGGAATGACACACCCAATGATTTAAAAAATTATAATAACGAAAATTTTAAAAGAACCGCCGTTTTTGGTTTTTGACCAAAAATGGCCGCAAGGGGGGTTTTGGGGAGGACTTTGGAATGCCTCCCCTTCCTAAAATTTTTGTTTATACAATGTCTACAAGCATGCCGAGTTTCATAATTTTATCACAATTTGCAGTTTCATCCCCCGTAGCCCCCCGACTACCACATAAATTAAAAGCTAAAATTTAAAATCCCTGTAATAAATGGGGAAAATGCTTGCGTAGCAATGCCACACCTAAGGAAAGGGATTGAGTGTAATATTATATCCGATTCCGATTGTTACAACACTACTTATGACAAAAAACAAAAAAAAAAAAAAAAAATTTGCTGTGCAGTTGATAGCGTACAAAATTGGAACTCTTGTCTAAGCAAAAATGTTTTTGCTGGAATTACTATTTTGCAGAAAATTGGATTTACTTGAATTTGCAACACTTCTCCGTCTTCGATAATGAAATTAAAATTTTCAAAGACAAACAAACTTAAGAATAATAATTTAAAAAAAAAAACTGTAGATAAAATGTTAGCTTCATTATTAACTAATGCTTCGCTCAATTTCAGCTTGCTATATTTCTTTAAGATATGGCGTCGAGATTATGCCTTGTGACGAAAAAATAATGGACGTTGTTTGAGGTAATTTTTTTTATGGGAAAAAACAACCAAATAAACAAACAAATAAATATATAAATAGAATTTAAAAAAAGAAAGAAAAAAGAAGAAGCATTACCAGAGTTAGGTGACAGAATGATTCCTCATCTATTTCAGAAAACTTCTGTCAATGTGAAACAGATTGATACAACTATTTTATTTTCAAAAAAAAAAATCTTCACGCAGCTTTTCAGAAGAAGGGAATGCATAAGCTCGCTTTCACTGATTCTTCAATCGTTAGAATCCTTTTTCGCTATGTTATTTCCTTAAAAAGTCACGCTCAAATCTCACGAAATTCTCGTCAATTTGAAGAAAAGTTTTACCGGAGCATTTTTTATGAAGCCATTTCACCACATGCGACAAAAATTTCGCGAGATTTAGGGAGGCATATTTGAGAATGAACTGTTCAATCAGATAAAATATTTTTGTCCATATTGCAAAGGTATACTATATTAGCAACCTTAGTTTTAGTCAACTTTCATCAATGTTACTTATATGTATTTAGTTGTTAGATTCTACTTCTACAAAAGGAACATTACTTTCTCAATTTCATCCTCTTAAAAATATATTATACGGAAAGACGCTCTTCCATTTACAGTTCAATGGATCATTTAAAGTTTAATGGATCATTTAAAATGTTATCACGTATTTGATATCACATACAATGTTCATGATTGATTTCAATGCTTTACGTAAAAACGGGTAATGCACTTACTCTTATTCTAATAACCCAATGCATTTAGGGAACCGTATTTTTAAAAAAAAACTTTTTAAGAATATTTCGTTTGCAAACCAATATCAACATCCACTTAAAAATCATTATTGATATAATTAATACATTTGTTTTTTTCGTATACAAATATTTTAAGAGTGGGGATACTTGATCCCTCATTAGACCAGTACCCTTCCCCCCCCCCCCTCGAATCTCGAAACTACTATAATACATAACTTTCATACTGGTATTATTACAAAACATCCAGTGGTGGATTCATAGAGTCTGTACTAACACTGATCAAATCAAAATTTCAGAGATTTTTAATACTGCAATACTTTTGCGAATTTAAGTTCGTACGACTGTCAATCAGAAAAATTAGTTGCACTGCTCAAGAAAACAGAAAAAGGATTGAAATTTTGCAATAACTTTATTATTATCTTAAAGTTTTATTAACATAACTTTTTAACGTAACCACCTCCGTTATTTACGCACTTGTCGAGGCATGCTACAAGTTTTTCGATGCCTTCTGCAAAGGAATCCCGTCCAATGTTCATTAACCATTGTTGAGTTGCAGCTTTCACTTCGTCATTCGAATGGCATCATCGCTTTGAAAGTTCTTGTTTTATGGGACCAAAAACATCGAAGTCAGGAAGTGAAAGATTAGGGTGGCTTGGGAAGGTGATTCCACACTTCCCACCCGAACTTAGTCTTCCCTCGCGCTCAGCGTCGTCAATATCTGTACGTTCATTTTCAAACATGTTGCACCATTTCACGATAGCTCAAAGTGACATTGCATTTTCAACATACACTTCATGCTACTACACATAAATTTCTCTCTCAGTGCAGTTGAACCTTTTGCCCATAAAATTGAATAACTGCACGCATTCCCAATTTGGACGCTACTTGCAGCTGTCGAGACATGTTTGCGACTGATAATCAGAAAAACTGAAGTGGTCTTGGGGAAGCCGCTACGTCACACGATAAAGGTACATGTCTTACGTATTGCCACAGAATTTCATCAAAATTGTCTTGGAACAGATTTTCGAACAAGTGCAACTAACTTTCTGACTGACCTACGTATTATATTTAAATAAATCTACACACTATATATAGTGGCGTATTAATGAAGGGGGAGGGAAAGTAGATGAATGAAGCTCCTTCTTCCCTTTAGTCAAAACTTAGAACAGAATAAATTATGATCTGTGCAATGGCATGGAAAGGCTTGGAGGAAATAGTTTCGTTCAGCGATCGATGTTTTTTAACCTTAAAGTTATTACTTTGAAATTAAACTAATCATATATATTTTACTTCATTCCCAGGATTAAAGGGTAGGGGCTATAACCCCCTACTCCCATGAGGTTAGAACTTACACGAGATAAAAATGAAATTTCAAAGATTTTAAATACTTCACTACTACAATGTTTCTCAATGAATCACATTGTAGTAATGAAATATTTTAAAGGTATTGCTTTTGCGTTTTTATTTTGTTTATATATTATTTCTTTATCCGCCTGCCTTGTCTAGTGGTCAGAGAAGTCTGAATGCGACAGGAAGGTCCGGGTTCGAATCCCGGCGTCGGGCATGGACGTACCTTCTCTCTCCTGTCCTTGTAATTTCTTTGTGTGAATGTGTTGCTGTCTGTGAATGGCTGCCTACCCTATAAACGGGTCCTTATGGCATGTGTGTACTGTAGAAGTCGGACTTTACTCAAAATTACGGTACAGTTGGAAAAGTGAAGTAGCGCACCCCAAATTGCCAGCCTAGCTGGCAAACAACAACAAAATTAATTCTTTACATCTTCTTACAGTTGTAAGGAAACCATTGTTTTTAAAGCAAGTGAATGGTACCAGACATTACATATTTCAAGTAACAACTCCAACTCTAATACGTTTCAATATCTTTCTTCTCCAATCCATATAAATAAAGCAAAGAATATAAGTATATATATGTGAGTGTGTATGTTCCCTATACAAATCCAACGTAAACGTCGGACCTCGACCAAATTTGACAGGGAGGTACTCGGGCCCCCAAGGAGGAACGGAAGGGGGAGAGGGGGGGGGGTTCGAACGCCAAAAAAGTATCGAAACGATCGAGTTTTAATTTTAGGGCCCCAAAATAGCATCAAATGGCTCTTTCTACCCGAAATAATTATCCGACCAGTTCAATTTTAGCGCCATTCGAAAGCCCACGGAAAATACACCTGGACTACATTTACTTCCTTCGAATTTCAAAAAAAAAAAGAAAAGAAAAAAGAAACCAATGCTGTAAAATCACCAGTAGAACCGTTATAAGCATTTTTAAGAATAATGGAACAGCATTTTCGTATCGGAAAATTATCGTTTGCGCGATCTCATTTTAAATTAGCATAAATAAAACCTTTCAGAAGGTTGCCACTTTTTTTCTTGACTGTGACTAAATAAAATTTTGCTTTTGTTTTTAAGTAAAAATTTCCCCTTTTGATTATTATTTGGCGATTTATCTTCTTTTTTTTTCCTTTTCATTTCTTCTTCTTATTATTTTTTGTACTGCCAGCAGAAGATAATCAAGGGTTTTAGTTGTATTTACGGAGGGTTACACTTAATTTATTCGGGAATTTTTGATTTGCCGTTTTTTTTTTCTTTAAGTATGATTATTTTGACGGGAAATTTTGCTGTATTTTTTTTTTCTAATTGAAGCCTGATTGTTGAACATGCGTCACTTGACATAACTTATATTATCGAGGTAGACCGTGCAAGACCGTGGCAATGCAGCTAGTAATGAAATAAAACTGAATATTTTAAAGATTGATTTGAATATTTGCGTACCTACTTTAATAATTAATTAAAACATTTTATAATTTAAATGTTTCCACTCTGAAAAATTTTTAGTTATGTATAATTCAATCATATTTACATGATCTTCAATGAAACATTTAAATTTTACTCTAAAATAAATGCTTGATAATTCATTAATGAAAGCATCACTTTAAAATGCTGATTAACGTCACGTATTTTTATTATATGTTTCATCTGAATTCTGTAATTCTTCAATGGTAGAAAAGTTTAGAAACCGAGCTGATATTGAAGTTTATTTAAAGAGATATTTCAAAGGAAATTGTTGTAGTTATAAACGGCTAAAGAAGCCAAACTCAAAGCATTATTCTAGAAAATCTATTTTACACGATTTTCGAGGTAAGAAATTTGTGCTAATTTAAAATCAGTTTTTTAGTTTCAGATAAGGAAAGTTTAAAATCATCTGACAAACTTCTAAAGCTTGACGAAACTTTAATTTATGTAGAGTTAAAACTAAACGTTTTAATACTCATACACGAAAACTGTAGGACTTAAATATTAATTTAAAAAAAAGGGAAATTTTCGATTATCTTATGTTACACATTTCCCTGAGTGGTTATAGAAGGATAGAAAAACATCACATGGATTGGAAAGTTTTACATTAAAATTCATGCGTCGCAAAAAATAATAATTATAAAAAAATTAAATATTCCAAACTAAACAAATAATTTTCTGATGTTTAATGAAATATATTAGTAATACTTCCAGTCCCAGACATTTTTAATGTCTCTACAAATGCTCTTCACGCAGTGAAAACCAGAAAAATAGGAATGCTTCGAAAAATTTCTAAAGCGTATTTTCACGCATTGTGTTTTAAATTAAAATCTAGTAGCAAGAGAAAAAACAAGGAACTGACTTCTTTGAATAATTCATTTGATTGCTTTTTTAAAATGAAGATTAAACATTATAAATATCAAGAATCAAAATACAGTCGAGTCTCAACTTACGCGAGGAATGCGTTCCAAAACCCGTCGCGTAAGTCGAAATTCCGCGGTGTGGAATACGGGTATGTATAAGAATTTTTTCTAAACATACCAATTATTTTAGACATTTGTAAACACCCCTCAAACTGCTTTAAACCATTTCTTAACTGTATATTACCGTTCTTATATATAAAACTGAAATTTTACTGTATTTCAAAAAAAAAAAAAAGTTGTGTTGTAAGTATAATATATGTGTATGTGTGTAAAGCATAAAATATTGTTGCGATGAACAAAATCAACGAAAATTGAGAGGCATAAAATTAAACAGTGCGGTACGTATAGTTTGTAGTAATATTAAAATGTAGCACTCTAGCAGTATTGTACAGTAGATACTGTAACTATATTCGACACACTAAATAACTACCTTTTCATTAATTGGGTTTTTTCCTTCAGTCACAAGCACTACTTTTAGTCACTGAAGTTGATTCATGAGTAAAAAAAATAACACGGACCCAGAAAATACTTTCATTTTCCCAACAGTTATTTTTTAATTATTTTTTTTTAAATGTCCAATTTTTCAAACAATGCGTGGTCTTTATGACGTCACAAATCACAAATAATGTATATTGGCGCGATCCACTGCGCGATGAATGTTTACACTTGCTGTCTACTGCATTTCCTGGTTATGACAATTCAGAAGCGAACAAAATATTGCTCTCTACGCTTGCTGTCAACCATATCGTTGCTACTACATATGAGTAAAGAAGTGAATTAAATAGTGCGCTCTGCGTTAATGGCAACAGTGAATGGCTGTTTATTATTTGTGATGTCATGTGCAGAAGCGTAAAAAAAAATCGAGTTAGCGCACCGATTGATTTTTTTTTTTAATTAGTAAACTTTGTCAAATCATTTAAAAAATGGTCAAATCCTATGTTTCTAAGCGTGCTCTTGCAGAAAAAAAATACTTTTAAAATTTCGGAAACGACCGCATTGTAAGAAACTGTCTATTTTTATTTCCATTTCTACAAACTTTAGATAAACAGCATACTTAGGAGAAATTATACTTCATCAACTTCATATTTAGAATGAAAAAAAAGAAACGAAAGATGAAAGTAATTATTTGATTGCACTATCAAAGCGAAGTTTAGACAGGTAAGGTGTGGCTGAACTTCCGCTTTTAGTGAAAGTAAAGGGAAAATTCATTCACGAAACCAATATTTAGAAGCCAATAACGAAGCCCCGCGATTCTCTAGCTAAATGTTCGTGTTCATTAGCTCTAAAATTCATCCCCCGTGAAAAACTCGCGTTATAGCCATTTCGCGTAAGTCGAATCGCGTTGTAGCGCGAGTCGACTGTAGTGTACATCTCTTCTTTCCCTCCATCTTCCGTTTCATTCTTAGAGTTTTTTTTTTTTTTTAATTTTATTTCTAATTTATCACTATTCTGTACTGATTTCGTATTTTCACAAATTCATAAGGAATTTCATTCCGCCGAAAAAGTCCAGGAATAGTTTCAAGCCTAAAAAGGAGGGGGGGGGGGAATCTAGCAATATCTCTACTTCCAATTAAATGATTTAAAAAGCATCTACTAGATAATCCGCAATTCACGGAGAAAGAAAAAAAAAGGTCAGAAAACTATCGTTGTTGGTCATTTCTGACCACCATGAGTTTTTTTTGAGGTCGAAAAGTTTATTAAATTGGGTAGGAAAAAGTTAAAATCAGTCCGAAAAATGCTTGAAAGTTTTACGTGAAATGACACCTGCATAGCTATTTTTTGTTTTATGAATGAAATGCTCGCTTTGGACAATGATTGGTAATGACCGAAATCTAAGCTCCAGCCAGCACCAAATCAGTATCGCACTGCCGTAAAAGCATGCTTAGCTTTCCAATGAGAAATTTCCCTTACGGAAACAGCACGAGGAAGTGGGTTAGCTTTCCCTTTCGTACCCAGAGAAAGCGAGGTAGAGGCCACTTCATTCGGGTCGCTACACCAACCCACATATAAAGCTCTCAAACACTTTTATCGTTTCATTTTTTTAGCGAAATGAGGAAAGAGATTGCTACCATGAGATCCTGGTGCTCTGTCATCTTGATCTTTGGATTTTTTTCATGTGCGAAGGGTAAGAACATATGATTTTTTAGGGTGCAAATTTCTATGAGTTGCTATCATTTCGACAGGATATGGCAATGACAGGATATTTTCTTAAAAAATTGGTTTTTTCTTCTCAGGGTATTTCAAAGCCCCTGGCATGGAAAGCCTGGGTGGTCCATATGAAGATTTACTCCGTGGGGGTTCTCCACATATGCAAGATGATTGGGATGAGATGACGCCGGTTATGAACAGCCCAGCAGCATGGAAAATACCTCATGTTCAATCCTTTTACCATAAACCGGAGGGTAATGAATTGAAACTGTATCCAGCGGGTAGGGTACCAAATGAAGACGTTTTTTATGGTGAACTTCCAAAGTTACCCAGATTTCATCAAGGAGTGTCTCCTGCCATTGGATTTCCAAAAATTGTGCCAAAGATGAGAAATCTACCCCGGACAATGACAACTGCTATTGCATTTGCTGGAGAAATACCGGATATTACTATTTTTTCTGGAAAATCTCCTAATGTCCGGCAGTCAGAACGTGTTGCAAGAGGAGAACAACGAGTTGTGGGTGGAAGAGATGTTTCTGAGGGAGAAATACCATGGCAGGTATGTAAGATACTTTAACTCGCGATAAATTAAAAGGAAAGGTAGGTGGCTTGTTTTTTAAATATTCCGATGATCGAGTCTGGAATCAAAAACTATATGCTCCGGTAAGTTTTTAATTTTATGAAGAAGTTTACACGAGCTTGATCTTTTGTCATTTTCATTACAGATATCTCTCCAACGGAAATCAATGAAGAGTGGAAGAATTTTCCATATATGTGGTGGATCGATTATTAAAAAGGAATGGGTTGTCACTGCAGCTCATTGCGTTGCTCTGTGAGTAAAAATATTTAATTTACTCTTAAATGGGAATTAATTTACAGTTTGTATTAATAGCACTAAATTTTCATCTTATCATCACTAGCGAATAAAATACCTATTTTATGGCATGCAAAGCTTTGTACATTACGCTTCTCAGGACGATGTTTTTCTACAAGTGATCAAAAACTTTTGTCCTATTTTTCAAACATGAAATTTTAAGTTTGGATTTAAGGAAAAGCAAAGGAGAGTACAGTTTGAGTTATCCTTTAACGTACAAACCATGTGTTATAATAACTGGTACGTATTCAGGTTAGGGTTCTTGGTCATTCACTTAGCAAGTAATATACTACTATTGTCTTATAAATATATTAATATCTAATTTTAATTTAAAACCATGTATTAAAAATATTATTTAATAAACTTCATGTTACGGATAAT
This sequence comes from Uloborus diversus, assembly GCF_026930045.1. Lineage (NCBI taxonomy): Eukaryota > Metazoa > Arthropoda > Arachnida > Araneae > Uloboridae > Uloborus > Uloborus diversus. The sequence continues at coordinate 76,646,987 of NC_072733.1, forward strand.
TCTTCTTGATTTAGGTTTTGGAGCAAAAACTTTCAAAAGGGACTTAATAAAAATTCTGAATTATTTGCAATGTTAATAATAATGAATAAGTTTCGTCTTCATAAAAAAATTGCAGTTTACGAAAATACATTGATATTATTATCTATTAAATTAGTTAAATTTAATAAAAATTAGGTTGTAATTAATCAATCATTTATTTAATGTCTTATATATATAGATACAATGTTAATACGTATTTAAGCCATATTTTTGGTGTTGATGCCAAGAAAAAAGTCAAATGTAGTGGTCATATCATCAAAAAATCATATAATTATTTCAAGTGTACAAAGTATTTTCCTGTTCATGGAAACAAGCTTTAACATTCTGAAGGTTTTAGTTTGTCGCTTTCACACTATGACTGAACGTAAACATTGAAGCTATTTTAAGTTATTTGTTAATTTTTCAATTGACGACTCTTAGCTTCTTATAAGTAGCTCCATTTAAAATACAGATCCTGACATTGATGTCAAAATTATTTTGCATTAAAAATAATATTAATACGTATCATGATATTTCTCATTATATGGTTTGCTTTTTCGGTACATATACGGTATATGGTGCAATATTCATTAAAAAAATTATATAGGTGATCACTATATTGGAATACTTTTGCGTTGAATATTGAAACTCACGATTTTACAATTTTGTTTAAACATTTTTCTGATATTTCAGGGGCTATGTAATCAATCAACAACATTTACCTCCCAAGAATTCTCTCCTTCCCTTCTTAAATCAGCACCAAATTATATCGTAAGCCACGCCCCATTTTATGAGGACTCTTCCCAATAATCACAAAAGAACTATCTTTTAGCAAACAAAACGTAAATTAATTAGAAAGTAAACTCATATTTTCAGATTTCAGGTATACTGGTGGTAGAAGCCTCCTAAAGCAAATTCATATTTTCAGATTTCAGGTATACTGGTGGTAGAATCCTCCTAAAGTGGGGCGTGGCTTAAGAGTATCAGAACTCGGAATTTTTGAAACTTATTTGGTACTGATAAAACAAGGAAAGAAGAGACTGCTTGGTAATTAAATGATGTTAATTGAGAGCATAGCATCCTGAAATTGAGTTTAATTAAAATCATAAAAAACATCAGTATGAATAATATGCATAAAAGTATTTAAACTTTGTGACTTATTTTAGACGGAGAAAGAACAAGTTATTTAAGTAAATTAATAATTGAAATTGCAACTAATTTTATTTTACGCATACGAAATTGTTTTTTTTTTTTTTTTTTTTTTTTTTTTTTTTTTTTTTTTTTTTTTTAAGAGTAATAAAAACTAATCACGTTTCCGCTCGTGCTTACTTGAAGCAATTTTTAGATAGTCTCTTAAGCAAATAATCATTTAATAAAGTAAATCATTTTGAGTTTGCCATTTATTTGAATCTTTTTAATGTTTCAGCTCTGTAGAAGTTCGATAAAAATCCCCAAAAGGAAATAGTTTAAATTTTATAAGGTCTAAAAGACGGATCACATTATATCGTCACCTCAGTAGAATAACTCAGCAACAGTAGAATAACTTTCTATTGTTCTGAGACTTATACTTTTTACTCTTGCTGTGAAGCGATGATATGGGCCCTGGGAATGCGTGCTGGTACATTTGAAATGTCTCTACCATCAGAAAGTTCAATGTGGAATACGAGAAAGAGAAAAAAAAAAGGATGTGAATTATTTTGTCTACCGATGAAGTCATTTTGACCCAACACGTGGCCCAAATACTGAGAAGCATTAAGTTAATCAATTTTGTTTATAAATTTAAGAAAGTTTTTAATTGCACATACATCTACTTTCATTGCTAGTTATATATATTTTTTTAATTTAAAAACCATAAAAATTCTAAATTTATTTTTTTAGCGATTTCAAATGAATTGGAAAAAGTGAGCAAAAGTATTATGAACAATATTCCTACGTTTTTGTTTCCAATCTTCTATTTAATAGACTATCAAACGTAAAAAATGAGTGAAACAAGTAAAATAAAGTAAAAAAAACTTTAGCAATTCGTAAAATATTAGCCAGCTTTCTTCCTTGATAGGATTCATCTTTAAAACGGCAAAAGGCTCTGTTTGAGATCATAAAACAGTTTTATACAGTTTGTTTATACAATCAGTTAACCAAAAATACATTATTTTTTCTATGTATGGAAATAGTTCAAAACATTCAAAAACGACATTTTTGTCGAAAACTCAAATGAAAGAATTACCTTCTCTAAGACGACATTTACTTAAATGAATAAAAAACATTCGCACATTTTTTTTAAATATCCGTCCTCCCCCCAACCCCTTTTATGGATTAAGTTTAGTCAAGTCATGTAATTAATGTCAGCAAATGTTAGTTTGCGTTAAAAAGCTGATAAAATTTTTTTAAAAAAACTTTTTGCAACTCAACAACCCATGCCACATAATCTTCTTAACGATGTTTTATTTTAAATAATTTCAAATAAAAGTACTAATATGCAATAAGTTTAAACTTCAGCTTAAAATTTCCTCCGCTGATTACGTTATGATAAAATAATTTAGAAACGAAAAACAGGGCCTTGAACTCAATAAATGAATAATGAATTATTTTGTATTTGACAACATTATTTGGGTTTTAATAGTTGTAAAACCTTATTAACGAAAAATGATACATTATGTTCTGGTTTTTACTCTAAGTTTCAGATTTATATCAGTCAAATCAAAAATCTTGATGGAAGATGATATTCTAGAGGGTTTTTGTTAACACCATTATTGTCTGCATTTCTTTCGAGGAAATCTTTAAAATATTAATTTAACTCTGTAATGATTACTAATATTAAAATCATTAAAATAACAGCTTTTAATTAGACAATGATAGATTGGTAACATGAAGCAATTGTTCCATATTTTTATGTGCAATTGCTTTGATAATTGCAGCACTCTTCGGTTTTCAGTTTGTGTTGAACAATTTACATTAGACTGAAAACTGATAAGTGAGCCATAAAGCTTTTTGGCTAAGTTACCGCTTCGAGAAGGTCATTAAGATTAAACATAAGAAATGAGGCTAGTCGATTAAGAAAAAAAAAAAAACTCTTGATTTTTTTTTTCTTTGTTAGAAAGTGAAAACGCACTATTTGAGCTGATAGAATTTTTCTTCCGTTTTTTACTGCTTTTTTTTCAACTTCTTGCGAATGCATGCGCAAAACAAAAGAAGATCTGTAACAGTCATGCTTGACTACCAAACCATTAACATGCAATTTCATCGTTTGCAAATGTAATCAACGGAGCATAAGATAGCTTCACTTTAAACGTTTCTATTTTCTACTCATACTGACATCTTCTGCCCATTATTATATTTATAGGCCAAACTGATTGACAGCTCTGAAGATTTTTTGCTATTTTTATTCAATTTCAATCTTTGAAATAGTACTTATATGAACGGCGTTTAAAAGAAGGAGATCAAATATCTCAACAGGGGCTTCAATAGTAAGTATTGTAGACAAGAGTTATCAAAAGCGGGACACATGTTTGGTAACTTAAAAAAATATGCTTTTGGTTTTGTTTTATTAATTTGAGAGAAATGAGTCTGATTAACACATTGACTGCGTCGTCGACAGCCTATATATAGACTCCCTGCGCTAAGCTAATTATTTGAAACAATTTGAAAGTAAACAGTTTTATTAGACTTTTTCATGAATAATACAGCATACAAAACAAATTCTATATATTTTTTCTAGAAATTTTCCACACTGTGATATTTTTTAAAGCAAGAGACAACACATAAGGTAGGTTTGGACGCACATGTTTTGCATTGATAATGCAATTCTTTTCGAATGTTCAGAGAATGGCAGACAAGGCATCTTCTTACATACACTTACATATGTAAGACATATACTTACGTTTGCTCACTTTACGTTTTTATTTACTCACAGACTAGAGCACAAAAAACTCGCGCCTGCTTGCATCAGAAAATGTTTTCACAGCAAACGCAGTGTTGGCGATATCTTGTGTTCTCTTTTTGAACCTTGTCTAAATGTTCGTTTATGCGCGGCAGAACAGCCAGGAAAGCCAATGGAACCCGCAGAAAAAAATATAGCAACGTGTTGGCTGGAGGACGAATTATCTCGTCCCTAGCGCATACAGCATAATTCTGGAGGACGAGTAATCTCGTCTCTAGCAGTCAGTGTGTTAAGGATTTTATACTAGTAAGTAAGAAGTTTACAGGATTACTGCTTCATCATTTCTACATCGTCCAAAATAAAATCAGAATCTATTTTCTTCGTGAATTGCTATCTGCTATCAATTATATTATATTTATAAGTCAACACCTGATTAACTCACGAAGATCTTTTTTTCCCACTTTAATTCAATACGAGCTGTTATGTCACATGCATCACAATATATTGGTTGGAAGGAGTTTAGCGATATTGCTGCAATAAGAGAGAATTGATGGTTTGATGTTCATAAGATTTTCTGATAATGAAAATATTTTTCATATTTCGTTTAAACTCTCCTTATTTTTATAGATTTAAAAAGTTAGAGAAAACTACCATTTTTAGTCAGCTTTTTCCTCAAAGTAAAAAAAAAAACACACACACACACACAAATGTAAGAAAACAGTTATTAATTAATAACAAAATGTAGCTAGCATTTTCGTAAAGTATTTATAATTGCAAAAACAAAGCAGAAAAAAGAAATAAGGAGAGAATATTCTATTTGCGAAGTAAAAAAAAAAAAATCTGAAAATTGAACATAAGATATCAGGATAATAAAATGAATCTCAGATCACTCTCCCCCCCCCCCCCCCCCTGCCCATCAAAAATAAACTGACCAAAAATGAACTTGAGTCCAACCTGAAGAATTATCGACATTTTTTAAAATTTGTACAGTGAAACCTGTGTAAGTTGACCACTTGCGGTGCAATACTTTGGTGGTCAACTTAGACAGGTGGTCAACTTATAAAGGGGGTAATGATTATTATTATTATTATTTTTTTTTTTTGTAAGTCTTGCACCATGCATTCATTTTTTGACTAATTAACACTCACTCTTTCTGTTCAACTCACTTTCATTGTTTAGCATTACTTTGAATCAATAATATAAAATGTTATTCAAATATTTTTAGAGATTATTTTCCCAGAATGATGTATAGTATGTTATACAAATTTAAAATTTCAGTAAATTGATCTAAAAAAAAGGCTTATTGTTTATGAAAAGTTACTCATTTTATATTAATAGTTCCTAAAAATTTATAGTTAATCAAAAAATAAAATGTTTTTCGTTTAACAACAAAAAAAAAAAAAAAAACAAGTTTGGAGAATAAAAGGGTTCTTAGTAGTTTTCCCATGTGGTTAAACTCAAAAGGAGGTTTAGTTATGCTGCTGTTTCATTAGTTGGTAAAATGCTGGTCTGGCATCAAAAATATTCTTGGAAAGCTATAAAAAAATAATAAAAATAATAATTTGTTGAATAAAATTTTAAAAAATAAACCAAGTGGTCAACTTACAAAGGGTTTTTTACAATACTCCAAACCAAACTTGGGGTTCATTAGTGGTCAAGATAGACAGGTGGTCAAGATAGAGAGGTGGTCAAGTTACAGAGGTTTTCTTTAATTATATAAGATAAGACTAATTCCGTTCCTGACAAAAGCGGTCAACATAGACGGGTGGGTCAACTTACAAAGGTGGTCAACTTTACAGGTTTTACTGTACTAAGAAAAACAGAATTTGAAGATAAATACTTGTTTCAATCATAATAATGTTTCAATTCAAAAGGTCTTTTGTTTTTCGCTTGGATAAAAATTTATTGTGTTTGAGTGAAACTAATCTTCCTTTTTCAAGCCAAATAACTCACTCAATGCCCTCGATTGTTCGCTTGGATTAAATGTCCCGTACGTAGTAAAATGTCTAAGCATTTACTTATAGCAGTAAGGTACCGCCACTTAGCCAGGGCTAAGGCAGAACTACTTGCAGTATACCAGACAGCCCGGTTATCACAGCTTGAGACTGCAGTTTTGTTTTTACTATAACTCTTCAGTCTAGCATAGTGAATAACCGAGCCGCAGGCGGATGTCATCTCATTGAAGCTGAGAGTGACAACAAACTGGTAGATAGAGTGTGATAACCGGGCTGTCTGGTATATTGTAAGCATTTACTTGCTATAACAGTAGTTAGTTATTAATTTTATAATGTTTATGCCATAAGAAAAACGTGTACGCATCAGCATTTAGTTTTTAGTAGTAAAGATTAAAGTTTTAAATGTTTTTAAAAACAATATGTTTTAAGATTTAAGAAAATATTTTTAAAAGTTTGCAAGAGATTTCTCAAGAAGATATAATGTGAACATTCAAGTGTGTCAAACATGAATATTAAAATTATGTCTCATCATTTCTGATGTTTTAAAAGTTTTACAGGCTTAACTAAATGTCTTATTCAACTTTGTATCTTACTGAATATTAACTTATGTACGGTTTCTAAATCCTTTGTTCTTAAACTTTTTATAGAATATGTTACCATATTTTTAGCTTATATATTTATTCAAGCTCTTAATAATCAATTTCTTATTAATTAGGAAAGTATTAAAATGTCGATATTTTACTTCATTTTTATGTAATAATGTAATTTTGATTTTACACCATTTGGCCCAAATCAGTTGCTATATTTAAGTACTTTTGAACTGATTACTTATATTAATAAGTTCATAATTTTTCTGCAGTTTTTTTTTTTTGCTGATTTCAGGGCTCTATGACATTAACAACACATTCCTACTATGCATTCTCTCTTTCTCTATTTCAATCAGTACTAAATTAGATTCAAAATCCAAAGTTAGTACACTCTTCAACAATGTTCCATTTTGTAAAGACTACCTGCCAGTATAACAGATAGATGAGTTTGTTTTCTAATAAATTCCTAATTTATTAACAAGAAGAGGGTTTTATGCAATTACTGGTGGAAAAGTCCTTACAAAATGGGGGCATGACTTAGTAGCTAATTTGGTGCTGATTTAAGGAGGGAATGCTTGATAAATAAACGTTGATTGGTTGATAGCATATCACACTGCAATATCTGAAAAAGTTTTATATAAAATAGTGAAATAATCAGATTCATTGTTTAATTATTTAAAGAGGATACCGAAGACATGCATTTCAGTTCTTATTAATTACTTTTTCCATATTTCTCGAGACAAAAAATATTTTTTTTTCCCAAATTTCTGTAGTTTTCTCAATTTTATGGCATTGAAGTACATTTTTATTGTCGTTTATTTCCGAGATAAAATGGTTTGAATTTCCCCTCTAGCGCTGTCAGCATTTTTTTTTTTTTCTGAGCTGTTTGAAAACTATCAAACATCAATTTAAAAGAAAAAGAAACCACATTTTCTACTTCATAAGCGCTTAAAGCAAAGAAATATTAATAACCTGTTTAATCCTTATCAAAAAAGATATTAGTAATATTAGAAGTAAGAGCGAATTAAAATTTCATATGTGCTGTTTCGAAGGGAATCTGCTGTTAGATCAGGATTTACATAATTTCTCCGTATTGTGCACTTTTATGTTTTTATCTTTTAAAAATAGAACAACAAATTGTTAAAACGAAAAGAAGAAACATGGGAATGAGGTGTCCACGTTGAGATCTTACGAACAAAAAATGTTTTATTCAACCGAAATAAGCCTTCAAAATATTTACGGGAATGAGTAAGGGGGGAGGGGTGACCGACCGGCAGACACACAGAAAGACACAATCCCCATCTAACTCATAACTTTGTTTTCAACCTTTTTCTTTTCCAAATACTTCCTCAATTCAGTTGTTTTCGTATTCCTGCTTGTTTTTTTAAAGAAATTTTTACGATACTTAAAATTTTCTTTTATGCTTTACTATGATTTTTCAAAAACATTTATGGGAAAGTAGGCTGAAAAAAAAGAAAATAATAACAATATAACTGTCTTAAGTAAAAGCATTCCTCTTAAAAAATGCTAAAAACGAGTATGAAACTACAAAAATCAATAATTCAACGAATGTTTTAAAAATAAAGACTTGAAAGTAGGTTCGTGAGATGGGGAAATGTGTGTCTGTCGGTCTGTCATTTTCCTCTCAACTTTCATAGAACTTATCTGATTTCAATGAATTCTGATTTGAAAAATCGTTGCCTGACTTTCTTAGTCTCATGCCTCTTTTTTTTTTATTTGAACAACTTTTGATTAAATTTTGTATACGTCAATAAAAAAAATAAAATTAGGATCTACAGGGTAGACAGTCTATTAAGATTTTTAATCTTGCCGGAACATTTACTTCGTGCTAATTCTGGTAGAAAAACGTTTGAAGTAAAACGATTTTTTTTGATTTGATCATAAGACCATTTTTTAATGGTTTGAAAAATTAAACATTCGCCCTCGTTAGCTGATTTCATTACACTTTAAAAAAAAACAATTTGATGATGTTTAGAAATAAAGCTGTTGTAACAAGAATTGAAAAAAAAGTGCTATAATTTCATAGTTATATTATTTTTGATTTATGTCTTGTAAAATAGAAGAAGTTATTAACGAAAGAAGGAACCGGTGTAAAAATTATTAGAAATTTTCTAGATTCTGTCTATGAAGCATTAATTACCTGGAACCTTTTTAAAATCTCGGAAATAATGAGGGCGTTTTAAATTCTTATTTTTGGCACTAATTATTAGCTATCTTTTTCACTCAAATAAAATAGCACAAATTAAGTTTTAAATTCGTTCTTAATTCTAATATTACAAGTTTTCGCTTTAATAAAGATTAAAACGGTCTATTCAGTAGGGGGGGGGGGTTACCGCCCATTAGAGAGGGCTAAATCAGAAATACATGAAATACACCGCCAGCTCAGTCAATTCCAGCCGAGGACTGCAGTTTCGTGCTTATGAGCACTCATTAGCCCGGCATAGGAGTGACTGAGCTGGAGGTGGAAAACCTCTTAAGGAAACCAAGAGTGCCAAGCAAACGGTAACTTACTGGGCGGTAAAAACTTACTGAATATACCTGCCTTGCCTTCATTATTCGAGTTGTACCGAACCATTGCTTCCGTCACTCGTCTGGTCCAGTGCTAATTATGTATTAGTTACCTGTTTGTTTTGCACTCTTGGCTTCCTTAAGAGGTTTTCCACCTCCTGCTCAGTCACTCCTATGCCGGGCTGATGAGTGCTAATAAGCACGAAACGGCAGTCCTCGGCTTTAATTGACTAAGCTGGCGGCGTATTTCATGTATTAAAAAGGTCGTTAATATTTCTTTTCGGAATAAACGGATAATACATTTTCAGTATCTACTGATGAATTACATGTTCGCAAAAATTATAGCAGTAAATTCCTATTAGTCTATCTTTCTTATTGCTGATTTAGTTTATACGTCTCTATTTTCCTTTGTTTATGCACTCTGACATATTATTAAACACTCTCTCTGCTTGTATATTATACATTTTATTGTTATAAAACTTTGAGAGTTATAATTTATTTAAATATAGCGTCATACAAATTGAGACAATGCATTCGGCGTCCTTTTGAAAACAGATAATAAAATTTTTTCTCACGTGAAAGATAGATATTTTGTTTTGAAATGATTATTTTAAACAATTATTTAAATTGGTTTCTTCGCTTTCTTATCAATAATGCTGAAAGAAATTTGCAGTTGCTATACGAGGTACTCCCTTCTTCAATTCAGAAGAAACTTCGTGATTACCAATTGCAATAACTATGTCAAAACACTATCCAAATTTTTATTTGATAACATTTATGTTTTTAATGAGGAAAAGTACTAAAAGGTCACATCAAAACTTATAATCAAAGCACACTGTACAGGAAAATTTCGGTCGTTGATTATTTACAAACTTTTTAAAGGGATGTTTTGAAATCCAATATTTCTTGTACAGGGTAGAAAAATTGTGCAGGAATTATAAACTGAAGCGAAAAATATTCGAATCAGAAACATTAAGCTTTTGCTAAAGGCTATGTAAAAGTTTAATTTCAATATTTCATGAATACATTAGTCTTTATTTATTTATCAAGAAGAAAAGTTATGAATCGTCATTTAAATAATTTAAATTAATATTGTGCGTTCTTAAATATGAAATACTCTGCATCAGAAATTCTAAAACCGTTCAGTTGACCAAAAATGGTGGAAAATTTCGAAATAAAATTTAGTGCTCCGACTTGTACATTTAAAAATGTTTTTAAAATCCTGCTCTAGGCTGTTACCCCGGTTGGAGAAACAGCGCGACGCTATGAGGCCTGTCACAGATTTTTGAGGAGGTCTGCAGACTATTTCTGAATCGGAAACATATGTTTTTCGTTTTCTGCACAAACTTCTCACATTTAAAGCAGAAAAACATAGTTCAAAGTGAATTAGAAACGAGCTGATGTGTGCATCACATGACTTCCTTTTACACCAATTTAATGCTATTTCCCTATTATTGCAATTTTAATGGGATTCTCTCTCTAACTCTTTAAATATCACTAGCAATGGCCACATTGAAAGCAGATTTAAAAAAAAAAAATCGCCAAATTTTTCGCCAAGTTGGCGACAAAACTTGGCAACCAAAAGACTGGCGATATATCGCCAAGTGACCGCCAAATTATAACACCACTTGAGTTTGCATCGAAATTAACAATGATTTCCCCCCAAAAAGGTGCAAAAGACCCCTTTAGAAACACCCGAATGCAACCAAAATAGGAGGTGCACAACTAGACCCCACTACGAGTCTATGTACCAAATTTCAACTTTCTAGGACATACCATTTTTGAGTTATGCGAGATACATACGCACATACGCACATACGCACATACGCACATACATACAGACGTCACGAGAAAAGTCGTTGTAATTACCTCGGTGATGGTCAAAATGGATATTTCGCGTGTCTATACATTCTTAGGCACTTTTCCGCATGTGGTCGAATCGAAAAAAAAACTCAACATTCATTTGGGGGTGAGCAAAATGGAAATTAAGGGCGATTTTTGAGTGAAAATTTTTTCGCGAATACAATACTTCCTTTTTTGTAAAAGGAAGTAAAAAAGTAAACACAGAAAGAGGTATCTAAATTTATGCAAGAGTCTTCAGTGGCTAAGAGATCAGAAGCACTAGCTCTCGCAGCTACCTGTACCTCAGTTTTCTGTCTTATTTTGAAGCTCTTTAGTCTTCTTTTTACTCGCAATTATTTTATCGTAACTTTTTATTTTCACGCTTCCTTTTTTTCTGATTCATATTAAGTGTAAGACTATCTAAGAAAGTACATAGTAAGTGAAAAACTATGCACAAGACACTGTAAGAAATTTCCGAAACGTCACAAATTGTTTCTGGGCAACGTTCTTGGATTTCACGGATTTCCACCAGTTTCCTGTAAAAATCGAGTATTTTTGCAAAAAAGCTACTTGAATCTCAACAGGTTTCATGAACTAGATTTCAAACTATTGGGAAAAATATTTTTAGCCTTCAATGGAAACACTCAGCTTCTTTCTTGGGTATTTTGCTTTCAGCTTGCTTATGGTCCTTCCAGATTGACTGAGCCACAAACGAAGGTGAAATACAGTCCCTAGATATTGTAGCCTTGCAAGAATTCCAGGCAAATATGCTGCTTGGTACTTGCTTGCAATTCTGCATTAGCTTTGCCCACATTTTTTTCTGGTGCTTTGCTGTAAATTAGGAAGGTGCCAAGCTACTACTATGAATATATTTAAGCATTCTATTAAGGTTCTTGATTTATTCCAGAAACATATTGGGAAGGTTTCTGAATTCTTCTAGGTTAAGTTCAGGAAGATTACTGACTTTTAACGGAAAAGCTTCCTGTATTTTTTGCTATTTATGTCACTAGCAGAAATTAGGCGCATTAACTGCCCATTATTTTCCAGGAACGTTTTGGATTTTTTTTTTTTTTTTTACAGTGTACGACTAATCTAATGCTGTTTGACCTTGCAGAATACTTTTGAGTTTTTTTAAACTCAAGTCGCAGGTTACGGAAAAACTCTGCTGTCGGGGTTGTTACTCATATTAACATGCGAGTGAAGTATGTTAAAAATATGCTATTAGAGTACACGAGTTAGTAAAAATGAAACATTGATTTTTTATTTAAATGTTATCTATATATTTTTTTTATTTTATATATTTCAAATGTTTTTCGAGTAGTTTTAAAATTTTTCACCTAACACTTTTCAAATAAGTTCAATTTTAATACTTTGTAAAACTTATAAAACCAACCACATCAGTAAATAAATCATTAAATCAAATGTAGAAAATCAAACATGAAATCGAGATTGTTAATAATGGTAGCACATCAAAGGCAAAATAGTTACTCAAAACAATTGCATAATTATCGGTAATATTTGTATATTCGAAGGAAAACAAAATACCTGTATGCCCGGTAGTCGAAATTTTTTCAGCAGTCTGCGACGCGAGTTAAAAAACTTAAAAATAGTTCGCGAGACAAACCAGCATTAAATTAGTCACAATACCTATTATAAATCGCCTGAAAATCAAACGCTAATTTGAAAAACTACACTTTATAGCTGTTTACTTTTTACTCTAAACAAGAACCTATCCAGCTACAAAAATCGATGACGGTGAACTTAGCTTCTTGCATCAGTTCCTATCATTTTTCAAAAATGTTCTCTTCTATCATTCTAAACTATTTTTATGCCTCAAATTTGATATATCCGCGTAAAGTAGTTTAAAAAAATCTTTCCAGTTCAGAAATATTTAGCAAACCTACTCAAGTCGCTGCATAGCGCTGTTCTGCTACTCGACCTATATGTAAGCGTGCTAAAGAAATGTCCCAATTCCTAAATTAAACTTTAAATTAGACAAAGCGCATGCAAGTTAAAGTTGCTTTACGGAAGATTTCCAGATATTCAAATAGCTGAAAATACGTCTACTTCAAAAAAGATACTCAGTAAACATCAAAATTATCAAATGCTCTCATCATGTCTCAAACCTAATTTCCTGAAAATAAACTAAGCATGAAAAATAGACGAATGGGTTTAAAAATTATCCAAACCATTTTTTTGCTGATGAAAATATTTACAACAATTGAGGCAGAGATAATCAAAGGAATGTTAGAGGACGTTTTTAAGTGCTGAGTATGACACTTGCAGAGTTTGAATAGCAGGTAAGACTCATTCCAAATGCCTGCTGCGTAGCAGCACCTATCAAGACTACTAATATCCTCTCTTGCCCCAAAACAGAAGAGAGTGTCTCCTACCATTTATATTAATTAGCTCCAAGTTTTTTTATTCTGGCACTTATAGAACTTTACTTTTAGGATCTTCAATTGATAAATATTTTCATTTTCAACATAAGAGATCAAGTACAACGCATACAATGCATGAAAATTACCAAAAGTTTGTTCACTCCTTAGGGCTTTGCTTTCAAATTACCGAGTCGTGGCGGCCACAACAAATCTTAGAGATGAAAACAGAATAAAAGGGCTTCATTCTAGTGACTATGACATACATAAGGTAAGAGAAACTATCCTATTACATACTATTTTTTATTTACGTTATTCTCTCTTAACTTTAAACTTGTTTTGACAAAAGCTTTGTCAATTATAATGTTTTTAACCTTGAGATGTACGACCCCAAATGTGATTTAAAATGTTTTCAATATCATCAAAACTTCTGTAGAAACAAAATTTCAAAAGTCAAACCGAATATACATTGAAGTTATTTTCCTCTCATTTATTGAAATATGATCATTTAATAGATATTTTAATCACTAGCTAAACACAAAAGCTACTGCAATACTGTATCATTTTTCCAAATACTGTATCATTTTTCCAAACTGTACCGCGATTTCTAAACTTCTAAGTGTAACATGTATCCATACTATTAAAATCTGTTCGCGTCCGTCTGTCTGTCCATCTGAAGATCGATCTTCTCGAGAATCGCTGCGAATCGAGAGTCGAACGAGATACCGATCAATTCAAAAATTTAAAAAGAAAACAATTGGACCAATCTCGTAATTGTACGACTTTAATTAACGAAGATATTAATTAAAACGTTAATTAGCATTACGTCATTCAGGAATTTTTATTTCTTTCCTGTTGCCATTTTGCCTATGGGTGAGCAAATAAAATTCTAATGATTGTTTCAAAAGAGATTTTTTTGGCTGCTGTCCAAATCTTAAACCAACGTTTCCATCTAGAATTTTATTTTAAATTAGTTTAATTTCTCTTTCATTCTGATATATAAATCCTAAAACTACTCTTTAATGCTATTTTTTTCGTTTAGAAATTTATTGTAAATTAGCTTCGTTTCTCTTTTATTCTAAGCAATGATTTCTATTTCTTTCTGTTGCCATTTTACATTTGCGTTAAAAAACAACATTTTAACAATTGTTTCAGTGGGACTGACGTAATCAAAACAACCAATCGTGTAATTGGTTGCTCTATTCGGACATAACCTTATTATCATCCGTCCTTTTTTATTTTCTGTAGCCTACGTTTTTAACTCTTTTCAGCGTATGAAAGTTATTTCTTCAGTTATGTTTATTTATTGTAGTGTACGTTTATTATTACCAGTCTCATATTTTGGTAAATTTAGGATGTGCGACTAATTATGTTTATTTTCTTGGACTTTTTCCCTTCACTGGGTGAGTTTTCGAATTATAGTTAATCTCTTTTTCCTCCCTGTTTTTACTTTTGAAATACCTTTTGTGCACTGAAAAGAACACGTTAAATTAAGATTGTTTGGATTTCTTTAAATGAAACAGAGTTGAACAAAAAAGTTTGCTTTTAATAATTTTGACTAAAGCTTAGTTGGAATCTGATGACTTGGTATTAAATTAATGAGTATTGGTATTTAAGTCTTGATGCACTAGTTTCACGTAATCAACCAAGCAATATGTGTCATTTTATGTAAAAAACTGATTGTTATTGTACATAAATATTTCAGATTCAGTCTATCAGATGTAATTCAGTTTAACGTAGACACAGATTATAGTTGATAATGCATATGTTTTCATCTTTTGTGCTAATTGAAAATACTCATAACTTGTTTATATCATAACTATTATTAGCATTAATGAGGTTTTTTGCCCAAAAATATGTTTTTACTGCTGTTTTGTAAACCGTTCATTACGCCCATTTATTTACTCCTTAACGCGTTAGAAACTGACGTCACTCTGATGATGATGATCTCTTTCATTTTTGGGGAGCTCGTGCAACGCCGGGCACGCAGCTAGTCCTTAGGTTATTAAGTCCTGATCGCAGGTAAGAACGACATAATCAGCTATAGGCAACCAATGTGCTACAGAACGTTAAGACTTTAAGGATCTATCTGAACAATCTTTTCAGTGTTATTAATTCTGAAAAATCTATTTTTTCTATAGTTAAGATAAATTAGAACACAACATGCTAAGCCTTATTTGCAATTCAAGGTTGAGTGTGTGATTGCTATAGTGCTTGCGTTTGACGAGCTCAACCGGTAGCTTGAATTAAGTTTAAAAACATGCATAACCTTCGTGGGTCATTATACAAAAAACGCAGGTTTTTGAAGTTGGAATTTATGAAAAAAAAATCATCAATTTGTTAAAAAAGTTACTCTATATAGTTCCTTTTAGGCACCTTTTTGCTCTCACATAGTTAGTCACATTTTTTATTGTTTATTTTGTAACTTTCTTTTGTAGTTAAAATTTTGGGTGTGAACGGAAGGTAACGGATAGTAAATATATGTTTTAAATGTTATTTTTAAACTTTTCATTTAAATAAACATTGCATCTTGTATGAGGAACACGATTTGAACTGTTTAAAATGTACATATCTTTCTTGAAATGGGTTTTTAAAAAAAGTTGTATGCTCCATTTCTGATTGTATATCCTCCATTACATCTCTACTGTAACAGAGGGTACAGAAACGGAGGATACAAATACTTATGTTTTGCTATGATCATTGTGTTGATTTAGGGTTAACGCAACATGTTATTTAGAATTTACTTTTAAAAAAGTGATTCAATTTTAACAATAAAATTGTTTTTGTACACAAACAATTCTTTCATTTTTAACTCAAGAACGGAGAATACACAAAGTTAAGGACCTATTTGACTTCAAAGAGAGTAATGCTGAAATTCTTTCACAAGTTCTTTAGCTTCACTATGAAGACCCAGAGTTGAAAAGGGCTAACTTGTGATTTTAAACCTCTGTAATGAGCTGCCAGTACTGCCGTCCTGAATCATGACGGCAGTACTGGTGACTGCTCCGTATTAAATCCTGAACGGAGGATACAAGAAATACAGTGACAGTGATTCAAAAGATTATGAATGCGATATATTTTTTTATTTTGCAACATAATTCTTTTAACCTATTAAAAAAAACATCAAATAATTTAAATTTCACCATTAAATCTGTTATAGTTTTTGTATTGAGTAAATAAATGAAAAAGTACAAGGAAAGAAATGTGTTGGGACATGTAACGGAGGCATACAAGTATCCCTCCGTTCAGTGAAAAAAAAACATTTAAAATTTTTTATAACATCATTAATTTGTATTGATCATTTTCAAAACTTGTTATACTTTTCGAAATCTCATAAAAAATTGCTTAAAAATAAATATTTTTGCAACTAACCACCCTGGACCTAAAATAAGCGCGTTTTTTGTAGGATGACCTTCGAAGAATTCCGTTTTAATGCACTGTTTAAAATAGAATCGGATTTAGAAACTGAATGTTTTATTACAGGTTGTAGATGTGCACATTCACGATGAATATGACATGTTTCGATTTAGAAATGACATAGCTCTTCTTAAGATTGAACCACCTTTCGAATGGAGCCATAAAGTACAAAGCATTGATTTACCATCATCTGGATATACAGCTCATGGGCATGCTTATGCGTCCGGATGGGGTCTTCTTCAAGAAGGTATATACTTAAAATAATATTTTTAACTTTCGCAAGTGATTTATTTTTGGTAAAATCTAGCTTTTCAACTTTTTTGTGTCATATACTACATGTAGTGGTACAATTGAAGGACAAAAACTAAGCATTTCCTAAAATTATACTAATTAAAATTCCCATTGCTTGCAAGTTTGGCAAATATTCACAAATACTTTGCTATGTTTATATGGAGTGCAATACTTTATGTATCTAAGAGCCATTCATTAATTACGTAAGGATGATTGTGGCAATTTTGACCCCCCCCCCATGTAAGAGTAGATAAGGTTTTACAAAACCCTCCCCCTATTCTTACGTAAGAGTCCACTTCGTTTATGAAAATAATAAAATAACGAAACTTACGTCACTGGAATCGTTATCAAATTCACTATTATGAAATTAAACCTTTTTGGGTAAAAAAATATTTACTAAAATGTTGGAATTTCGACTGAAAGTTTTTTCGAAATTTTTGTCGTACATGATGCGATACTAATTAAAAATGAAACATACCATACATGGTGCGATTCTTTTATTATATTTTACCCTATTCATTCTTTGTAAAAGAAATAAAAAACAGCTCATCCTAATATGTTTTTTACCTTCCAGACGCAAATGAAATAGATCCCTGCCAAACCACTTGACCGTGCGATTTCTAACGTAAAATATCGATTTGGAAAATATTACGTAAGAATGGATTTGACCCCCCCCCCCCGTCAAAGTAAGGATATGGAGAGATTGTTCTACCCCTTCCCCCTCGGGATCTTTACGTAATTAATGAATGCCCTCTAAGTATTAACAGAAAAGAAAAAGCGAAAGTTCCCAGTGCTGAAAACAAAATTTTAAAAACTTTAACGTCAGAGATTTTTTTTATAGTAAAACTGTTTCTTGTAATAAGTTTTAAATAAGAACTAAATATGTTCAATAAAAGCAGTTCAATTTCTGATGTAAACGCATTTTGTAATCTTGATTGACTAGCTTTACGACGTTTAATGCTGCAAGTTTATTTTCCTTTTTTGCATAATATGTAACTATAAAACCCATAATGCATATTTTGTAGGATTTTAATCAGCACGCAAGTAATGTAAAGTGAATAAAGACATTAATAAAAATGCTTTAGGCAAAATATACACACAGAGCGTATCTACTAACCTATATTGCACATCATTAAGAGCACACGCAACAAAACACCCAAATTCAATAATTTGTTACCAAAATGTTGTATCAGTTCCGCATACAATTGCGTCATAAACCTTGAAAGCCCAGTGACTTGCGTGAAAAGTACTTCTTTCCTAGGGTTTCTTTTGATTACGACCGTTTCAGTGAAGTGTATCTTGTAAAAAACCATCAATTAGTAATGAAATTCCGGAAGAAACAATTGCTCTGCAAGTTAGCCCAGCGAGACGTGCGGACATTCATTCAGTAACGGAATACCGTAAAGCTAAATCTGCGATGTATTTAGCTACCTGAAAAGGAGGATGAGCCGACTATGGGAAGAGTTGCACAATGCATAATTATATGGTTCATTACATTTTTGTTCTTTGAACATGAATTCTTGTAATGAACTACGCAAATTGACACAAGTATAGTGTTCGCACGCTTTCTCTTTAGAAAACGTACCGTCTAGTACTAAACAAGCTTATTTTTCCGTTTATCTCGATTTTCTAACATGAGCTAACCTTTTTCCGCAGTTGAATCAGTCTGCAAATCCTTCAAAAATACCCTTTTCACAATTGTAGTAACACTAGCTGCGTTTCCCAGCATTCCATGGTGTACCTTGAAATAAAAATTGCTTCCTGTAACGCATGTTCAACCATCAGGTTTAAATAAAAGAAAAAAAAATGTAAAAACCCACCTTTTTAATGTGTAGAAAAGAGCCATTTCATATCTCGAAATTTCAATTTAGACCTCTTTGAATTTTGTAAAATTCCGAAGATTCAGTCATTGTTATTAATAGGCATAATCATTCCGTTGGATTTTGTGACGTGAGGCGAAAAAACCCTTTGTGAATTATTGAGTATCAATCATCAAAGGATATCTGTGCCGAATTTGGCAAAGATCAGACGCGACATAAACTGTAGGTTCACATAATTAACCCCCCCTTGGGGTGTTTTTCTCTCCTCTCCCCCCCCGCCCTTATAGGAGGCAAAAGCTTCCCTAAGGGGGAAAGGGGCAAAAATTCTTGAGCTTCAAAGAATATCTGTGCCAAATTTGTGGATTATTATGAGAAAACCCCCTATGGGGCGTTTTCTCTCACTACACAAATCCTGGATCCAGGTAAGCACTTTAGTACAAGTCTTCTTATACTGGATCAAACAAAAACAGAAGCTTCCAAGACCAAAAAAAATCTCCCAAGCTATTCAAAAGTCTCTCAAAAGAAACCGTCTGGAACATGCTTCAAAATCAAAAGCGTCCTAATCAGGGAACCACACAAATAAAATAATAATAAAAAAATAAAGTTAGTAGCAATCAAAAGAGCATATTGAACTTTTTGGATGCATAAATTGTTCATCCTCGTCCCTCCGTTAACGGTGTATAGGGTCTGAAAGTCTACCAAAGTTTTAAGAAAAGTCACCAAATTTAAAGACTAGGCCATAAATTGGAAGTACCATATTACTTCACCCTCTGTCTGTTGCTTATTATGCATCTGCATGACGTGTGAAAAATATCTTCTTTTTTTGTTTGAAGACTTTTCTTCAAACTTTGGTAAACTTGAAGGTCTAATATCTCAACAACGAGCACACGAGAGTAAATAATTTACTATACGACTACTACCCGTACGACTGCTACGCATTTAAGTTTTTCATTATCACACTATAGTAATGATTTCAGTATTTTGAGATGATAGTGTGATTGCTTATAAAGAGAATAAAACTGGATTGCTATTAGGTTTTTGATGTTGAATGTATTTATTTACGTATTTTTATATTTATGAAATAATTTTCATTATTTCTAAATTGTCCCCTCTATTTTGCTTCTCTCTCCCAAAAGGCGTGCGTGTAACACCGAGTAGACTTCAAGCAGTCTCGCTGCCTATCATACCAGACCATGAATGTCGAAGAGCTTATGGTGACAATCTTGCAGAAACTATGATTTGTGCTGGCTATCCAGAGGGTGGCAAAAGTGTCTGCCAGGTTAGTTTCATAAAAAAACATATATAAAAAAAACAACTTCGTAAAAAAAGCAAAAATTGTCAAGAAAGAGCTGCAAATAGTTTTCCAAGGCTATAGCGAAGACCTTTCATTAGTGCTAAAAATGCTGAACATGCAACAATGAAGCCTTTATTTACACTCACGACCAGGCCCGTGTCCAGGATTTCACAAAGGGAGGGGTTTCAAAGATCTTTTAAAAATCATTTCTCGCAGTGGAATGAAAACACCTCTTGTACCAAATAATTCATTCCTGTTTTATGGTTATAATCAAGCAATGGAGTACTTTAGGGGCCAGAGCCATTGATTTTAAAGCGCATTACTATTCCTAGGAAGAGATAACAAGTATAGTATTATATACATGTAGGGATGCTTGTGACCCCTCCCCTATCTCCCCAAATTCCGGCTGCGCTAGTGGATAAAATGTTGTTTTACAGCTTCTTCAGAAACAAGCCTTTTTATCTGTTAACTACACTGCATATTGCAAAAGGTATTAAAAATTTCGCACAAATATTTTTTTTACATGCTGTATACCAAAAAATATTCCCATTGGATGTTTTGTATTGTCAGTCTATTCAGTGGTTCTTTTGCAACTGGTTTTCTAAAATATAATTTCAGTTGGTGAAGAGTGGGCACTCGTAAATTGCTGAAAAAAAATCAAAGAAAATGACTTAAAAAAAGAGCACTGACATAAACATTAACACTATAACTAAGTTAAATATCATTTTCTTCATATTGCTTTTATCATTATTCTCCCCCAATGGGAGGGGTTTAACCCCTAAAACCCTCCCCTTGGACACGGCCCTGCTCACGACTTTTCTGCTTTAATAATAGGATCATGCCTCATACTTGGATATTCAATATGGTAACTTATGTCCTGAAACTCGACTTTTTGTAAGTAACGCACTTTTGATTAACGAACAACTATTTTTACTGCTATTTTTGAATATTATTAAATGATTTTTAATGCTTAGACGTAAACTTAAATTTTGAGCTCAAAATCTGAATTGTTAGGAGTGGTTAAGTAGTGAAAACAGAACTCTCTTCAAAGGCTAAAATACAATTTGTCACAAAAAAAAATTATGCATGAATCAAGAATAAATTGAGCTGCAACCAACAAACTCGGCAGGCATATGTAGTTTGGAAAGAGATGATTTAAATTTCGTCGCCAGTGACGAAAAGGTAATCGCGCTATGCGCATATAGGATGCGCAGATAAGTACGATTGAAAGTGAGAAAGTTTGTGTCAAAGGACACTTCAAACGAAACTGCTGAGTTGTAAAGACGCTATTGTGACTAGGAAGACCTTTTAGAGGTATACGAACACTTGCTGGACTTTTTAATGGGACGTACAGAAGGTCTCAGAAAAACAGGCTGGTTGTACGCGCGTATCTGCCGCCATCTTGGCTGGAGCGATATGGTAGTAGCTTAGTGTAAGTAAAAATAAATGAATCACTCCATTGCGGTTGGTTAAGGCATTCTAGAAACAGAAATGAGCACTAAGATCGCACATCATAAGAGCAGCCACTACCGTATTAACAAGGTCGCTAAATTAGTTCCATGCCGTTGAACATCTTCCAAGAAACTAATGGTATCAAGAAAAACAACTCTGAGTAGACTGAAAGACGCTGGTATCTCGAACCAGCGGTCCGTTGCGTTGGATTGGATTGTCGTCGATTGGATTTTCGCTACGCTTGATTAGCTGGGCTGTGACAAACAGGAGGCTTGTTATCTTCAACGATAAATCCCGATTTAGTCCCAGTGGTCATAGGTAGCACATTTCACTCCATATCACGCCGTGTTTTGTCTTGTATAGCTGCTAGAGGAGGCTATACAACTTACAATTTTGTAACCATTATTGTGTCATAACTTCTTATTTAAACAATCTTTTGCTCTGAATTTGAAATCATTTCCTTATCTTATCATAGGTCGCATCCATTTTAAGTTTCGTGAAGATCGCACGTTTCCTTCTGGGTTAATGTATTTGTTTTTTTCTTTTTTTGTGACAAAGTGTATTTCAACTTTGGAGCACAGTTCAGTTTGCGTAACTTAAGCACACCCGATGATTTTGATTTTGCACTTTTCAGTCTTTAATAAATTTGTTTTATTTTAACGATGGGAATTCATTATGTTCAAGACACTAACAGAACCACGTAAGGTGTCAAAATAAATATGCGTAAACGTGCCCCGTGTCCTGGACATATTTACGCAACCGACTTGAACTCAAAAATATTTTAACGGTTAAAAACAAAAACTGAGCAACAACTGAATATACTAGTTTTTACTACATTAACTGCTTCATAAAACCGCAATGTCTAAAATTTCCCAAGTTAAAACATAAAAATTAGAAAAATCATTGAAAAAAATCCGTGTAAAGGTGCCCCGGTCTTCCCTACTACCCCAAATCTTACAGACAGCCTGGAAATTAGGTGAACACAAACAGAAATTCTCAACACTTAACTAAAAGGTCTGGGTCTACGTAAAAGACGCTAAAAAAATGATCTTTTTTGAAATGCTGTTTCTTTTACTTCTCACTTACAATAACCATGATAAGTAAATAATATGATTTGAGTTTAATAATTTTTGTTCGACTTAAAAACTAAATATTAACCGTTTACTTTTGTTCTTAAGGGATAAAAATCGTTAAACCATTAATTTTATGCATATATTTCAGGGTGATTCTGGTGGGCCACTGTTTCAAAAGCATGGTGAAGCAGTTCTTATTGGTGTAGTTTCCTGGGGCGTGGGCTGCGCCAGACCCGGAAAACCCGGAGTTTACACCGAAGTTTCACATTATGTTCACTGGATTAGAGATATTACAGATGGTGGCTTTGGACGACAAAATCTAGTGAATTAAAGACTTCAAAATGAAAGCAAGCTTCGTATGATTATCTCTGAAGCAGAGATGGGCAGATTCGTATTCGTAAATCCGAATCCGAATTCGATTCACAGTACCTTAACGTGTCAATCCGAATACGAATACGAATACGAATATTCACAAGTGTGAATCCGAATACGAAATTCGGTTTCATACCTATGAATCCGAATCCGAATCTATTCAGATTCAGACCTATGAATCCAATCATTTCGGATTTACACCTGTGAATACGAATCCATTTGGATTCAAACTTGGATTCACTGAAAAAATCAATTCAAAAGCTCAATATAAATAAATAAATAAATGTCTGTACCTCGCTACAGGTCGAGTTTTGGGTGCTAGTGAATTTCTGAAGAAAAATGACGATATTGTTATGGGTCCAAAAATTTTAAAAGTGGAATTCTACCAAATTAATGTAAATTGAAACTTTGATTTGTTTAGATAATTTTACCACAGATACATATGTAAAAGCTAAAAACGAACAGTAACACAATCATAGGTTTAAAAAACATTTAATGGCCGTTCTAAAAAATAGTGAAAAAACCCGCGGATAGTTCGAACTGCGGATAAAACGACCGCCGATAATCATGAGTTTACTGTATTTGTTATTAAATTGCTAATTAAATGGAATTCATTATATAGCAGCCTAATTATTGATAACTGTTAATTATTATTTGTTATTCTAAAATACCAATACACTCCTATTTGTGATTCTTTTAAAAATAAATGACCTCAGAATTATTGCATGAGTTACACGATTCATTTATTTTCTTATTAGGAAAAGAATAAGTAATGTGTTTTACCAACAATTGTGTCAATAATTCACATAAATTTACACCGAAAACGTTTTTAATTTTTTAGTTAATTATAAATCAGACTTTGTTTTCACTGTGTTGACATTAGAATCACACAGAGCTAGAACATTTAGACGCTCTTGACTAGTACTGCCGTGCTAAGCACAAAAGTCGTATCTGCAGCAGAGCTCAAAATAAGAAACTGCTTTTCAAAGTTTTACGAACATTTGATTAAAGTTCCACTTTTCCAGGGTTTTTCAAAAAATATTTCTCATCCACAAATAATCCCAAACGCATTGTACGTAGGTAAAATAAGTTGCGAACCACGTCGTGACAATAACTCAGTTTTGATAAAAAGTAAAAAAGTACAGATATGACTTTTGTGCTTATCACGACAGAGTACTGCTTCTTAAACTGGTCCTTACTCGAAATACACCGCCAGCTCAGTCATTTCCAGCCGATGACTGCAGTTTCGTGCTTATTAGTACTCATCAGCCCGGCATAGGAAAGTGACCGAGCTGGAGATGGAAAACCTCTTAAGGAAGCCAAGAGAGCGAAACAAACTGGTAGCAAATATAGAATCAGCAGACCAAACGAGTGACCGAAGCAATGGTTCGGTTCAACTCGAAGATTGAACGCGAGGCCAGGTTTATTCAGTAAATTACCGCCCATTAGCCAGGGCTAAAGCAGAAATAGGTGAAATACGTTATTTCACGTATTTCTGCTTTAGCCCTGGCTAATGGGCGGTAATTTACTGAATATGGTCCTTACTCGTTAAATATTGAAATTGTCCTTTAAACTGCCGTCATAAATACTGAGAGAGTATAGCTAGCATGAAAAGCAGAAAATTTGAAACTGACGTAAAAATCGTAATTTTAGGCAATATTTTGTAATGTTGTATTGAAGGGAGTTTGGGATGCCCTCTCGAAACTTTTTTAACATTGAAGTCACTATCAAACTGTCTGTTGTGATGTTCGGGAGTCAACAGCTTCATCTGGTATTTTTCTCAAAACTAAAGTTTTTAAAACGCATTTTTAGGTTACTTTTGAAGCCATGAGATGAGAAGTGCTGAGTAATAATGCTCAGATTAGTATACGAAAGGAAAAAGGAATTTATTTTTAAGTTTGAAAAGGCATTATTTTTATCTATTTTTTAAGTTAAAAACTTGAAATGTGTGAAAAGATAACATTCAAGTGTCATGGAACCCCTGAGAGAGCTCCGTGGAACCCTGGTGTTCCACGGAACACAATTTAAGAAACGCTGTGTTACAGAATAAATTAATAGTTTTCTTGTGAGGCTATGTGAGTTCAACTTTGATGTATCAGTTTTATGGGTTATTTTTATAAGTTTGAAAATTTCATAAAAATAAGCAATTTTTAAGTATGGACATAACTTTGGTTACCAACCCTAACTGAGCAGCATTAGTTTGAATTCGTTTCACAATTCATCTCGACTATGTAGCTGTGTCTCTTTTGGGCAAATTCATTTGCACCCAACTAATTCAGTTGAACTTATTTATTCATAAATTTGAGAAATTGCAGATGTGCTCCACACTTGGGACACTGTTCCAAGTTAAGGCATTAAACCATAAAGAGTGTCTATAAAGAATATTGAGGAAAAAACTATAATTGTATTAACAAAAGCGTATGGATAAATTTTATAGATTCAGTGATATTTTGATGACAATAAATATGTCATACCATAACAAGACAGAACAGTTGTCATTGGAAAAAAAATTCAAACTATTCAGGAACAAAATACGTTTCGTCCATACAATACATTTGTTACTTCTACAAATGAAAATGAGTCTCTAAGTATAGATCAGGCTAATTCATTTGAAGTGAATTTAACGTACTATGAAGGAATGAGAAGGAATGTGAAATGATGTGAAATAAGGAACATTAAAAGCTAAAAATAAGCTGTGCTAATAATTATTTGGGTTTATCAATTGCTTTTATGTTTCCAAGAGGGGAAAGCAGAAATATTAAATTCAAAAGAATTAAGAAGGCAGGTTAGACCTTCAATGTTTTCAAAGGCAAGTGTACATTCTGATCATCGTTAAAAGTTTACAAGATCATATTATTATCTAACTAATGATATTTTTTTCCTTATTGGGTTGTAAAATAAACTTCTTTAAAATGACAGTCGGTCTCCCAAACTATTATCTTTTGCTGAATACATGAAAGAACGATCAAAATAAAAAGCGTCCCAAGTTAGGGGGAAAGTCCCTAACTTGGGACAATGAACATTTTTTTTTGTTTTATTTTTAAAGGGACAAATCTACACACTTATACCTTGTCTTGAAGGGACGTAGTAAGGCATATCCTGAAAATAGAATACTTCGTTCGAATGGAAAACGTATGATTAATATGCTATTAAAAGTAAAAGTTCAAAACTGTCCTAAGTTTGGGCACTTGACTGTGCAAAAAATTAGCTGAATTTTTAGTGTTTATGACCATAAAATCATGATTTTTAACTTTTTATGCACTTCTAAAATCTGGGTTCAGTCGTATTCGACCTGGGGCTCCAAATGGTAGGAAGTTAATTTTCGGGTCAATTACTTAGTTTGACGCCAATAAATATACATCCTAAAACTCGCTAACACCCAAAACTCCAACTGTAGCGAAGTACAAACAAACATTTATTTATTTATATTGGCCTTTCAAATTGAATTTTTCAGTGAATCCAAGTGTGAATCCAAATGGATTCGTATTCATAGATGTGAATCAGGAATGATTTGGATTCATAAATCTGAATCCGAATAGATTCGGATTCGGATTCATAGGTATGAATCCGAATTCCGTATTCGGATTTACACTTGAAATGTGAATCTATTCGAATTCACACTTGTGAATACGATTGTATTCGTATTCGGATTGACACGTTAAGGTGCTGTGAATCAAATTCGGATTCGGATTTACGAATACGAATCTGCCCATCTCTGCTCTGAAGTGACGCACAAGTGAAGAAGAGGTGGATAACAAAGATGACTTACAATCTTGGTCAAGGGTAAAGAAGATAAAAATCTGTGATTACATTGACATCTTTAACGAAAGTCTGGTTCTGTGAATCAATGAGTAATTTATTGGAAAGAATGATGATTTTTTTAGGACTTCATGTTTTCTACTGAGGCGGAGTGCAGGAGTTTTTCTTAACTAACAAAAACGTGGATAAAAAATACTATGTAAAAAATAGCCAGAAACTTTGTACAGTGAAATAAGTAAAATTACGACAACGACTATACATGTACAAATATAAGGAATTTTTTTTAACTATTTTTAATTGTTTTTATTTGCACATGTATGCACGTTGTCGAAATTTTATTCATAAAAATACTATTTTTGATTAAAAAATATTAAAATTTAATGATTGCTGAATCATTTGCAAGAACAACTGCAGCAGAAGTTTTAAAAATGTGACATCTTGCAAATTGCAAGAGTTCTTGCATGTGTCCTATTTAATATATCCATTAAAATGTGTAGGAGTACAGAAAAATGTATACGTTGCACGGTATTGCGCACATCAATACGCTATACGTTCTGCGTAAACTCTAGAAAAATTTAAAACTGGGTAAGTTACTTAATCGGTATAATAAAAATTATTCATGTTTTAGTACAATATGGTTGCTTAATCTTCGCAAACATATGAAGACGACTGATTATGTATATTTTCTAAATTATATTATGTACTTACCTCAAAAACATTTTAGATCTTAAAACTTATGACAATATCGTTTCAGTCTGTTTGCTAGCCAAAGCTACACTGTATGAAAATTCCTAAACGTCACAGATTGTTTCCGGGCAACGTTCCAGGATTGTACGTGTTTTCACCGGTTTCCTGTAAAAAAAACAAGTATTTTTACAAAACGCTTCCTACGTCGCTGCAAGTTTCCTGAATGCAGAATTTTCACTAATATGAAAAAGTAGTTTTAGCTACCGGTGTAAAAATATATTCAGCTTCTTCATTATCTGTTTCGCCTTCTGCTCAGTCATGGTCCTTAAATATTGACTGATCCCCAAATAAGAGTGAAATTCAGTGTCTGGATATTGTACTTTTGCACGAATTGTAGGAAAACACGATGCTTGGCATTTCCTTTCAATTCTGCCTTAGCTTTGGCCATAGTTGCTTTAGGAGCTTTCCTGATAAACCTTGGAGGTTTCAAACAGAAGCATGGTTAGCTTTAATTGAGATGAATTTTCGAATTCTTCAGAGAGATCCCTAATTAATACGAGGAAGGTTACTGATTTAAAGCAGAAAACTTTCCGGTTTTTTGGCAGATGCGTTACTGCCAAATATTAGGCACATTACCTGATTACTATTTTTCCGAAATGTTTCAGGTTTTTTTTACAGTGTATGCTTTAGAGTTTTGACAATACTTTGTATTTACAGGAAAGCTTAACAACTGTATTAAAACACCGTGATACTTTTCTATAAGGGTGATCATTAGTGAAACAAAAAACTCAGTCTTTAGAAAGCTCTCTTTAGAACACTAGGGTATGTTTTATTAATTTATAGGTAGTTGACTAAATGGAGGGCAAATCGTGCCAAAAAGCAATTTTGTTCAATAGGCACAGTCATCCAAGAAATATAATCTTTAAAAAATTTTCCTTTTTTTTTTTGCACTTGACGTGAAATGCTTGTACTGCCCTATGTTTCACTGCCTGCTAAATGCACGCGTAGTGCAAGTTTAAACTTTGACCTTGACTTTGTCAACTGTAACACTTATCCATCCATTCAGCTGAAAATCATATAACAGTAAGCTCAGAAAATCATCAAGCAACGTAATTTTTGCCCAGAGCCTCAGGAGCTGTTTTGTGTTTCAAATTGTAAAAATAAAATTGATTTCAAAAGAATAATTGCTCTCTAAGAATAATAAACAGGAACAAATGTTATAAGACAACTA
The DNA here is from genome assembly GCF_026930045.1 of Uloborus diversus. Classification (NCBI taxonomy): domain Eukaryota; kingdom Metazoa; phylum Arthropoda; class Arachnida; order Araneae; family Uloboridae; genus Uloborus; species Uloborus diversus. The sequence goes on from NC_072733.1 coordinate 76,675,569, forward strand.
AGTGAATGAGAAAGGGTTTGAAATTTATAGCTTTAATTGTATTCATTATAATTATTATGGAGGAAATATTTTAAATAACATTTACGACCATGTATTTTTGAATCAAACTCTTGATAATTTAAGACTAGTAAGAAAATTGAAATTCTTGATTCATTCCTCTTATCGGTTTCTTTTAGCTAATCCTACGGTTGAGATTTAAATCCTGTTATATTTGATGAGTTTCCACTGAAGCAGTGTTGCGCATGTTCTGTTGTTAACATACATAACCGTTTCACGGATTGATGCACAAGGAAACTTAAGCATAAGTTTTTTCCTAAATTTCCTATTTCTCGTTTAACAGTTTTAATACTCAGCTTCCTTTTATATCATTAATAACATTTAATTCTGTAATGTTTGTTCCGAAGTGAATAAGGAAGCTAAGGCATTAACATAATGAAATTTTCTTGGACATTCATTTCATTGTTAGAAACTGTCCTTCTGATACTTCAGTTTCATTTCCCAAGAACACGGGTAGGATTTTCATAAGTGAACAGAATCTTCGAAGCAAAAACTGTTAACTTTTTTTGAGTTCTAATGGATACGCACTCAAATCTAGTAGATTTATTTCGTGTCAAATGCCATTGATGTACAAAGAATATATTGTTGATTTTGTTAAACAATTCAATGTTGTTTTGTTTGTATATGTTTGTGTATGTTGAAAATAAATTAATTTTTTTATTCATTGTAATGATTTCTCTTTTCTTTAAATTTTAAAATTACGATTCTAACATTAATAATGAGTTTTTTTTTTGTTTTTTTTTTTGGAATTTAAATCTTTACTAGGCGATGCATCACAGACATTGCTCTGATCCTCAATTCTTTAAAGATATTGAGAAATCCAGATTAATCAAGAGCTCATCACTCCAGATTTAGTCTGAAGTGACTTTAAAAATGAAGAACGCTGCAGTTTCAAGCTGCAATAAGTTTTAGTTAAGATAGTACGAAAAGGAACATATGAGGCCATTCGGGATTTTTTTTTTCTTTTAGGGATATTTTTTCTCCGCTATCCGAATTCTTATATCCTTTTCAAAATCAGGTTGATTGCGTGTTTCTTTCCCTATAAAAATTCGAAGATAAACGATAAAAAATGGCTGTTCGTCCACGAAAAGACTTTTCACAATTTTTTTTTTTTTTTTTTGAGTTTGCCTGTATATGCAACTCCTTATATATGAATGTTCATTGTTCATAGGCATGCCCGGGGAAGGGGAGGGTGAAGGGACACCTATTGGTTCGGGTCCGAGCCTGAAGGGGGCCCGATATTTTTAAAATGAGGGGGGGGACATATGTAGGGAACGTAGGCGTAAACAATATGGAGGGGGACCCGCAAAAGTCATTTTTGACGGGCTCCAAAATTTCTGTTCACGCTCCTGAGAATGTTTGAAATAATTGAAACAGCTGTATAGAAAGACAACATTTGTTTTGTAGAAAACTACTACTACAACTACTTTATTACATATGTAGTTAACTACAATTACAAATTACTACTTTTTCAAATGTAGCGACTACAAACTACTTTTGAAATGCAGTCGCTACTTCGCTACTTTAAAAAAAATAAATAAATAAAAGGCACACACACACGTAACGGTCGAGGACTGAAAGAAAAAAAAATCTAGAAGTGGTTTATTTTAATAAATTAGCTCATTTGAAAGGGAACATTACTAAGAATTATCTATTCTTTCGTTCGTTTATTTTTTTTTTTAAATATTTTAAGCCAATTTGTCATTTTTAAACTATTTTTCACTATTTTACGATTATTCACTGCAAGAAAGGATTAAAAAGTTGAAAGGATTCACCTTCAAAATTTTAATCTTTTTTTTTTTTTTTTCAAGAGAATATTTAATTCAAGGAGTGCAACTCGGCAACTTGAAAATGTAAATATAAGCACTAAAGTAGTTCTAATTGGATTTAAATTTTACATAAACATACAAAGTCATTGAAATAATTAGATGCTGAAAAACATCTTTTAAACAGAAGAGAAAAACTTTATTTTCATTAAAGTTTAAGAATAAATTAATTAATTTTGAGATTCAAGCTAGAGGTTCAGACCTACACCCATCCCCTTTCTCACGTCACTGATAAAATGAAATAAAAACATTTTTTTCATTCCTACCAAATAATCTCAAAAACTTACAAATATTTTATAATTGACTTTTATTATGTAAATATATCAGCACTCGATCACTAAAAAAGCAAAAATGAAGGAATACGAAAAGTATCCCAAACGTTACTAGCATTCGTTATTAAATATTAATAAATAAGCTCTCCGAAATAAAAATGAATTTAGAACTCCGAAATTTAGAATGCTCTACTTACTTCAATGTATAATTTTTAAATTGTATACAGATGACATTGCTACCGAAAGCTTTTATTCATGCATATTTCTTTCGAAGCCACGCTCAATTAAATACGAATATTGGAGAAATATGACATTGACGATGCCAAACAAACTAATGGCGTCAAAATGATACGTCTGAGGTCAGCTCATATTTTCATGAGTTATTTCTCATTGCATCCGCTGATGTACAGTCATAGAAAAAAAATGAAACACTCGATCATATTCAAAGACTATTGACAATAAAGACACGTATAAGGTGTTATTGTTTCAGGAATAAAATGTTCTATATAATAATGTTAAAAAATTATTGTTAAGGGGTCGTCTTCACATTAAAACGAGCATCGACTTCAAATTTTTAAAAGAGAACCCCCTTTTTCATCTCATATTTGTGATCAGCATCCTTTTTAACTTTGTATACAACGTTTTGTTTAATTCGATCCAGCCGTTACTTCAGAATCGAGTTTTGAAAAATTCCTCTCGTAATGTTAAAACGTATTTTGATGTTTTTACTCATAACACAAAAACTAGATTAGGCACGGTAATGATTGATTTTTTATATCAAAATATGGATTCACCCAATAGTAAAAACATCATTTGCAAGACCTAAAATATAATTTTAATTTTTTTATGAATTATTTTAAAATTTTTTGAAAAAAAATATGATCTGAAACAATGTTGAATTTCAACAGAAAAACAATTTAGGAGAGTTTATGTGGGAATCCAAAATTAGAGCTCAAAATATTCCGTAGATTTCGCGCTGCGCTTAAAAACTTATTTTTTTCCACTTTAGGGCACCGTAAACTTCTTGAAAACAGAAATTATGAAAGTTGGTTTCTTCGTAAAAAAAGAAAAAAAATTGTTCAACAAAATAAGCAAACCAATTATAACTTGGTTTTTTTACATTAGAGTTACGTCTATGAATTTTTTAAATGCATAAATTTATTCGCTGTCTCTGCAGAAGAACAATACAATGTTGCAACCGTCAGTTTTTTGTAGATATCGTTCAAACGTCAATGTGTAAATAATGCGAAACACTACTTCATTGTCTAATAAAAGAATGTTTTATAGAACTTTTAAAATTAAAAGCTACATTTAAAATACTTCTGTTTTTTTTTTCTGCGTTAGCCATTGCTTTTTGTAAAACAATAACTCAGAAGAAAAAATAATAATATGCACAACTTTTTCACAATAAAAATGTATCTACTCGCTTAAGGTTTGCACCTATCAGATTCATTTGAACCTTGTGTGTGTGTGTGTGTGTATATATATATATATATATATATATATATATATATATATATATATATATATATATATATATATATATATATATATATATATATATATATATATATAAATATATATATATATATATATTTACATTATTAAAAAATAGTTTCGGGAAACCACTACAAACTACTGTTTGTTTGTTTTTTTCCTCCTATCGAACTGATCACTGCTCTACTTTTTTTTTTAAGTAGAGCGCTACACTACAAACAACAAAACAATGTAGCTACTACAGTAGCGTCTCTACTTGTAGCACGCTACTTCCGACTTCTGAGTAGGACTTTAATAGGCGGTAAAAAAGCAACTGATGGAGCGTAATGTTTTGAAATAAAAGCAGTGAATATATTGCATTTGATTGCTCTCTAGTTTTTGGACACCATTCCTTTATGGTATAATGTATCCATACTTAAGGTGTTTCATGTAAGTTGATAACAAATATAGTAATTTTCCGTTGAAAGTTTACCTTGAATACAGTTTTGAATAAGCTACATTATAGTCCAGTTGCTTACTTAAAGTAAAAGACACTCCGTGGGAAATTTCGTGAGGAAATTATGAGACCAATTCTAATACATTCGTTATAGCCTATATAACAATGCCTCACCGGGTGTTTTGTTTGAATTCGTGTCAGACGGCCTGTGTGACGTCATTAATCCAAGATGGCGGCTGCACTAGATATTGATGAAAATTCTCCGTTTTAACATATTTTTGAGGCCTATTATGATTTTTTTTTCAACTTGTATTACATATTTAATATTCTAATGCAATTACTTTTCAAATTTAAAAACAAATTGATTTTCGATTCAGATTTTATGAACTATTTTAGTTACCAATAGCAGTTAAAATATTTTGAAAAGTTTTCCTCTTGAACCTGCCAAATCATGATGTTTACTCTTTAACATTTCATTTAATCCAATCATTGCTTTAGTTTTATCAGAAAGCCTTGCCAGCTCTGGAAAGGTAAAAAAAAAAAAAAATCGCGCTAAAGTATTTTTCTTTTGAGTTATATTTACTATTCCACCAATTACGTTCATTCTCCTATTCTCTTGCTCTAAAGCTTCATATGACCCTAAAGCACAAAATGGTACAGAAGACTTTTTAACAACCCAATTTCCTTCCATAAATTCATTCCAAAGATTTGGATGCTTAACTTTAAGATACTTCATATCAGTCAGGTACCATGATATCATACTTGCATAATTTGTTAAATCCAAAGCGAAGAAATAAGGAACGAAAGCTTCCAATGAAGAAATGTGTAATTCCCAATTTCCTGACCTAACAGACCGTACAAAAAGTAGCATAGTATCAACCATATGCATATATAACAAAGCAAGTTTAAATATTGGTCTTCCACTTGATTCTGTATCCTCAAAATCTTTCATTTTTTTAATGTATTTTAAAATCTATATTAATATCTGCATTACATTTGAGTGAAGTACTTTTGCTTCACCATACTTTTTTTCTTGAAAGCAATTGATTAGTTTTTGCACTTTATAATCGCTTTGAAATTTAATTTCTTCATTGTGTGTATAAAAGGCATCTAGATAACATTTGAATAGTGCAACCCTTAACGTAGAATGTGCTTCTATAGCCCGTCTAACACACTTTCCTGCAAGAATGTTTTACACTACAGTTTCACTGTATAACTCAGTCAAAGTGGAGTCGAGACCTGTACCATCTAAATATAACCCAATTGCTCGCAGCATAGCCATAATCGTATGTAATTCACCGGGCCTAATAATTCAATTATGGGACAAGTTTTTGTTTGCCATAGCAAGTTTTAAAAATGGTTTGTATAACCCAATATCCATGGTGACTACTGTCGGTGAATTTTCTCCTAAAATATATTTAGTTACGTCTTCCAGGTTCTGCATGAAAGTAAGCTGTGTTGATGAAAAACTTGAGCTGCTATTGATGAGATATAATACACAAACACGCGTTTCAGTGATCTGATGTTTTTTTTAACTATAGAGTTGTATGCGGACAAGTTTGGAATTTGAATAACAGGTTCAGGGCTTGATGCACTTCCATCATCTACGTCGCTTTCAGATTCATGCAAATCATCATTAACAGATTCATGTTTTATTTGCTGAACGCGGGCCATCATCCAAAAAATATCCTCTAAGTGGAACTGATTTAATATCTCACTTTCTGTTTTCTTATCTTCTAATGCTTCTCCAAATGCTGAACATTTGGGCTTACTTGTCTTTGCAATTTTATAAGACGTTATTTCAGTCAGGGACTGAGGTAATGTCGAAAGGGAACTGAAGGCTGCTGAAGGTGTGGCAAGAGAAAGTGGAATTTGTCTAAACGAGTCTTTTTTCTGCTAATAAAGTACCATTACTGTGCCATGCATATTAACTTTTCCATAAGATGTGCCTTCACTGAAATCAATGTTATCTGCAGCACAAAACAGAAATCTTGCCTTTATCAGATCAGGAGGAATATAGATCCCGCCACTCTCATCCATGCGCCTTGTTATCTCATTCGCTATCTGTGTTTCCAAACGTAGAACTTTAGCATAATCAATCGAAACTAATATTTTATGTAAAAAATCAATTATAAATTTGCTTCGGGTAGCAGAGTGCATTGTAAGGCCAACACCAACTTGCAAAGGCATGTTTTGGGTGTGTCGATGAACAGTTTCTTTTGAAGCTTGGTACGGAGACAGTATTTCATACATGAATATGTGTGACAGTCTTTTGCTTTGTTTAGCACGGTATTGTCCTGCACCTCAGAAGTAGAATTAATTTCAAATTTTCCGTTGCAGCGCCATTTAAAAAACTGGTCAACTTCGGTTGGAACGGCATCAACTATCTGATTCTGATCAAGAGATCCTGTAAATATCCATTCCTGATGAGATAAAACTGCTTTGCGTAAAATGTTTGCTGCTTCAAAGATGGTTCTCATGTGTTTTCCAATATCTTAAAATCATCTTCTGCATTAGCTAGGGTAATGTCTACAGTTGCCTTTAAAGAAACGCGTTGCGACTCATTTTACTCTTTTTGGATTACTAAATATAGCGTCATCCATTTCTTCTTGAATGAGATTTTTAATTTCTTTTCGCATTTTATTTTTTCCTTCATTTTTATTTGCAATTGACTGATAATTCATTTTAAGGTCTGCTATTGTAGTAACATTTCCCTCAACAAGAAAATCATTTAATGAACACAGAAATTCTACGTATGTTGCTTTATTAGAAATGTCTTGCGACTTTGTTACTGCATCAGGATCGCGATGTTTTCGTAAAACATTATGTACATGTTTTGCCCAGCAAGATTTATGGTATAAAATGTCCTTTGCATGAGGGTCTCCTGGATCCGTACAGTCACTGAGTTTAATATTGAAAGTTTCATTTTTGGAAATTTCAATTGTTTTTTGTAATTGCTGACCTGCAGAATCTGTTTTTATAACCACCAATGGTTTTTTTACACTCCCATTTTCGAAGCAGAAAACGCTTATTTTTGTCACCAACGACAATTTCGGATCTCGTTGTGTAGCCTACAACATTGTCTTCATAAATGGAAGTAGAACAAGGTGGTTCATTCTTATCCATTTCGTGTAATCTCTTACTTCTGTCCATACCCTCTTTATGAGTGCACTTCTTGTAGCATTCTGCATGCCATGATGCGTTTTCCATTTTTCAATTCTTCTACGGTCACATTCGTTAATTTTATCCTTAAGTAATGTATACTCTTTGTCATTCCATTCTGCTCTCTTCTTGATACATTCTAACACTGTATCATAACCAATGGGTTTAACTAATCGGTCTTTCTTAATCTGACAAAAAATACACAGTTTGTAATTAATATGTAGCCTTGCTTTTTTTGAAGATAGAGGCAAAGAAACTTGTAAATGAGTTTCTGGGATAGAAGACATAGTGAATAAAACAGCAGAAATAGGTTAAGGAAAAAATAACTGTACTTGTAGATCAGATTATTCACCAACGAACCGGCAAACAATACTTTCTCTAATCAGAAGCTTTTTCTTTTACTCTCCCTACGAATTCCTTAAGAGCACCCCCGATCTAATACGATATTCACATCCGGTCAAAGAGGTCAAGGGTGAGGGTCAGAGTTTTGCGTTATTGGGGCGCGTTCTAAAGGATATAAGAAAAGCTACCCGCAAGGAGCAATTATACAGGTTATTAGGTATTCTGTTAAACGATTACACAGTCGAACATCATTAAAACGTACTCAAAGGGACATTTAAAGTAAATTTGTCTGAACAGTAGCTCGTTTTATCTGAAAAACAATAGTGATGAGTGTGTTAAGTGATTTTCAACAGAAGGACTGTGCCCACAAATGTAGTTCGCTTTAGCAGTAGTTCGTTATAATCGTGTTCGAATTAACGAGGTTCAACTGTACTAATGTTTAAGGATCTTAGCCTGAAAAATGAAAATATTTTTAACTGCGAAAGCTCACCTGAGATACTTTTCAGTTGCTAATTAGAGTGTGCCAAGGTAAAAAAATAGCATTTATCAGAATTTTCTTTAAAAATGAGTCAATAAACAAATAAATCAAATATTTTGTTTTTAATTTAGAATAAAAAGGTGAATAGAATATTAATCAAGTAAATTCACTAGAAAATTATCACAAAATACCCCAAAATAAGCTCATAATTTCAGAACGCATCAAAGCCGCCATCTTGGATTGATGACGTCATACAAGCCGTCTGACACGAATTCAAGCAAAACACCCGGTGAGGCATAGTTATATAGACCATAAGGAATATATTAAAATTGGTCTCACAATTTCCTCACGAAATTTCCCACGGAATGTAGTATGCCCCCCTACTATTAATTAAAAAGTTTGATGATATCTTTCCCTGCTAAGAATTGATTTTTTAGAGTGTGCTACTTTTCAATAAATTTTAGAAAAAACTCACCATTTAACGACGTTACTCCGACGGCGGGCGAAGCAATAAATTGTTATAAGCAAATTTTTATTGAAACACATAACATCTTGATAAAAGCAACTCATTATTTTCTTGTTTTCTACCGATGTTGAGGTGGAATCCTTCAAGTTCGAACTCCAGCAATCTTGAGCTGGACAGATGAAAAGATTTTGTTTACTTACGTCTTTTCTTATGTTCCGAACCTGCCTCTGTTCACATATTAACGTCATCATTTATTGCGGACGTAACATTATTGTAATTGATGTAATTGATTATGATTTTTGAGAAAGTTTTATATATGTAATACTTCTCTATATATTCTCTATTATAATATTTTTTTAAGTATTTTAATTTCTCACGAAGAAAAAAATGTTTGACTTACGATCAATAAACCTTATTAGTTTACATTCCTGCTATTAAAAAAAAAATACTTAGCTACTTAGTACAGTCTACTGCTCGGTTTCTGATCAATGACCTTTAACATAAGTGTTTTTTTTTTTAAACCATTGAAAGGAAATAAAATTCTTTAATTACTAATCATTTCTGTGAAACTTCCCTGCAAAGACGGAATAACCAATTAGTATTTTATTTTGCTTCCGTGTACGAAGAACATGAAGAAATGTATTCAAAATACATTTTTTAATTTGAATTCGGCCTAAAAATTCCATTTTACTTTCTTCTGGATGTATGTTTAATTTTTTCGGTCCGTCCACCACACGTGCATACGAGGTGTGGCTAACGAGACTAATGCTGCTACTGAAGAACCACGCATGCGCCAAATCCAAACGACCGACAGCTGTGCAGTCTAAAGCCTTTTCTTTCCATTGCAACACCTCCCGTGTTTGTAGAGAAATCAGTCTGGCCATAATCATTGTTTATGTAAGAGGTGTCTGTATCAATTTACCGGAAAAATGATAAGTGTATTAGTAGGGCAACGTATTGTCGTGAAATTTCACATGAAACTTGGTAAAACTGCTACTGAAACTTATCGTTTCTTAAAAACGTTTATGGCGCAGAGTGTTTATCACGTGCGCGAGTTTTTGAGTTGTTCAAGAGTTTCCAAGATGGTCGAGAAGGCGTCAGAGATGATGACCGTCTGGGTCGCCCTTCGACGTCCAAAACGGGTGAAAATATTGAAAAGGTCGGTAATCTGGTTCGAGCTGACCGTCGGTTAGCAGTTCGTGTAATTGCTGAAACTGTTGGAATTTACAAAGAATGCGTAAAGAAAATTTTACATAACAATTTGAACATGAAAAAAATGTGTGCGGAAGTGATGTCTAAAATTCTCACAATCAAAGAGAAGCTCGTAAAAATGTGTGTACTAGCACTTTAGATGACATTACAACTGACCCAAACTTCTTGGAAAGAGTCATAACATGTAACGAATCTTTGTTTTTTACTTACGCTCCTGAAACAAAACGTCAGTCCATGCATTGAAAGGGTCCAACCTCGTCAAATTAAAAAAGCTCGAATGAGCAAATCGAAATTCAAAGCGATGATGATCGTTTTTTTTTTTTCGATATTCATAGGATTGTGTACCTTCACTGGGTTCTTGAAGGTCAAACTATTAATCAACATTACTACCGTGAGGTGCTTGCTCAACTCCGTGAAAGAATAAGGGAAAAAAACTCGAATTGCGGAAGAACAAGTCGTGGGTTCTCCATCAAGACAATGCGCCGGCACATTCCGCATTGTCTGTCAAGACGTTTCTAGCCAAGTGCAACATTCCAGTTTTCGGCCATCTGCCTTATAAGCCTAACCTGGCACCATGTGACTTTTATCTGTTCCCCAAGGTCAAATCTGTATTAAAAGGAACAAGATTTTAGTCCGTTGAAGCTGTCAAAGAAAAAGCGGCACGCGTTATGCAGGGGCTAACAGAACAAGACTTCCAGGACTGTTCCGAACAATGAAAAATTCGCACGGAGCGTGGTAAGGACAGAGGAGGGGTGCATATTGAAGGTGATAAAAACCAAATATGTATAAATTTAAAATAATATATTTTACAGCAATAGTCTCGTTATTTAATAGTCACACCTCGTATGAACGTACAATCTTTCAAATTGCCCATTTTTGATCATTACTGAATTCATTGTCACGAGTTTTCTCCTGACGTCAGTATATACTTATGTATCAGGGGTGAATTTTTAAATGTTCCAGCACCAGAAATACCAATAAGAAATAATTGAATAATGATTCCTAGCCAGTTTTGTGGAGAGAGGGAATTTATTCTTCTTGAAAAGTAAAGGCGTTCCGGTAAGTTCAAGCACCAATTCACCCCTAGTATTAATATATCTCACATAAATCAAAAATGGTATGCCGTAATAAGTTATAATTTTGTGTGTAGACTTTGAGTAGAGGCTGGTTGTGCACCTCCCTTTTTGGTTGTGGTGCACAGAGGTTCCAAAAGAAGTGTTTACACTTTTTTTTTTGAGGCAAAACAGTTATTTTCAATGCCAACAAAGGAGCATATTTATCTCGATTATGTTCGATTCGATCGAATTCCGTTTACCAGTCGCGTAATGAGAAATTTTCTTCTGGGTGGAGCAAAGGAAATTTCTGGCAGCACCTTGGGTAGATGGAATCCGTTCAATTCCAACTCGATCAAGAATGTTAGAGTTGAATATTCCCCTGATATTATAAATTCCCTGATGTTATAAATGGAAGACCACTTGGTAACAAATTGGCCGTCAAAAATTTCACTAGGTACCGTTTCTAATTTTGTTATTTTGGTATGATTAAAATTACTTATAGAATAGAATATCGTGAAAATCCGATTATTAGGTTGATTAAAAGTAATTCAAAGTTACTTGCTTTCTTTTAAGGGCATATTCAACTCGATTGTGTTCAATTCGAAGGATTTCTATATACCAATAGCGTTGTGAGAAAATTCATCCGGGTGAGGCATTGCAAATTTCTGGCATCGGCAGATGAATGGATTGTATTCGATTCGATCGAATTCTGTTCGAGTTGAATGTGCCTCAAAGACTTCTATTGAAAACGTTTCAGATTTATTTGAATTATATTCAATAATGCAATTTTCTTTAACTAAAAACACGCGTTCACAGAAATTCCTGGTCAAATTTGTTTAATTCCTTTGAAATACAGAGAGTGCATTACGAAAGTGAAATTGTCTCAAGGAAGAAAAAAGTTCCCTAATGCAGTTAAAAATTAAAACACGTGCTATTTGATTTACATTTTAAACTGCCTTACTTAAAACCTCCGAACAGCTATTTTGTAGTTTATCAAACACATCGTGTCGTAAAACACAATATTTTAAAAATTTGTTTATTTGGCATAAATACACATTTTAAAATTTACATCACATTGCTGAAATTAGTATTGCAGAATCCTCGTCGTCTTTGGGCAAACGTTTAGTTAATTTACTGTTGGTCACCTTAGACCACCCAACTTACAAAGACTAATTTTGTTTCGTTCTAACGTCTAATTTAATTTAATTTAGTGTTGATTTTCATTGTTTCAAGGCTTTTCAAAATACGAAAAAATGAATTTCGGTTTCAAATATCCGGAAATTTAAATACAAACGTCATCTGGAAAAAGTCTTGCGTTATTCAAGCTTGAAGAAATAATTATTTCTTTTCAATATAAGGACGTACTTGTATCGCATTAGCAGAAATCGTTTATAGTTTTACTACTGAACAGTCATTAAACTCAATATTTTTTACATTAATTTATTTGACTTCTATATACATTTTGAATTTACATCACATTGCTAGCCAGTTGTATTGCAAAATCCCCGTTTTTACATCCTAGTCGATTCTATTGAAAAATTCCTTAAAGAAATAATTTATAAAAGCTTTTTTTTTGCATGAAAAAACTTAACACAATTAATATATGTTACCTTTATGTACACAAAATTCTCTTGGTTGATATTTTTTCTTGGGTGAGATACCCCCCCCCCCTCCTTTCCATTTTATCATCAAAGATAGCTGAAATGGTTTCAAGATATCAGATTTTTTAAACTTACGGGGAGATCCTCCGAGTCTCCTTCCTCTACAGCCCCGGTTTCCCACGGGGGCGGGGGGGAGGGGGTCATGGCGCAGACTGCGCCACTGTGCCATTGAAATTTTTAGAGGGGTTGTTTTTTAGGTATTTTTCTCTTTTTAGGGGGCTTTTGCTTTTGGGGGCACATTGCGATTTTTAGGGGTATGCGCCCTTGCTCTTTGGAGGGGAGTGCACCCCTGTCTAACGTCTCCAAATACAGCTTAAAACTATACTTTTAAAATTAAATTTCAAAACATTTTGGTTTAATATCCCTTTAAGTCCTCTAAAAAGATGTTCTTAATTCTTCACCTTCTAATTATTTTCGGAGGTTATCATTTACGGAACCTCAAGACGGTCTAAAATTGCAGTTTTAAACTCCAGTTCAATTAATATTTCTAGCCCTCCCCTCCCTCTTCTCACCTTTACGTCACCAAAGACAGCTTAAACGTATTATCAGAAAATTAGTTTCAATAAATATCTGGGGAAGGTATCCATAGACCCTTGTCCGAGTATTAAAAAAACGGCCTAAAACTGCGTTATTTATGCTAAAACTGGGTTATTTGAAAATTAAAAGCCCTGATAATTCCGTTTTTCTATGTCTGTGGCTCCCTGAACCTGTCTCTTATAGTAATAAAAAGATTGCATAACTGACATATTTAATAACTGCAACTTTTACTTATCCAATAATCACACGTTTTTCATCAAAATTTTCATGTTATGTTTTTTTTTTTAGGTCATGAATTAGTAATTGTTTTTATAAATATATCATGGTCATTTTTCAAAGTATACAGTTGTAACTAACATGTCGAACAGCAAATTAAAAAATTGATTTCAATAAGACAAAAAATGCAAATTACTCAGAATCTATATATATATAAATGGATGTATGTTTGTGGGTGTGTGGGTATGTGTGTATGTTCCTTATACAAATCCACAGTTTTCGTCGGATTTCTTCCAAATTTGGAACAAAGGTAAATTGTCGCTCAGGAATTCATATAGGCGGGTTTTTGGAATTTTAAAAACACCCAAAAAGGTCTAATTTCATATTTTGAGTCATAAAATTGCTCTTTTCTGCACGAACTAATTTTTGTATAGTTATGAATTTAGTCTAAATGAAAAGCCCGTAAAAAACTGCCCTATATGAAGTTTCTTCAAAGACTGACTTTAATCGTTAAATTTGTGAACCTTGGTTCAAAGCAAATGAAAACGGTTATTAACATATAACCACCAGGAGCTATTTTAAATGCAATCAACACAAAATGTATCCTAACCGATGGCCGTCAATGCAGTTTAGCGAGGAGCGTTGAAGCATGTTTTTGCGAGAAAACCGTAGATATAATAAGTGATGCTGTACATCGTTTCTTAAACTCCGACCTACGAGGCCCCAGGAGTCCATTGATGCTACTCATGGTGCTACTTAATTTGAATGCTACCGTTTAATTATAATTTTTAAATATTGTTTAATTATAAAATCCACAACAGTAAGGCTTCGTGTAATTTTTGATCAGTGTTTATCCCGTTAATAGCAGGAAAATACGAACATGAGTAAGGTAATAGTATTGCATTCAATATTGACGTACAATCTTCGACTGTTTCAACATTAGACTACTTTTATTAAAACCACATCTATTTCATCCTTGCAACAGAAATTTTATTTAATGTTCTATGATCCTTATCAAACTAATTTGCAATTTGTAAATTTTCTTTATACTATTGCTTGATTTACGTCGAATCTTTAAGTAATTCGGTTCAACTATATCGGTATTTGTGAACCTTGGTTCAAAGCAAATGAAAATGGTTGACAACATATAACCACCAGGAGATATTTTGCAATCAACACAAAAAGTATCCTCAACAATGGTTGTTAATGTCTATTAGCGGAAAACGTATAGCATGTTTGGCAAGAATGCCGAACAAAAAAGAAATGCTGTCTTTCAGTAGTTCTTAAATTGCACCCTGCAAAGACACAGGGATGCATTGAAATCACCATCGGTGTTTCTTCTTCAATTTGCTTGCGCATTTCGCTAATAAGTTTTCAAGTAATAATACTGTAACAGTAAACGAAATTTTTATCTGTATTTTCTATACATAAAGAGCACAGAAAATACCAAAATGAGATAGGTATTATCGAAGTACAATCTTCAACAGTTTTGCAATTAGAATACTAAATTTATATTAAAACGACATCATTTCATCGGAAATATAATTTAGTATTGTATTATCCTTAAACAAATCAATATGTATATGTTATTTATACTATTCCATGATTTACCAAATTCAGTTCACCTAAGTTTCACAGAAATTGCTCCAGGTTATCAGAGACCAGGGGTAAAAATACTAATATGGCTAATGAATTGCAAAATAATCATTTTTGTACATAGTAGCGCAGATTGAATTTATCTTTCAAGGGGGAGGGGGATAGTCATGAGGTTCATTACATGCACATAAACTATCATACTAGGATTGCTAATGTGTGTAGAGTAAAAGGCTGTGCACCTTTAGACTCGAAACCACACGAAAATTTAATACGGCGGAATTCATAGTTTTAGAAAGGTAAAAGTTTAAAGTTTGAAAAATGTAAAGAAATATTAATTTACATTTAAACTTTTAAAATGCATAAAATGTCTCCATTTTTTACGTAAACAAATTTCTTAATCGTTTAAAATTTTATATTACTTTAGCGCTCGAAGCAATAGTACACCTGAAGGAGCATCTTCGCTATATAGCAATAATTTTAAACCAGTTAGCGGGTATGAGGCAACTTTTGACACGAAGAGATTGCTACTGAAATGGGCACGATGAAATATTACGCCACATTATAAAGTTTTTTCGTTTTAGTCTTCATCGTGAAATTAGTTGAGCAAAGCTCCATTTCCAGTTACAAGACTCTCAGTTCCATATCTTTTATTGTAATCAATCGAAAAATATTACTGTTTGTAACTACCACTAAGTAATTCAACCGTCATTGAAAAAATGCTGTAAGATAAAAATGGATAAGAATCAGTGTTATAGAAGCAACTCTGTTCACAGTGGAGGGATAAGGTGAAACAATTTGTATCTCACGTATATCCGCTAATGGCAATACATCATTCCTTAAACTTCAAGAAATTAAGATCTCCAGTGAGACTTAAGTTCTGTATCACGATCAATAAGTCAGAAGGGCAGGCGATTAAGTACTTTAAATGCATGTGAAATTTGCCTATTTGCCATATAGATAATTTTATGTTGCATGCTTAAGGTTGGGTTCATTCAAAAATGTATTTCGTTTTGCTGCTGAAAGGGGGACTAAGAATTGTATTTAGGAGCAAAATTTGAGTTAAATTTAAGAATTAGAAAATTTTGAATAATTTAACTTTTTAGTACTTGGATTACGTTTCTAAACATGGAAATACATTTCCTTCGTTTTGAAGCTGCGGATATAGGGAACAAAATAAGCAACAAGCTTTTGTAAAACATAAACAAAAGAATTGTCTATTATACAATTGTAAGTAGAAACAAGACGGTTTTTTTCTTTCTTTTAATTTCTTGGCCTGCAAATAATTTAAAAAAAAACGACGCGGATAGTGACCAAAATGTGCACGCCTATTTCTTTTTCTATAAGGCAGTTCAATTGACGGGTTTTATATAGTTCGTTCCTTAAGTTCGCGTCCACGTACTCAATTTTTAATGCTTTATGTATCTTAAAATAATAACTGTAACTGTTTCTATGGTAACTATTATTCAGTGGAACCATTCCTACCCATAATGATGTCTGTGCCTCTGCAAATTAAAATTTCGATATCCTCAAAGGAATACTTCAGAGCAGCAAACTTAAATAAGTGATCTTACTACCTGCATCAGTTTGAGTTATCATGTACAACATTTACGGCAAGTGTGAGGTTTTAAATATTTGAAATAAAATTTTAATCTAGACAAATTTTGAATCGTTGCAAGACACCAATATTAATATCTAGCTGTCATTGTTACCTACGAAAATAGAAATTTGACATAAATATAGGAAATAAAATGTAGTTGACATACGTCTTTTTATGCAATTAACACTTATCTAATATTACTCCACGGCATGCTACTAAATCGCCACGGAAAGGGCAAACAGACTTATTTTGTGAAGTTATTTATACTAAGTGAACGTTTTCTACGGAATGTGCTTACATTCCTGAACACTTACAAAAAATTATAAAATGAGTCTACCTAACACGTGAAACCTTGAAAGTTAAAACACCGCCAATTATCCGTAAAACGAAATGTTAACGGCTATTAATAACAATGACCGAATTCCTTATTTTCTGTACAGTGGACTATCTGCTAAGACATTGGGCCATTGAGGATGATTTTCATATCTGAAAATATTATAACGGTGGCATATTTTGCATATATTTGTAACTGATAAAAGCCATTGAATTTATTAACGACTCTTTCTAGGAAAACACTCCAAGATTTTTTTTTCCAGAATAAAATGTATGTGAAGAGTACTATAGCATGCTTTAATGTCTGGAGGTATACAAAACCGTCAAAGGCAGCACAACGGTTATCGTATTCGAAGCACCACGCAAAAGGTTGTCCCACAAGATATTCAAGACAATCATTTGTCTCTGCCATTAAGACATTGGATGTACCACCCGTCTAATTCAACCGCAGAAGACGTGCCAGTGGACACGGCAGAACCAAAGAATATCGTTGGAAAGAATCGTCCCGATAACATGTCTCATTGCTTTTTCGTTTTTACTTGATGCTATTTTTCCTGCAAATGCTCAACTTTCTGTGCTATTTACATTCTTTTGAAAATTTGAGCCTAGAGTGGTGTGAATACAGTTTTTTTACTGTCATTTAGATAGAATTCATCCATTTAATTATCTAAATGATATGTTGCATTGCGAAGCACCCGGGCAACGCCGGGTAATAAGCTAGTTATTTTCTAAATAAACCAGTGGTTTTAAACCTTTGTTTCCCGGCTCTAATTTTACAGGTCCGATGTATATATTGAGACAAACGCATACATTCATACAAGCTTAAACAAAGTTTAATAGTTTCAGGAATCAAGCTAAGATAGCTGATGTAAGTTTTAGTACATATTTTGAGCTCAAATTACAAATTCAAACATTATTTTTCTGCTTCACTATGCATTTGTGTTAAAGTTAGATCGCGAGACTCAAATTTCATAAAGTCATAAAGTGTAACAAATAATAATATGGATTATCCATTAATTAGGTACTGAATAGCAGGCATTTTTTCTCCTCGAAAATGAGTTATGATTTATTTAAATAAAGCTTCATATAGTAGTATATTTTTCTGATATTCACATGACTCCTGCTCCCTGGACCCAGGTTCAAATCCCATCCATGTTATTGTCGTCGGTATAACACTTTCAATTATATCCTAGTCATATCATTTTAAGCAGAAGGGCAGCCCCCATACCCCACAGCGATACTTTTTTTGGAGGGAGGGGAGTGTTTAATCAAATAATGATGCTCAAGACATACAGTCGCTTGAACAGATAACACCTTTTTAATAGACACAGCATTTTATCCCGGGGAGTGCTTCAGAGTAGCGATTTAAAGGTTGGGAATCCTTGTTCCAAGCATAATCAATGTCAGGATTAAAAGTGCCTACTTTTTAAACTTAGTTATTCAGATACTTCCACAACTTAAACAGTATAATGAATAAAAGTTTATTTAAAACAATATATAAAACTCAACGATGTAACAAATGCTAACTTAATGTTCAAATACTAACGCATAATGTAATGAATATTAATATAAATGAGTAACTTACGTTAAAAATATTCCAAACCAGACTAAAACAATTACAAATGATCCTGAGAGCGACATCAACGTTTACTAATACTTGTGGCGTAGCTTCGCAGAAATTGGTTCGAGTTTTCTACCGGTTAAATGGCTCACGTGATAAAACACGTTCCGATTTCAAATGTGGGGATTGAAAAAATACAGCAAAATTTGCAGTAAAAATCCAAGTATTCTTTTAAATAGTGTATACGTACAGTATACAGTACAGTCGAGTCCCGACTTACGCGAGGAATGCGTTCCAAGACTCCTCGCGTAAGTTGAAATTTCGCGTTGTGGAAAAATATATGCATACAAATTTTTTAAAGCATACCAAATACTTTTAGGCACTTATAAACACCCTTCAAACTGCTCTAAAGCATTCCTTAACCATTACAGTGTCTTCCATAAAGACCGGAAGTTTTACTGCATTTAAAAAATAAAAAACTGTTATTCAACATGAAATACTTAAGATGCACAAAATGAATGACCAATGAGAATAAAAGATATAAAATAAAACAACACAGTACGCACTGCATGCAGTAAAATTAAAATGATGCACAATATAGTACTGTACAGTAGATAAAGTAGCAATATTTACGAGTTAAAAAATGAGGATACTAGCGGTGATTTATGCTCCAAGATCATATCGTTATTCTTATCTAATACATTTTTAAATACGCTTCACCTTTTATTTAAAACGTTTCAATTTGTGGCTACATCTCCTCTACCTGATCTTTTTATTAATCCACAATGAAAGAGCGCGCGTAGCTTCCATTTTCATAATTTTTACTTTGCTAGACTGCTCTGCAAGCTTCAATATTGAAACTTAGTTCTAAACTTTTACGGACATCTTTTTTGTTTTGACTTTTAATTGTACATATGGAAGATTCACTCATACTTATTGTCTCGCTACCTTCGACGTTTTGTAATTGTTCAAGCATATCGAGAATCTTAGCCTTTTTAAATTTTTTTTATTGGAAACTTTCTTTTTCTTCACATTTTCAAACTTTAGATGAAGGTGACACTAAGGTGCCATTATGGTTATTTGATGCACTAGACTAGTTTGGCGTGGGAACTTTGACTGTCAGTGATGCTCAAAGGGACGTAATAACATTCACGAAATCAATATTTAGTAGCCAATAACGAAGATGATACTTCCTTCTAAAAAAAATCCTTGTTGTAGGGGAAAAATTCGCGTTAGCTCTAAAACTCGTTATTCGTGAAAAATTCATGTTATAGCCATTTTGCGTAAGTCGGATCGCGTTGTAGCGGGAGTCGACTGTACAAGCAACCAATCTTTATCTAGTCATCATCGTTGCAGCAAAAAAAAAAAAAAAAAAAAAAGCAATGATTTCACAAGTGTGCCCAAATGTGACCAAATATGTTTTCAAATGTGTTGACGAACCATCTGTTGTGTGGACTCGTGTGTTGGCTAACGAGGTCCAGTATTCATAACAAATTTGGTATACTTTTGAAATATTTTCCTTCCGACGGAGCATATTCAGACACGTCTATTCTCGCATATTCACATATTGGCTAATGGGATCACTTTTTCTCAAACAAAATTTTCCACAGTGTGCAGGTTTATTTTCAGTGTAGATTCAGGTTTGACATATTTTAGAATTACTAAAAAAGTTTTTAGTATTTTGTGTATATCCATGTGAACACAATTTATTCAAACATGCCTGAAAAGTTGAGATACTTGATTGAAAAGAGAGATTTTCAGAACTAGTAACAAAGTGTGTATTTTTCTATGGATGAAAAAAAATACAAATAGTTAAAAATCATTATAATCCATTAGGTTAATTAAATTATTAAGCAGTTATGTGCGCAAATTACCTTCTATTTAATTTTGTAAATAAGTTAAATATTTCATTTGGCTGAATGATTTTTGTGAGGCAGAGTCATTCATTCTAGTTAACATTTAACCAATACGGAATTCAAAAACATTTATCATACTTTCATAACGCATATAACTAATTTTAACTTTTTACAACAACTAAAATTTAAACTATTGGTTTAATTTAAGTATCTAGCTTCCATGATTAAAGCATAATTATTTAATTAATTGGTTTCCAACTATATTTAATTTTTCATTTAATTAGCATCCAATATTCATACAGAACTTCTTCGAAAAAGTCAAAAAATATTGATTACGTATTGAAAAGACCAATTTTTTTTTCAGAATATTTTATTGTAAATATTTGTACTTACAAAAGGAAAATGCAAACAAATTAAAAAACAATAACTTGGATAGACCAAACAAAACAGCTTAAAACACAATTCAGTAATCAAAAAAACTTATCGAAGTCATCAAATGTGCTATCGGATTTTATTATCTTATTTATCCATTCAATATAATGAGAGACTTGTGTGTAAACTCCAGGAAATTTCGGCCTAGCACATCCTCTTCCCCAAGAGACCACTCCAATCAAAGTGCTGTAACCAGAGTCTGACTTCTGTATAAGCGGTCCACCGGAATCGCCCTGAAAAAACAGATCGTTGAACAATTAAAGATATTAAATACTGTATAAGGCTTTCACGGCCGGCGTCAATATGAGGAGATAACATTTCCGGGCTTATTGGCCGTGGTCTAATTGGAGTAGAAATTCCAGACGTTTCGGCTTGCTTTGCTGCAGCCATCATTTACAACCACTGATGATGGCTGCCACTGATGATGGCTGCCAAAACTTAAACCACTGATGATGGCTGCAGCAAAGCAAGCCGAAACGTCTGGAATTTCTACTAAAATTAGACCACGGCCAATAAGCCCGGAAATGTTATCTCCTCATAATTAAAGATATTATTTGAAAATACGGTAAAACGTTAGATTAAAAAATCCATTTTCTTTTTTTTTTACGTGTTTATTTAAACTGGCTTAGTGTTGAAAACAATCTTTATACATCTAAAAATACGTTTTAAAGAAGAAAAAAATCACCTATTTCAAAACACATCGTTCTATTTAGCATTTGAAAAGTTACTCGTGCTGCTGCCTTGTCTAGTGGTCAGACAAGTCTGACTGCAACAGGAAGGTACGGATTCGAATACCGGCTCGGGGCATGGACGTACTTTCTCTCTCCTGTCCTTGACCTTTCTTTGTGTGAATGTGTTGTTATGTTGTGAATGGTTGCCTACCCTATAAACGGATCCTTATGGCATGTGTGTACTGAAGAAGTCGGGCTTCACACCAAATTACGGTACAGTTGGAAAAATGAAGCAGCGCGCCTCAAATTGCCGGCCTTGTTGGCACACGACAGCAACAAAAAACAAAATTTACTGGTCTTGAACTATAACCCGTACTGCCTGTTCTCTTGTTGCTAATCTTGTTAGTTGCATCAAAACAGTTTTAAAATATGCAAGTAACATTAAGCCTGAATATATAAATCTTTTTTTTCCGTGTAACATACTCATTAACGAACCAAATTGAATCCCGAGATCTGTATAATTTTGTTTGAACAGATGCTTTATTTTTCCAGAAAAGTAGCACCGGAACACCGGCACCAAATCATCCATGTAACATATCCTTCTGGTAACAGAAGGTGTTTTTTGGAATCACATCTCTAAAAAAAATATTACATGTGTATAGTAGGGTGGAAAGAAAAAAAATGAATTTTTGATTTTCGGAAACGGGGTACCTATTAATAACTGTGTATGAGGCTTAGTAACAAATCTGTAAAATATTTCATTTTTGCGATGTCATTTTAAGTCTGCGCATTTGACTTAAAATTTTGAAATTTTTGATTTTTTTAAAGATTTTTCAATTTTTTTTTTTTTTTTTTTTTTTTTTCAAGTACTAGAAATGAAAAAAAGTGATTATGGGTGGTTATTAAAAGGCAGAACAAGGCTTAAAATGTGCCAAGAAATTACTTCACCATTTTCGATTATAGTTACAGTTTGCTCATCACGCGCAAAGTTTATCAAATCTCTCGCAATGTCCGACATTTTCAACATATTGGACCGACATGGATTTGTCAACAGCAGACAAGCGTGGATTCCTGTAATATACAATACCTATACATTGATAGAAAATTTGATGACACCCCTGCGTTTAAACAAGACAGAAGACGGCAAAATGTACAAAACAACTACACTCATGTTTGTGAAAATTGCAACAACATAAAGAACTCATTGGAGAGGAATAAAATTTACTACACATATTACTCATAGTGTTACAAATAAAAGATGGCAATTACAGATCAATGATGTGAAAATAACTGGCGTAAATTAGCATCGAATGCAGCTACCACTCGTAGCTATACGAGCCTGTACACGTTTTGACATCGAGTCATAGAGGTGCTGAATGTCACGATTGAGAATAGCATCACATACGGGTTCAATGTGATGCCAAAGTTCATCAGTACCAACTGCTGGACGAGGCGCATGGGCGAGTCTACAACCAACGCAATCCGAGACATGCTTGACGGGCGACATATACGGAGAACGGGCAGGCCAAGAAAGTAGCGTAGCCTGTCGGGCACCGAAGAACACTTGTACGTTACGTGCGACATGTGGACGTGCATTGTCCTTCTGAAGCACTGCACCAGGAATGATCTGAAGAAACGGTAATACCTCCGTCGTCGCAGCGTCCCTGAAGTAGCTCTCGCTATTGGAGTTACCCGTAATTCCGACTAGATGGGACTGCCCTTGATATTTAATGGCGCTTCAGACCATGACGGCTGGCGTTATGCCGGTATGACGTCGGATTACACACTTTGGGAGGTGACGTTCCCATGTGTAACGTCTGACGCGTACATGTCCATCGTTATAGTGTAGATTAAATCTAGTCTCATCCGAGAAGACCTGTTCCTAATTCGCACGCCATTGGGTGTGCTGGTGGGCCCATTGAAGCCGAAAGTGACAATGGTTGAAGGTAAAGGGAATCCTGTATAGAGGAATCCTTGCATGACGGGCCTTGGAGCAACAGACGTCGACGAACTGTGGATACAGCAAGTGTGACACCTGTAGCCTTACTCCTACGTTGTGCTAGCGTACGAGAGGACGCTATACGATCCATCAAAGCTAGGCGGGTGAGGTGTCGAGAATCTCGTGGCGTCATTCGGTTGCGTGAACTGGTGCGAGCCCTTCGGCTAATTTCATCGTCCCCTGTCCATTAGGGTGGATCGAAAAAAATGAAATTTTGAATCTTAATTTGGAATACCCACCAAAAGCTGTGCATGTGTAAGAACAATACACATGTAAAATATTATCAAGTTTGAAGAACTCCTTGAGGGTCCTACCAAGGCTTGAATTTCTCCAAAAATAGGAAAAAATGTCAATCTTCCAAAATTTTTATGAAAATAATAAGTTTTAAAATTTTTGTTCGAATACCATTAAAATGTTTCCTTTTAACAAGTTTTTCATGTATCTTCAAAATTATTTACATTCTTTGCAGTATTAGGTTCGCAACAAGTTTGTAAAATTTCGTGAAATTTCCAAAAACTGACTTTTTTCAAGCCTTTTTTGCACATTGCAGTATTTTTTTTTTTAAAGTCCAATTTTTTTTATTTATTTATTTTTTCTTTGCAATGACTGTGCAGAATGCAGTTTTAAATGTAAATGAAATTATACATTATTTTATTAACAGCCCAGTACCTACGACAAGGAGCGTAATTGCTTCAAACTGGACCAGTGGTAAATTGTCGCACCTGTCTAGCAATTTACTTATTGGTCCTGCGAAAATTCAAATGGACCAGCAGTTTCACCATCAAATAATGTGAACAGGTGACGCAAAGGCTGCTCGTATGCTGTTCGCAGATTGACCATGGGACAGGATGTCCAATTTTATTCTCTATTGCCGCAATTGCACCGTTCTTTTTTTCTGGTATTCGTGGCCGTGCCATCACAGCCAAAAGCTAAAAGATCCTTACGACTTAGACAAATTTTCATTTCAAAAATCACATTGCTGTCGCGACATGTTTTTCCGTTCCAGAAGTTGGTGCCACATGACCCAAATAAAGAGATTTGGATTTTTCATCCATGGATTCCTCGCTTACGGTTCTTCTATAGTATCTGTTTCCAACCATTTCTTTTTGTCATAGTTTTGACTTTTCGGCTATCGAAAAATGTACTTTTCAAACCCTTTCACTTCTAGTTTGCAAGTTTTGAAGGGAAGCACGTACTTCGTCTGTGACACCTGTGACCCTTCTGTCGCTGTCTTCGAATTTTATTCCTATCAACGATTTTAGAGCGATAATTATTTGACACAGTACCAAAATCCTGTAATGTTTCTGAAGCAATTGCTGCAGCACATCGGACATCTGTCAGAAATGCCGTATTGGTAGCACACTCTTGATAGCGTTGGCAGAGAAAGCCTCATTTGTTTCACTTTTGAAGTGACATCAACACCAAAAAATGTTGATAGCTCTGTTGGCGGGAGTATAGCCGTTGAAAATTTTTCTTCTTCTGGAATTGAAACAAAATTTTGCTGTTCCTCATCAGTGTTATTACAGCATCTCGTTACGTAAGTGAAAATCGGAAAAAATTATTGATCCTGTCATTCAACGAAATGCCTATTTTTGCCACCCGGAAAATATTCTCTTGACAGTGATCACTGATGAACGAAGTACATCAGAGAACTGACTTTTTGAAGATTTTGAAGGCCAGACAAGTGGCTTCTGTTCATGAAGAAATAAGAGAATTCTATAATTCAAGGATTAACTTTTATACATCAGACTACTCTGATGTTATCAACCGACAAGAATGTGCAATAACTGCCACCTTTCTCCTATTTTAGCTGGGATATCTAATGAGTCTTCAACAATAGATTGAAAACACCAACGCAAATTTTTCGTTCGTTTAGTTCTCCTGTCACACTCAGGTGGTGGAGCTCTGTGCTAATGTGGTTACAGAAGCTTCTTTGTTTGTCATTAGTCAATCGGCAAGAGATGGCTTCATAAGAGCAAAAATCAAATCTCGAAGTATCATGTCATCGTTTGAATCAAAAAATGATTTCAAATAGGTTTCATGAATGATGTGACGAACTACTATTTTCTCTGACTTTAACTAACTGATACTTTTCAAGTCCCTCATTTTGTGAAACATTGATGCTTATATGTCAGAGCGACTGTGTGTGAGTAAATATACATTCTTTGTAACCAATGCACTTCTCTCTGTTTTTTTAGTTAATACAATTATTTTGATGGTTTACTTCTAATGTAAAATGAGTAATAAATTTATGCTTAATACATGTGGCTCGGCAGATGGAAAAGGTAGAATGGAAATGCAGCCACCTGTTTTTAGTGGATGCTGGGCTGTTAATGTAATAAAGTTTAGCTTCACTTCCGTTTAAAATTGTATTCTGTACAGGCGTTGTAAAAAGGAAAACTGGACTTTAAAAGAACTATTGCAATGTGCAAAAATAGCTTTAAAAAAGTCAGGTTTTGGTTAATTTCGCGAAACTTAACGGCTTATGTGCGAACTTAATGGTGCAAAGACTGTAAATAATTGTGAAGATAAATGAAAAGAGTGTTCAAAGGAAGCATTTTAACCGTATTATAACAAAAATTTTGAATCTTATTATTTTCATAAAAATTTTGGAAAATTGACATTTTTTCCTATTTTTGGAGAAGTTCAAGCCTTGGTAGGACCCTCAAGGAGTTCTTCAAACTTGATAATATTTTACATGTGTATTGTTCTTACACATGCACAGCTTTTGGTGGGTATTCCAAATTAAGATTCGAAATTTCATTCAAGGGTGGATCGAAAAAACGATCCACCCTACTGTCCATCTTTTACCAATACGCATCACATTTGAGACATTACGCTACGTGCGGGCACTGATTTCTCCATACGTAAGTTCACCCTCACGCATGCAGATCATGCGACCCCATTGAAACTCCTTTACTCGTTCGTATGACGCTCTGCGTTTTGGACGAGGCATATTGAGTACTAGAGAAACACACATCTACCATCGGCAGATAATAATACAATAATTCCAAAAAACCTCTTAGTCGGGGGGCTACGGGGGAAGAAACTGCATTTTGTGATAAAATTTTGAAACTTGGCATGTTTGTAGACATTGTATATACAAATATTTTAGGAAGGGGAGGCATTCCACAATCCCCCCAAAATCCCCCTAGCTGCCATTTTTGGTCCAAAACCAAAAACGGCGATTAAATATATATATATATATATATATATATATATATATATATATATATATATATATATATATATATATATATATATATATATATATATATATATATATATATATATATATATATATATATATATATATATATATATATTATAATTTTTAAATCATTGGTTGTATCACTCCATAGATGTTAATTATATTTTTTACCGTTTAAAGCTCCATTAAACGTCTAATTTGAGAAATAACTTCACAAAAAGTGTTTTTTTTTTAAAAATCGATATTTTTAAATTATAAATTATTAGACGTGAATTTTCCACCCTCATAACATAATTGCTGGTTTCTGAATTTAAAGATACATTTAATTAGGGTTGTATTAAAGTAGGGTTCCAGTTATCCGAATTCTAATTGCCCGAACTGTCCAATTATCCGGCTATGATGCACCTCGTTTTTTATGACTGAGCACGCATAATCGAAACTATTTCCAAACGGTCACTCGTCTGGTCTGCTAATTCTATATTAGCTACCAGTTTGTTTCGCACTCTTGGCTTCCTTAGAGGTTTTCCATCTCCAGCTCAGTAACTTTCCTATGCCGGGCTGATGAGTGCTAATAAGCACGAAATTGCAGTCCTCGGCTGGAAATGACTGAGTTGGCGGTGTATTTCACGTATTTCCAAAGGGTATAAGAGAATGAGAACTTGAAGGAAAATGGGCGAAATTAATGTCAATACAACATATTTCTAATAGAAAGAAATTTAAAGTTTGAATTTTAAATTTCTTCTTCTCATTACTATTATTACTATTGTTGCTGTTGTTAATTCTCTGTTACCCGATTGATCAGTAGTAAGATTTTACTCATTTTATTAGAAAAAAAACATACCTGAAGTGTATAATAAAATGTCTCTAACTACTTCTTACAAAAAGATTCACATCGATGCAATGTTGACACTTTTGACGGAGAAAATTTTATAACTTAAAAATCTGAGAAAGAAAGCACCATACCCCCATGTTCAAATTTTAAAGCATTGTATTAAAGCTGGGGTTTTTAGTGTTAATGTGGAATAGATTACAGCTTTCAACGAACTTTATTACTAAAACTTTGAAGGAGTTGATTTTCTGTTCTTTTCGCATTTTATCGCTATACCAAACGATGTACATATACTTTTTAGTAACTATGCTCGATGGTAACCAGTTTTCGTGAAAGATCTTTAATCCACAAACTTTCCAGGCGTACACAGAGGCATCGAAGAAGGAATGTTTGTTGTAAAAAAGACAATGAACGTGTCTTCTGTAAATAAATTGGAATTGCTTACAAGCAAAACAATGCAGTGGTGAAAGGAAACGGGGGTGTAGTTGGTCTATTACAGATCTAACTGCGTTAAGAAGATGGACGTTGGTTGGTCTTAAAGTTATCTAGTTAAACATTTTGAAAAAGTTACACCTCGACTTGTTTAAAGAAACGCTGTATATGCGCAATGAAGAAATGTCAAGTTTCCAAAGTCTGTTGTCAAGAAAGGTCTTGAGGAGTCAGGCCTTGATGAGAAATAGCTGAACATGGAAATCCATTTTAAGAAACATCGAAAGAATTGTTCTCATTAGAGACGAATATAGCAGCAGACAAAAAATATGTGGAGCAACTCATGAAGATTGGGCAAGTTGGGAAAAAACAGTTACAACAAATTCATAGAGAAAAGAATTGTGACTCAAAAGTCACTTCATATTCACGGGTAGAAAAAAAAACCTTTTTAGTCTTTAATTTTTACAGAAAAACCAGTAAGTCTGTTTAATGACGAGATTAAAATTCGATGCAGATTCATTTTCAAAGCTTTTCATTATTTGCAATATTGTACATTTGAACCTGGATGAATTTCTCCTCTATGAAAATCAACCTCACCCTCTAGCGATTTCAATAAATGGAGCTCTTTGAACGGGAAATAAGTCTAGTCATTAACATTCCGGCTCGATGAATTAAGTAATAGTATTCCTACTGATGAAGACTACTCGAGAGATGACGAAAACGAGTTGAGAAGGGTTGCTGAAGATGAAAATAATGAATGCCAATTTTTTAGAATAAGTGCAGAGATACATTGTGATGCTATTGTCTATGATGGTTCTTTCATTGTTCACATGAAACGACCTAGGACCGAAATTTTTTTGTTGGAGTATCTGAAGTCTATTCAGGATACAGATGCAAGACATATAAGAGGAATAGGAGAAAGATATCATTTTGGAGAAAATGGTTTGCTTCCTGAGAACTGGATCAGTTTCCTCCGGAATGCAGATAAGAAGACAAAGTTGTTTTTCATGACTGTACTGCCTACACCATATTGTTTTGCTCTTAATGATTCGACAGTGATTTTCATTGAATACAACAGCTCAAGCTCCATCAAATCACGAGTAAGCTAATTGTAGGATCTTCGTACATGTTGCAGAAAGATGATACAGAAGCATATGAGTAAGAACTGTTGGCCCCCGCTGTCATTTTAGGCATGTCATACTTCCATGAGCGGTAAAAAAAAAGGGAGAAAGAAGATGGATCTTAAATTTGTAGCTGGAAAACACTTTTGACTAATACTAGTCCAAGATTTTGCTCACAAATTCGGTCAGCAAAAAGCAGTTGCTCAAAGAGGGTTCCACTCATTCTCAGGATGTGACACGACCTCTTTTTTTGCAGGTCTGGGAAAAGTGACGATGTGGAAAAGTTGGAAAGACTATCTTGATTGGGTGCATTTTTATACCTATCCCAACCTAAAAAAAAAGAAAACGCATACCTGATTAAAAATTTCAAATATCTGAGCAAATCTTTGCTACTCGTCTTCATGTAACTTCCGTCCGTAAATGAAGCTAGAAAATGTTTTTCCACCAGCAAACAGTGATGAATGATGAAGTTATCACCCACAGCTGAAGCCCTTAAGCAACTTATATTTAGTGCTTATCAAGGTAGATATCAATGAGGCAGTATGCTTAAAAATTAAGCCTGAACTTAAATTCATGATTGGGGTTTACAGTAATTGATGAGAAGCACGTTCTTGTTTGTTTGAGCTTTCCCGCAGTTTCAAGTGCTTAAAGCGAATTTATGTCATGCAAGTGTAAAAAACAACTGCTCTCAAATAACTTGTGGGTGCTTCAAAAATAAACTTACCTGCACATCGATGTGTATATACTGCAATGGAAAATGCTATGTATATGTGTAAATTACTAGTAAATTCAACCGTTTTAAATTACCTTCTGTATAATCATTGCACGTATTACTTACTCAGATTTTTTTGTAGTTTTAGTTGTAGTTTTTGTAATAGTGAGTTATAGTTCAATAAATAATAATTTTATTAATAATAACAATATTGTTAGCTTTATTAACATAGCTCTCAACTTCTTATTGCAGTACTTAATTTTAGTCCTCTTACATCGTTCAAGACATAGAACAAATGTTTCAAATTGTCTAATGGGAGAAGAAAAAACTTAAAATTTGTTTTAAAGCTTTTAATAATTAAGTATTGGAGTTCTATGAACAAAATATGCGTGCCCCCCCTTCCCTCACTTTGCTAGTGCAAATATGATTTATAAAACAGCAGAATGTGAGTGAAACTTCCAAAAAATTGCGAAAAAAGTGTTTGAAGTTCTCTTTCTTTTTGCCGATAATGAAAATTGTTTTCGTTTTAACTAATCGAGGTATTTTATTCATTCTTAAATAACAATTCAAATGTTTGTTTCAAGTTTTGAAAAATTACTAGCTTTGTTTATGATTTTTATTTCTAGTTTTATTTTTAGTTTTGTAATCAGTTTTTATTAGTAATTTTTAAAACATATGTTCGGATTTTCTAATGTTTTGGATTTTGGGGGTTCGGATTATTGAGTTCCACTATAAATGAATTGATTTTCTTTAACATAGTGCTTTAAAATGCATAAAAATATATTTCTCAAACAACCCCTCCAGAAATGTTACAGACTTTAGTTAGTTAAAGTTTCGTTGAAAAAAATCAAAGATTTTGAAATTATTATAAAAATTAGGACGTTAAGACATATTTTGAGGGCTTTTAACTCTTTAGTAAGCATGATAGAACTCACAAAAGAAGATCCAGTGGGTGTTTTTCTGAAAATAAAAAGTAATAGTTGTTTTGTATTTTTGACCAAAAATGGCCGCCGGGGGGGGGGATTTTGAAATGCCTCCCCTTCAAAAAATGTTTGTAAGGACATTGTCTACATGCATGCCAAGTTTCATGCTTTTATCACAAAATGCAGTTTCCGGCTATATTTTCCACCATAGCCCCTCTACTATCTACAGCCCTTTATATACAGAGTCTACGCCGCAGTTCAAAGGGCGTAACTCGGTCCACTCCTGCGCGACGTGTATAATTCTCATCATTTGCATATTTTATCCTGCTATGCATTACCTGTGAATTTCAGTTCATTTGCATTATTCCTTCTTGGTGTTGCAATTTTCACAAACATGATTGTATTAAAGAAGACCACATTTCTCGAAAAGGCCTGAATCACGGTTTATTAGTTACACAGTACCTTTGTATGGGAAAGCCATTGACATTAAAAAATCTATATTAGCGTACTTTTTAGAAAACAACCTTACAATGTCTGAAACTGTTTGCATTGGTTCTGATGAATGCAATACAAACACCGGAAAATAGAAAAGTGTAATTAGGAAACTGTAAGAAAAACTTGGAAGACCTCTGGAGTGGGTCATTTGCCAATTGCATTCAAATGAACTCCCTTTGCAGCATTTGTAGAAAAGCTAAATGGATCTACTAGTGGACCAAAAGGATTTGCTAATCCTGTTGATCGAAGCTTAACAACATGCCATAATTTGAAATCAGTTCAGTTTGAGCCCATTCAGTTTGTTATCAATCAGATCGATCGTGGCAATAAAAATTATTTGAGTACTGACCAGCAGTATCTTTATGATATGTACAAGGCAGTTTCCACTTGGAAGACGTCCCAATAATTAGAAAACATAAGTCCAGGAAAGCTTTCCCTCTCCAGATGGTTGACTACAGCAAACAGAATCTTAAGACTCTATGTAGGTACTACTACTGCAACTGAAACTTTAAAAGAGCTCTCTACTTTCATTGTAAAAGTGTATACTCCTGGTGGCTGGTTCAGGATTAAATACAATCCAAAAGTTACTAATGGAGTAAGAAACTTGTAGGAGACAGTAAAGAGTTGCACTTATCTTTCTGCGGAAAATCTGAAAATTGTATTGAAATCCATCCAAAACAATGCATAATTTGCTTCCCATGAAAACATACTCTTATCCATGTCAATTGATAAGAGAGATCAGATAAAGAAATTGGCTTTAAGTTGTATTATCAACGTTCGATCTAGAAAACGAACCAGCAAACAAGTAAGAATGTTTCAAGCCCCAAAAATTGATTTTGCGATATCAGAATATATTGATATTATTTCTTGGCATGATGTGAAAATTACAGAGCCACCTTTTACACGTAATTAGACAACATATAATTTACAGAAATTACTGGAAGCTGAGATATTAAATATGATTTCTGAATACACTCTGTTTGAGCTTTCAACACTCACTCAAGCGATTGAAAGAGCTGTCAGAGAGGTCAATTCCTCTTCCGAATCGTTCTGTACCACAAGAAAAGATTAAGCTTACTGAAAACAAGGCTATTTTATAGAAATGTCAATCTAAGACACAAAGAAACAATTTAACTATTGAAGACTACTCTAAGAAATGCAAGTGTATACTTTCATTGGTTGGGAAGAAGGGAGGGCACGGTTGGGATTCGAGGTGCAACTATCTCCTCGTGGTGAGGCCTGGGCAGTTCTACATGAGCAACCAAAAAGCTGCACGTTGTGAGGTAAGAACAAAAGTATTAAGAAAAGATTTTTAATACAGTTTTAGTTAATATTGAAAGGAAATATTAAATTATGAAAATATTGGAAATTTTGGAAACTTGATGAACTTCTGACGAAATGCGCAGACTGAAATCATAATTTAAAACGGTTTTAAAAAAATCGTTGTATATTTTATAGACCTTGTTCTGCAATTTCATAACCGTCATCATTTTTTTCCTATTTAATACTTGAAAAAAAAATTTAAAAATGTTTAAAAAAATCA
This sequence comes from Uloborus diversus, assembly GCF_026930045.1. NCBI lineage: Eukaryota > Metazoa > Arthropoda > Arachnida > Araneae > Uloboridae > Uloborus > Uloborus diversus. Next base: position 76,708,094 of record NC_072733.1, read on the forward strand.
AAAATTTCAAAATTTTAAGTAAAATGCGATGAATTAAGATGAGGTCGTAAAAATGAAATGTTTCACAAATTTGTTACTAAGCCTCATACGCAGAAATTGAAAGATACCCGTTTCCGAAAGTCAAAAATTAATTTTTTTCACTCCACCCTAGTGTAGTACAGGTATTTGCTCGCTACCACTTTTTATTTAATAAAAAAACATTTATGCGTTATAGGTTCTGAATATTCCATTGCTGATCTTCATACGCTTATTTACTGGCTAGATTAATTTATTTATATCTTTCATTTTAGGTCATCATTAAACGGGGTGTGAAGTTGGGAATATGGCCTTTTCGATTTGCTTCTTGAGTAAAGACATTGAAGATCTCGTTAAACATTAAGAAGAAGCTGGAAACAAGAATATTGTATTATATATTGGTTGAAATTGGTTTTATTTCAAAATATTTTCAAAAGTTGGGATGTAAGCTTCAATGACTTATTCCTCAACCCAATATTTTTCACCCAATTACTTCATAACTGAACAAACTTCTAAAAATTTTATCTTGCTTCCGTTAAGATTATTTTTTTCTGAAGTTCCATCGAAAAACTTCTTAAGTAGGAATTACGTATTTTGCTTCAAATGACGCTATAAAAGTGCGTAACATAAGCATTTTCTTGTACAAATGAAAGACGTTATTCAAAACCATTCACCTGGATATGTTGCGGTTTCTCCTCGTGATACCGACTATTTTCACAGTTGATGTGCTGTGTTTGCATGACTGATGAAACGAATCCTAATTATTTCTGACATTTTTTTTTCCTCGTATTTTTTCTATCACGAAGATAGCACTTTTTTCTGAACGTTTAATGAATATTAATTTGATGCATTAATTGATGTATACAAAGATATTTGAGCGGATGTCATACTTCAATGCAATTGATTAATAGTAATACTATTTAATAAAACATTCATTTATACCAAAGGTAATTTTTAATTATTTTTGAATCAGTCACGAATTCTCTCTGAGTAGTAATATCACGGGACGCGGGAGCGTCCCGGCCTCCAAGAAAACCAAACGTCAGCAGCCAACAAAAGCAAATCCGCCGCCAAGAAAGACGAAAGAAAATAAACTCGACTCAGTACAGTTTACACGAAAGAACAAGTTGGGGTTTTCTGTATTTTTCAACCCTCTGTGTCTCAGCCCCATGAAGACCCTCGGAGTTGATTTTTGGTATACTCAATCTCTAGTGGCCGTATGAATAAGATACATCTAACTTTATAATTGAAAGCGAAAAATAGCCCTTTTTTATTGGTTTGCTTATTTTCTAAATTAATGCATTTTTCACAAACATAACACATTATGAACTGAAAATATATGAAATACGTGTGTAGATATCCGTGTTTTGCAGTAATTTGTTAACAGACAAAATTTTTGCAAGTAATTTAATCACGACTTTTAATGAGCTAAGTCCGCGTGCATCATGCGCAGTCGCTGTGGCAAATTTGGGATATTCGTCATTTAACGTGAATACAGTTGTATAGATCTTCTGACATATTCAAATTCAAAATATTTAATGGCTTAGTTTTTTTTTTTTTTTTTGCTTGGTAATACCATGCATTATTTCGTCTTTCTAATGAACTTTTAAACAAAACTAGGCATTAAACAAGACAGACTCTATCAAAAGAAAGATAAATCTCCAAACAATTAAAATTATCCCATAAAACGTAAAATAATGTACGATTTAAGAAAAAAAGTCATTAAATAAAAAGAGAAAAGCTAGATTAAAATAGCCCTCAAGCTGTAAATAATTAAAAAAAAACCTTCATGAAAATGTTGAATAATCCGTCAAATAAAGAAAGTAATAGAATTTATTGCGAAGTTGTAAAATACTCGAAAACAATATAATTAAAAATATAGTACTTTATTATTCAAGAAGTTTTCTTCGCAACAGAGAGGATACAAGGATTGCAATAAAATTTAAACGGCCCAATTCTCGCAAAACGAACATAGAATCTAAATGGTCAGAAAATAGCTTGACGTAAAATTAGGCTTGCCATTATTGTTCCGTAAAACAAAAAACAGCGTTGTTTCAATTGAACATTTTCTGACTAGAAGTTCTGAATTCTAAAAATTGGAGGTGTGTCGTTCATGAACGAACGGGTCAAAAAGAACGAATCCTTAAAATGAACGTATCCGTTCGTTAACTTAAAAAATGAACGATCGTTCTTTTGAACGGTGAGTAGTTTGAAACCTTGTATTGATGCACTTGTGATAAAATCGCATTTTTTAAATACATTCATCTTCAAATTTTTAACTTTCTTTGAATCACCAAATTTTCTTTTTCTCAGTGATGTACAATATATTCATTTCGAGCCTTTTTACTTTCTTCTTTTTGTTGATCATTTTTCTATAACCGTTGCAGTTCATTTGTAATTTTCCAATGTATCCATTAGTAAAGTTTTGTGTAACTTGTTTGGGTTACTAACAAAATACCTACTTCCTGTTCCACGAAATTGCTAAAATCCTTCTAAAAATACGCTTTATCACTTTTCTGGCCATTCTTTTGTTTTCTATAACATCCCTATCAACTATAGCTTCACCGCGAAAAGGAGGCGGATGACCTTGAAGCAAAAACATCATTTGTATCATTTGTAATAGGTTTTTTTTTTTTTTTTTTTTGAATAGATATGATTAGCGAGACCGTACCTCTTACTGTTCGGTACTTTCTGGCAGATTTTACCCATTACGAATGATACAAATGATGTTTTGCTTCAAGGTCATCGCCATCTATCCGTGGTCAAGCTATAGCATCTATATTGATTTGGCTTTATTTCTAAATTACTTGACGACTTCCAAGTCGCTTTACATTCAATATCCTGAGATTTTAAAAAGGATTATTGCAGTTTATTTATTTTTCCTATTTATGAAAGTGCTGCGCTTTTTTTTTTCTTTTCTCATCGGTACTGTAAAATAATTTTGCAGCTCCTTAATATTTAGGTGAGTCTTTTTTTAAATTAAGTTATTCGGTATTCCGGCTGAGCTACCGATGTATTTGTTATTTTTTTCATTATACATGGTCTGTTAGTTATACCATATGTATACATTAGGATGGACCGAAAAAATCGAAATTCGGCAAAGCACTTAGCCTTAGTGCAGAAAAGTTGTGACTCTAATTACTGTGCAAAATTTCGTGACTCCGAGTTAGTGTCTTCTGCTCTGGCAAGACCCTTGAATTTTGAGAATTTTATATAAAATTCCTTAAATATGAGTGACACATTACAAAGTAGCTACATACCTAATACGCTGCAATACTTCGAGTTTTTAATCACATCAACGGCATGAGACGACCCCTTGAACCAGGTGTTTCCTTTCAGGTCTAGGGTGAAGGGAGTCAATGGCCCTCCTTACCTTAAAAAAAAACTAACGTTTTTACATATAAGTGGGCATGATTTTGTGGTTTTCCGATAAAATTTCATTGAGTTCACACCCTTTATCCCCCCTGGAAAATTTTGAAATAACAGCCCTGTGTTTTATTTTGTAGACTCTTAACACAAATTATTATGCATATTTTCTTATCTCAGGGTTAATTTCCTCTGCTCTGGCAAGAGGTCTAAACTTTAATGGAAAAAAAAACATTTTTTTTAATCGTGTGGCTTATGAGGTGGGTAGAGATTAAAAATTTACAAGGTCTTTAATAATAATCTAATATCATGTAAGAACAAGCTCGATAATAATTCTATGTTGTTATACGGTTACAAAAACTCTCTGGGAAATACGCAAAAAATTAGAACTGCATTTAGAATATAGAGTTCTATTCATTGAGGAAAAATTATAAAATTACGTATCAAACTTAACTATGCGTTATTAAAACTACGAAATGTATCTTTTGGAAAAATTGATGTAATCAATTACATTGATACCTTTTTGGCAAGTATCTTTGATGCACGAAGGAATTCCAACGCATGCTTTTAACTCCCTATCTAATGTAATGGTTGGTTTTTATTTTAAACCAGGATGGAATTCATGCATTAATAAATTTGACCAAAATTTGAATCTTATTTGGTGGTTTTATAGTAGAAGTGTACAATTTCAATATTCTATTAGCTGTTTTCAGACAGAGAGGCATATTTAGCGCACCCAGATCGCGGTCAGGAAGATAAGAAGAGCATACGCCCTACGTCATGGCATGTGATATTAGTAATAAATATTGTTGGTCTTTACTCGATATCGTCGGGTCAACTTGCATTCTAATGGCTTAAAACAATTATGGGACGCTTTTCAGAGTCGCACAGCCTTTTTCTAATTTTACTGGAGTAAGATTTGGAGTCGAGCGTTGAACCATCAACAAACTGGAAGAGATGCCGCAACGTAAGTTCGTTTAGATGTAAAAGGAAAACAACCCACTGGGGGGGGGGGGTTGCGAAGCTTTTACTCCAATTGAATGATTCCAGCTTTTAATCTAGTGAACTGAAAATATTTTGAAATATGCAACAGATACAACAGTCAACTTTTAACAAATATTTAAACCACGTGACTTCCTCATCATTTCCCCCGTATAAACAAAGAAATAGAGCCTATTTCTGTTCAAAACAGGCCCGTTATTTCGATATTTTCAAGGAGGGGGGGCGGGATAAAGGGCTTGAACTCGATGAAATTTTATTAAAAACTACAAAATCATGCCCGCGTATATGTAAAAACCTTAGTTGTTTTAAAGTAAGGGGGCCTTTGACCCCCTTCACCCTAACCCTGAAAGGAAACACCTGGTTCAAGGGGTGGTCTTATGCCGTTGATGTGATTAAAAATTCGAAGTATTGCAGCGTATTAGGTATGTAGCTACTTTGTAATGTGTCACTCGTTTTTAAGTATTTTTATATAAAATTCCCAAAATTCTTCTCAAATTTCAGATCTTTTCCCAGAACAGAAAAAATTAACTCACAGGCTTGAAATTTTCTCAGTAGTTTGCGTTAGGAAGTTAAAAAAATGCCGCACTTAGTCTTAAAGTTCAGTGGAATTTAAAATAATTTGTAAACTTTCTCTTTATTTCATGTTTTTTCTAAAATTTAAGTCTCTTGCCAGAGCAGAAGACATTAACTCAGAGTCGCGAAGTTTTGCACAGCAATTAGTTTTAGGGAGTCACAAATTTTTCCGCATTGAGGCTTAGTGCTCTGCAGAATTTTAATTTTTTCGGCCCACTCTATTGCTGTAGCTGGAAAAATTTAATAACTTAATTTTTTGACATGTAAAACATGTCAAACCATTCGGCAACTGAGAAATGTCTTATAAAATGAACTATAATGGCTTAATGCATATAAACCTGAATAAAGGTTTTAAAATCATTTTTATAGACATATTTTCTTACTTTTTTAGATGAATTTAGTTATCTTTTCTTCAAAGAATATTACTGATCTAACGAAACATATCGAATGTACGTGAGTATGTCGAGCAGAGAGATCACCTGCGACTTTTTTAAATGAACGAAGTCGTTCAAATGAACGAGTAAAATGAACGGATCAAAAGAATGAACGATCCTCTGATGAACGGATCATTAAAAAGAACGACATTGCACACCTCTACTAAAAATACAAAGTAGTAATATCAATGCAAAAAGATGTCATATCTCATCAAAAACAACCCTGTTGTAAAAATTTCCCCGCCAAGAAAACCTTTAACTTTTCCGCACAAAAAAAGCTTTCATTCTAAACCCAAAATCCCTCAGCCTTAAAAAGTTATAATATCTAGTTTGCCCGCCAAGTATCTGCTAAACTATAATCCTCCCTGTTCTTCTCATTCATCATACCTACTTCCGTTAGAACCTCCTCCCACCTTCAACTCCTCTGAAATATGGATATATCCTTTAAATTGTTTATCCTGTTCGGCGGGAAGCTTTTTGCTCACCAAGCAACCACTTCACTTAGCAAAGCTTCCCGCCAAACAGGTTTATATGCCTGTTATAGGGTTATATGCTGACATACAGGTTTATATGCTGACATATATAGAACACATTTGTTTTTCATTTTACATAGGTTGTTTCTAATAATATTAAGTGAAACGGCGTTAATCAATACGCCTCTAAACCTGCATACACGTATATAGATCTAGTTTTTTACGTTTGTTATTTTCCTATTTATGCTTTTAACCTTCTTTTACTCATTATGTTTTCATCGATTTACCTTTTTTATTTTTAAACATCTGTACATATAAACTACAAAACCATAGTTAAGCACAAAAATACTATTGCAGGCACGCGTTTTGGACAATCACCAAACAAAAAACGTAAATGGAAGAGTTTTTTTTTTGGAATCGATTCTTGAAAAAACAAATCCTACATGAGTGTTTTCTATAAGTTTCTCATAAATTCACACGTACAGAAACGAAAGCATAATTTCAATGCATTTATGAATTTTTGTACCATTTGAATGCATCGAAATTTTCTCGAAGCTTCTAAATTAGTTAAAACAGAAATAATAATTATATCAGTACAAATTCGAGTCTCATTAGTAACGCAAAAAAAAAAAAGAAAAAGAAAGCTATTTTTATATTTGTTATCAGAAACAAATTTTTGGTTTGAAAGAAAAACTTTAATATTAGTTAACCTTATTTAACGCAATCTCAGTTTTTACTGCTTCTGCAATTGCAGATTCTTCGTCGTTTATCCCCCCCCCCCTCCCGTTGTCTCCGAGATAAGTTCTTCATTACCTGGCAAGAGTCCTTCTGTCCAGCTTTGTATCCTGCACAAAGCATTGTTTCGACAATAGCATCACCGTACGCCTTACGGCATTCTTCATCAGAAATTAAAGGCAAAGTTACTGCTTGCAGTCTCGTTGGAATAACTCTGCCCCCTATAAATGTTATGGATATAAAAGATTCATGATAAGTATAAAATTTAAATTTAACTTATATTCATACAGTTCAATATCAATTTCACTCATTCAGAGATTAGTAAATGTAGAGAGTTTATAGTTGTGATTTTTAACGTGAGACAAACATTCTAGTTTCTTGCCTTTCCGTATTTCTGTTTAAAATTTACCGAATTAATTTTTGTTTGCAATGACATCTGAAACAAGGAAACAAAATCTAATTAAAATCATATTTTCTTTAAGCTTTTAACCGAAGCAAAATAGCGTTAACAATCACTTTGATTCCAGAGATCATATGATTCTGAAGTGTAATTAGGTGCCTTTTTTTCTGACATGTAGGGAAGTAACAATGACTTATAATTTCTCCAAGTAGGAGAAAAAGAAAAGAGTTATCCAATTTTTTAAAAAGCATTTTAACCATTTTAACATTACTAAAAACATTTATCCAAAAAGTTCAAGCATTTTAACTCTTCATTTTGAATATCTTAACAGACAAATGTCAAAATTTTAAAATTCAAATTCAATATTTTGACTAACATTGCAAGCTTTTGAGTTAATCTTTTTCAGTTAATCTTTTTTTTAGCGAAGAGAAAAGTATTCAAGAAGAGAATACCAGTAAGAATTGTATGCATGTGTCTTAGCGCAGTTTTACAGCGTAGCATAGTACTTGAATTTAGTACTTCTCATAAAAACTATAGTTTACAAATTTAGCCATAAAGGTAGAAATTTAAATTTTAAAATTGGCATCTTTAAAAAATTACACAACATCAAATTTCAAAGAAAGTACTAAATAAAAAAACAGTACTAATTCGGATTTACAAAATTCCTTTTCCTGTGGGAAAAAAAAACTTCGATAGCACTTCAGAAACAATCTGGGACATTTTACATTTCTTTATTTTTACAGGCATATTCAAACATTATTCAAATTTATTTTTTTAAAAGTATGAATTGAAAAATTTTAAAATTCAGTGGTTGTGCTTTATTTACAGTATCCTTAGCAATTGTTTTTAAAAAATTCTACCAGAGAGCCCTTTTTATTTTGGCGCTTCTCAGAAACGAAATTCTTAAATTGTAATTCGTTTGGAGCCCTTACAGGCGATGTATTATAGCTACATGCTCTTATTATGCGGTGCATGAACATGTATGTTAATATTTAAAATTGACTCTAATGTAACAAAAGACTGTTTCAGAGAAAACTACACATATTTACGTAATGCTTTCGCATAATCTCTAAGCCTGATCCATTAGAGTTTATAATGCAGTTCTTTATAAGTCAAAAGTCGTTTCACGCCTTTTGCCATTGGTTTCACGGCAAACTAGTGGAAATAAGAACCATGAAATAAACCCACACGCCTAAGCAATTAAAAAAAGATTATTCAACTGGTGTTAAATAATCTATGAGCATTGGTGTTCCTTCTTGGAGCGTAACTGGAAAAATTCGGAATAGAGCTATTGCTAAATGAGTAACTGAAATAACTGCAACTTAAGTGACTACATACGACCTAAATATGATGCTGAAATCTCAGAGATTAGCAAAATCCAGCTTACACAATTCTTGCTTCCTGGAAACCACACATTACATCTGTAAAGAGTTAATTACTATTTCGAGAAGCAGAACTTAAGATGTTAATGATGTTTCGTTTTTGACATTGAAAGTCTTAAATACGGTATGTTTTATACAACAGATTTGTATAAAATTTGTTGTTTAATTTGTTGTTTAATTTGTTGTTCTTAATTTGTAGAAAAATGCAGCATAATAAAACAATGCTACTTTAAATAATTGAAAAGATAGTGTAAGCTAAAAATAAGAAACTATACAAGAAATTGAAGAGCAAAAAAGTAACTGTCCGTCCAGTTTGTTGCTTCAATCACAGAAAGCTGCTAGATATTTCACATTTTCTATTTAAAGTTTTCTTTTCCTATTAAACACTTCAGAAGTAAGATACCATTTTAGTTCTTAAAAAAAAAAGTTGAAAATACGCTGTACAAAAAAAGGCTAGCATATTACAAATAATGGAAAATTTAACGATGGTTTTTTTTCTTCTGCATTGCTAGTTGAACAAATTATATGAGATAATATCATGTGCTAAAATGTTTCCATGCATACTTGGAAACTTCAATAATTTTTAATGCTTTCTTGTGAAGAATATATCCTCTCTTCCCAACTCAACTTTCTGTAATCTCGTGCCGGCTTATCATGCTACTCCTTCTATATTTAGAACCATCTATTTGCTTCATCAAACTCACCTCTTATCTCTGATAATTATTATAAATTATTGCTCTCATTTGTTAATTGAAAAAACTTTTTTGATCAGTAGATAAAACTGTATGTTGTGAGACAAGAATTACCTATAAGATGAAAATCTTATTTGTGTCGGTTTCTGAGGCCCTATATTTTGAGCCATCGTTAAGAATTGCGACATAAAATACTTTTTTCTGATATTAACTATCTTTACAATCTTATTACATGGTAGTTATATAGGGCGCTCAAAAAGTCCTTGACACATTTTAAAAATTCATAAAAATTCAACAAATTGTCGTATGAATATGCGGTTATATATATATATATATATATATATATATATATATATATATATATATATATATATATATATATATATATATATATATATATATATATATATAGCGTCATTATGCTTCACAGGGTTGAAGAATTTTACATTGACGGTTGCATTGTCACAATAAGAATTTGTTTTTCTTACTGTGACGATACATCCGTCAATATAAATTGCTTATAATTATCCCTTTTTCTTCTTTTCCTTTTATTTATTAATATTTTTTTTACAATGTCATAAAAAATTCTTGAACATGCGAAGTATTATGGCGCAAGGCACATATTCATGTGACAATTTGCTCCTTTTCTATGAATTTTTAAAATGTGTCATGGACTTTTCGGTCACCCTATATACACTGCTTGACAATTGCTAAGGAACAATTACGTTTTTCAGAATAGTTAAGAATAGGTAATGATTAAAGAAACAGAACGAAGTATATAGTTAGTAGGGAGGATGTGCCTTTATTATAAGTACAAAATGGTACAGATATTACTGCATCAATGAAGTAAAAACTTAAAAATAAAAAAATAATCCTTAGATGATTTTCATACACCCAAAAAAAAAAATGATCTAGGTCAGAATGATTTAGACATGAGTACCTTAATATGATGTATGATTACCAGGGATACTGATGCACAATTTATATCTGTTTTCCATACTCCCCACTAATTATTAAGGAGTGCTTGGGGGATGTTTTCCCATTCCTCTCTCAGGGCGGATTTGAGTTCTTGTACTGTTTTGGGAGGGACGGTTCTTCGCGCAACACGTCTGCCAAGAGCCTCCCAGGCAAGTTCAATTGGATATAAGTCGGGAAAGTAAGCAGGCCACTGCATACGGAGAATGTTTTAACTTTTCAGTGTGTCTGATACTTCAATGCTCCAGTGTGACCGAGTATCGTCGTCCGTAAAGGGAAAGTCTGATTCTACAGTCCCCCTAAAAAGACGAACATGGTCCAGCATAACATCTCTGCAATACATTTGAGACGTTTGGCTTTCTTATTCAAAAATGTGAAGCGATGTTCTGCCATTGTGCATGATGCCTGCCTACACCATGGCGCTTAGGCCGTACCAATCACGTTCGCAAACAAATTTTTGTGCATAACGTGTTCCACGCTCGATCCACAGTAGTTGGTGACCAGAATAACTTGTCACACTGAAACGAGATTCGTCAGAGAATATCACTCTAGACCAGTTTTGATGATCCCACCAACATGTTCCTTACACCAGCGTAATATCTCTCGACGATGGCGTGGTTGAACTTGGATGCAACGTACGGGTTTCCTTGCATACAAACCGACATTATTTACTCGCCGTGAGATGGTTCTTGCAGAAACATGCGTACCGGTAGCGGTTGTTAGATTTGCATCTATCTGTCCAAGAGTGAATTTTCTGTTCCTTTTTGCCACGAGGGCTACATAGCGGTCCTCTGAAGGTGTGGTGCTCTTACCACGACCCCCGGCATGCTTTTGCAATACATTTCCACCTTCAGCAGTCGTCTTTAATCGGGAGATAGCACTTTTTTATACACCCATCGCAGCAGCCACAGTGGTGACACTTTGACCTGCTTCCAGTCATCCAACCGCTCATCCACGATCGTAGACACTCAAATGATGTCTTGCTGACATTTTACTCTTAAGTATTTCAAGAACCAAACAGAATTTCCGAGAAAAACCTTTTTTAACATCCAGCACTATTTTTGTTAAAAACCAAACAGCGTGAATTTTCGTACGAATCTTGAGCGTGTATGCACTGTCTTTTCTACAGTTAACGAGTCTTGGTCCATCTGAACTTGAATTTATTTTCATTGGCCAAGTGGTTGAGGTATAAATTTGCATAAATCACTTGTTCCTTAGCAATTGTCAAGCAGTGTACTACACAGTTTATTTGCTTTACTTGACGCGTTAATTTGTAATGCATCGTGATCAATGCGCCCACATCATGTCGAATAATTTTATTAATATGAAGAAGATGTGGAATCAACATTTCAGCCAACCCCAAATTCGTTTATAGTGGTTTTTAAAAGCAGTTATTAGTGTTCGAGATATTAAAATGAAGGCAAAGATGTTACTTTATTTTTCCGCTGAGTCATAGACAAAATTGTTTTTTTTTTTTTTTTCTGTTTCCCTGTAAAAATAGATAGCTAAGTGAGTAAAATAATGCAAACAAAGATATCAAGATTGACCAAATTTTCTATGAAACCAACACTGCGTATAAAAACTTAGTTAAAAATAAATACTAACAGAAAAATTCACGGAAACAAGAGAATGTTGAATTTAGGCTAGGGAGAGGAGCTTGCTAGCCTCTATCTGTCATCTTCGAGGCTTAATTTACAGTAATAATATAACTAATTAAGAAAGTTTAATCAAATAAAAATTTAAGAATTATCTGCAATTCAAATGATGAAAATGTACGTCCGTCTGCTTGACTCCTCATTCATTCCCTTACTAAGTTAGAAAATTAAACGATTCATGCGGACCTTTTTACTTAAATATTTTTCGTTACTTACCTTCCATTTTTCAATTTTCAATTTGAACGATTTTTAAGCGTTTAACGACTCATAACACAAGTAGCAATAAATAGGCGTTAAGACTTATAACTCAGGGTTTAATTTACATGGGAGATCACAGAAGCTGAGCTCCTGTACATGTTTTCAATTTTATATGGACTTTTACATATTTGACGGAATTAAGATCTATTTTTGGGCTCAAATAAGTTCTGAAGATTTATCTACCGAGTTAAGCACAGAAGACATGTCTGCCCTTTTTTAATCAAAATTGAGTAATTGTCACCGAGTTGTTGAATCGAGTACATGGAGGAGTAAAACTTCAAAAAGTAATTTCTTATATTGAGCTCAGCTGCAGATACGATTTTTGAGATTAACACAGCTGTATAGGAATCTCGCAGATTTCTATGTTAGAAATGAAGCTTTTAACTTCAATTACAATAGTGAGATATTTTTTATAACGAATTGTATGATGAATAAGTTATGCGGGGAAAGACCTGGAGAAAAGTTTTTTTATTGCCACATTATTGAGGATATTCTTTGAACCTTTCACACATAATAAAGTAGAACATTAGTGCTTACTGGCGAAATATTTTTTTTTCATCTAAAAACTCAATAACTCTAGAAATGAATATTGTTTCCTAAAATTCAAGTCAAATATGGAACCTGAATATGTACTTCATTTATTTTTTCATTAAATACAAAACAAATGCAGTAAATTAGGAAAATTACCTCCAAACTAAACGTCTAAAGAAAGAGCGGCAAAGTGAATGTCTAAGCAATTGGAGTGTATTTTCAGCTAGCCAATTTTCGCAGCTGATCAGCAAGCAAAGCAACAAGAAATGCAGCTGAGCAACAGGAAATTCAAATTTAGGTTCAAGACATAAAAATTTCCAGCTTTTAAGAATCTTTAGTCTGTATAGTAATATACTATTTAATGCTGTATTATACGTCTTTAATAGAAAAATTTCAAAGTTTCTTCCTCCCTCCACTGCTTATGTTTCTTTTTTTTTTTTTTTGTCAGTGAATGAAATGTAGAAGAACAAATAAAAATAACAAATGAAAGTAATTAAAAAAAAATCATGAACCTTCTTTCAAAGCTCCCCAACCAGACACAACTGCATGACCACGTGGCTCATGTCCAGGTGCTGGTAAGCAGATAGAACGTACACCACCATCTCCTCGTCCCACTTCAAAAGGTGGCTGAACTTTCAAAAGGGCAATATCATTTTGAAGAGTGAACGTTGAAAAGCCTTCATGAATTCTTCCATCAATGACCTAAAAGAGTAGCAATCATTGACATTGTACTACATAATGTCAGTGACAAAATAATTCCAAAATTATTAAAATGAAATAGTTGTGTCACAATTATAATTACATCATACTCAAATCGGCTGTCTGAGCTTCGTTGGTTAGAATCATTTCAAAATATACTTGCAGCATGATACAGTATAAAAGCATTATTGACATGATTGTGAAGCTGGCGTCTTCGAAGAAAAAACTGACCGTTTGCATTGAGAATAAAGCATTGAAGTACTAGAAAGTCACTTTTGAAATAAGAATAGAAATTTTAAGATTAACAGAATAAGTAAAATTTTAAAATTTAACGAAAACGAATTAAACGAAATTCAATGTACTTAAAAAAATATGGAATACAATGTACTTAAAATAGTTTGAGTTGATTTGAAGGAAAAAATCCATAAACTATTTTTTTTCGAATCAAGAAAAAATAAATTGCGTACTTCATTTGTACTTTTATTTTAATTGTTAAGATTATCATTTTTAATTTTAAGAACAGCAATGATTGAAAAATAAACAAGTGTAATTAATTGCTTCATAGCTAAACTAAACAAAGTACTCGTATATTTTAGTTCCTACTGCTTTTAAATTACAGTTGCTGCAATTTATGTCAATACAGTGAAACCTGTGTATAACAATACTGTCTATAACAATAAAACTGTCTATTATGATATTTTCCTTAGTCCCAGAAAAATTTAGCGAAAATAATCAAACTGTCAATAACGATAACCTGTCTATAACAATATTTTTTAGATCCCAACAGTATAGTTGTAGATAGGTTTTTCCTGTATATTGTGTTGCGTTAAATTCTCTACTTTTCGGCGTGTTTATTCAAATGTATTTGTTCATACATTTTGCATCAATAATATTTTTTCACTTAATTACTTAAGCTACTGATATACTCATTAAATGCTTCTTTAAGCAATAATGAGTATATCAGTAGCTTAAGAATAAAATTACTTAAACGGAGCAAAAACTAATGGAATAATTTCCATCACAAATTCTCAGAAATGCAAATTTAAGAATAAATCATTGCTGTTTTCAATATAAAAGTTATATACAGCTGACGCTCGATTTTATGAATTATTAGAGATCTCAAAAAGTGTTTATGAAATTGGAAATTCATAAAATCCAACAGTATTGCTTTGATACAAAAACATTTTGGGACTGGAAAGCTGTTTTTAGAATCGTTTTTTCGTAAATTAGAGTTTCGTAAAATCGAGTGTCATAGATTTCCTTCATAAAATCTAATATAAGAATTATCACTCGAGAATGCATGTGAATTTAACAACAGAACATTTTGTTTCTATCTGTTTTAATCGTTTGTAACAAGTATTTTCAAATATTTAAGTTGCTGAGCATAATGCGTTTCAGTTTTTTAAATTGCTTAATACATTTGGTCGGATTTGACATTTTTGTGCATATGTTTACATTTTGTTACGGGATTTTTAATTTTTGGCTTTTAGTTTTTATGTATTTGTGATAAAATTAAACATCATGTGTCATAATATGAAGTATCTACTTTCAAAAAAAAAAAAATGTTTTGTACGTAAAAAAATTGATTTTCACTTGTTGCGGAAGTGACCGTAGTTACACACGTAACACGTAAAAATCATTATTCTTTTAAAAACAAATTTTGTTTTTAGGAAGTTGATAGTTTATTATGATACATAATTTTTTACATTCAAATACTTCAAAAATAAAACCCAAAATTCAAAATTTTGGGAATAAAGTGCAAATATTTGCATAAAAGTGTCACATCATTGCAAAAAGATTGAGCAAATTATTTGAATCATGTGCCTTAGTTTGTCAGATAATAATTAAGTGAAATGTAGAATGAACAAAATAGTCTTACTTCGTGAACGGATGATTTCTTTTCTTCCCCAAATCGTATTTTGTTTTCTTCAGAAAGGTCACTTGTTCCTGCAACTACTCTATACTTGGAAAGTTTTGCCCTAGAATTTAAAGTTATTGATCAAGAAAAATAAGTGAACATATGATCTTTTCGATGAGTTATGTGTTTAAGCAGTAGATAGCATTTATATTCTAGAAATTGTCCACAGATCACCTAACCACTTTCAGGAAAAAATAGTTTTTACCACCCAATTTATCTAAAAATTGAAGATATTGGTTTTATATAATCATTACAACTCACTGAAAGCATACTATTTCTTGAACAACTAGTTTTCTTTTTTTTAATTTTAAACAGAGTCGTTAATTACGGTTTAACTAAACTTGAAAATTTAAAATGTTCAGTACACAATTTTAGAAACATAAATTAAGTTAAAGAAAAATTAAATTTTTAGTGTATAGACGGAAGACTATTAAACCTGCATTAGAATAATAAACAATGTTCTGCTATAACATCAATGGTAACAAATTTATCTGTTTTCATCACGAAAAAGAAATTAATGTTCGGGAAGACATTTTAAGCTAAACTAGACGAATTTAAAGGAGGGGGGATGCTTTGAATGGCCATTTTTGCGACACGTGCTTAAAAATTATAATGTACCTTTTCCAACTGTACGTCTTGACTGATAATCCTCCTTTTATTAAAGCCTTTCCGTTCCTTTGGTCGAAAATATGTTTCTAGATATCTGCAATTGGGCGACGTTTCGAGTTCTGCTCCGCTAAAAGTTGCTTTTATATTGATCTCCAGAGTCTCAAGTTATCCATTGCTCTTCGGTACATTTTGTTTTCGAACATTCCTGAATCGACTGTTAACTATATTTGTAACACATGGATCACTTTGTCGAAAAAGCGTAATCTGTTCTAATGCGTTGTTCTTTTAAATGCAAAATTGTTTCGATAGTGGAAGCGGGGAAAGAACGGGATACGGGTCATTCTTGCAAAAATAGTACAAATCATGTCCAAAACTTGAATTTTGTTTATCAATTCAAAAAATCTCTGCAGAAGTTAATCTATTTCTTCTCTCTTTTTTTCCCAATTTAAAAGTCATGTTTTGCACAAATGTAATTTATGAAGTTCTAAAAGAATATTTGGATTGTTTCGTGTAATAGAGTAGACAAATAAGTCTTTAAAAAATAAAATTGATCACGAAGAAAATCTACAATTACAGAAGAAGCACAAAACAAACTAATGACTTCAAAACTGTTATACTGTCTACAATTAAAAGGAAAAAATATCTTTACATCAGTAGTACAAATGTTCAACATATCAAATTAACTATCAGTAAAACAGAATTGAACTCACCTTGTTCATTGACTGCAGAATTCAAAGTACCTGACTTAGCTCGTAAATTACTCTACTGTACTTACTTATTAGTTTCCTTTAAAATATTACCAGATTCAATGCAATTGTTTATTTTAGTTTCGAAATGGCTGTAGCAGAACAGACAGAGTGAAACATGAAAATTTTTGGGACTTTCACAAACATCAATTTTTTTCAGAGATTTTTTTCTGTCATAAGTTGTGTTGTAACTTAATTTTTATGGGAAAGATATAATATCAACAATAATTTCTATTTTTGTGAAACAATCTTAAATCACATTTTGGACATGTTTGAGTAGAGCAACCGGTAGCACCGGCCGGTTGATTTGATGAAGTCAGTGGTAAGTGCGGTGAGTGTCCATGGGATGTTTTCATTAGCCTGTAACTTTATTAGAACGTACCTGGTTAGTCAACTTAACCGGTTGCTCTCTTAAGACATACTCTTAAACTTCCAATGATTGGAAGCAGTGACACGCAATGATTCTACTTCTTGTTCAAAAAGCGAATATTTTTGAACCCTTTTTAAATTACTTGTGCACAAACAATTGGTTCCTAGTTACTCTAAATTATATATATATATATATATATATATATTCCAAAGTCTTGGACACAATATGTACCATTTTCGCGAGAATGGCCTGTTACCTATATTTTATCAAATATCGCGCAAGTAAACCACGTCTTTGATGAAGAAGTGTGCTACAGAATAAATCACTGGTGATTGCAACTTAGCGATTATTCCCTACGTTGTTTGATAATCTTTATTTAAAGTATGCCGAGTACTGTTAATTGTTATATCTTGAATTTCTATAGACTCTTCAAGCACGTTTATAGAACCGTAATTGAGGTCCTTCTTTTAATTGAAAAACCGATGATTCCATGTCAATCGATAAAAGAATCGGAGCTAAGACGGACCGCCGGGGGTAGAACGGGATAACATCCCAGTCTCCCCTCCATATTTTTGTCACACTATAGAACTTGAACAAGTGTTTTTGATCAATTAATGTGCTGAAACATTTTCTAGAAAGACGAATAGATAATAGGGAGTTGCAAATCTCGGAAACTCTCCATTTAAAATAATCTCGAGAACGCCATTAAAAAAATAAAAAGAGTGAAAAAATAGAAATAATCGAAATGACAATGCTGATTGCTTATACTTCGGTCATTTCTATTCTACATCCCCCAAACAGCTGAGTGCCGTATTAGAACTGGTTTTAAATAAGTGCACAACGCACAATGCACACTCGCAAGGTATAAGCAGCCATTTTTTTCAATAGTATAAAAAAGGAGCGATGAAGAATGGGAGAAATTTAAAGAAAGAACAATGCATTTTATAATAAAAGTTGCATTGGAACATTATTTTTAGTTCTTGTCACTAAATTTGTACCTTCAAAAAAAGGGAAAATTTTTCACTTTTTACCCCATGAGACGAAGTAAAATAAAATATTTTTCCAAAGAAATATTTTCTCTTCAATTATTAGAAATAAAAGAAAGTGAAACAATTTCACTGATCAATAAATGAGAGAAAAATAAGTAAATAAAACCGATTGAATTAAAAAAGTAAGTGAATCAGTGAATAAATAAGTAAATTATTAAATGAAAGAATGTAAATAAATTAATCAATAAACGAATATGTAAGTGATTTAGTGAATGAGAGTAAACGAAATGAACTACATATTTCACCTTGCTCCATCCACTGTGAACCACATACATTTGACTAATTGTTCAAAATATTTGAAATTAATAAAGCTCAATAAATAAATTAATAATGAACCGAATATTAGAAGGTTTCAATTAATATTTTAAATGTTAATACGGAAGAGTTTTTTTTTTTTTTTTTGCTTTATTATAACAAAATTAATGTTTTAGTCTCAACAACATATTACAATATGAGAATCGATTTTTGAATAATTGCTTGTATTAGCATATGCTTTGATCTTCAGAGGTAATTTTTTTCTGGCCTACACGTGTTACTATATAGCTGAAATATTACCAGATAGGTTACGCTAAAAACAGAGTAAGTACTCCACCATTTCACTTTGCTCCGCTATTTCTCTTTGTCTTACGTTCCCCTACATTTAAAACAACAATTTAGCTTCTATTTGAGCAGGTCAAAGACCGCATAGATTTGAAATACGACCGCATAGATTTGAATAGCTTACGACTTTTTCAACGGCAAGAAAATAGCTCACTTTAAAAAGCAAAAAAAAAATATATATATATATAATAATAATAATAATAATAAATATATAAATAAAACTATCATCGAAGTATTTTTTCAAAAAATACTTAGATGCTTAATAAACTTTTATATATATATATATATATATATATATATATATATATATATATATATATAATATATATATATATATATATATATATATATATATATATATATATATATATATATATATATATATATAGTAAGCGCTTCAAAAGAATACGTTTTTTACTAGTGACGGTTAAAATTACTAACTTTGTGAGTTGCTCAGGGTAACTCGTTCACTGAAAGGAACTAATCATTTTTGAAAGTTCAGCAGCTTTTTATCTTAATTCTTTATTGGAGGGGGAAAATCTGAAAATATTTGTAATAGTAATAACAGTGTATCTTTCAGTTTAGCATTTGTTGATTTAATTTTATATTGATACTCATGTTGATTAATTATATATATATATATATATATATATATATATATATATATATATATATATATATATATATATATATATATATATTATACTAGTAAAAACGTATTCTTTTGAAGCGCTTACTAATAAAAAAGCTAAGCATATCTTACTACCAATTTATTTACGCAACTTAACCTAACAAACTACAAGACAACTGTTAAATGTTAATAAAAATACTACAACTTTGAAGGACATTTGCTATGTAGGGTTTAAATTGTATTTTAAACTTGGTATTTCAAACAAATATTTGCTACGTTGATAAAGAGTACCACAGTTTCTTAGAAAAAGAGGAAAAATACTAAGAGGAAGGTATTACAAAAAAATAATGAAATATTTAAGATAAGGTGACTCGTTTTAGTTTCGGTATTTCAACCTGAATTTTGAACAATTTGTGAAATAAATGAGTAATTTAATAAATAAATAATGCTTTAACAATGGCACAAGATGCTAAACTTTAATTTAGCTTAAACTTTTATTTCCCGTTCACAAGCAAAGCTTAAAAGTAAACTAAATAAAACACAAAACAGAAACGAAAACAAGGAATTTGAAACGTAATGGAGGCAAAGTAATAAATATTCAAACTAATCATTCTAAAATTTGACATCCATGTTTAAATATTTTATTTTTATCTGTCAAGGAATTGATGAAAGAATGAACAATTTTACTTTGTTGTTATTCCTTTAAGTTTTCCAGATTTTTAACCTTCAATAAAACTTTGAGCGAAAAATCTGATGAACTATCCAAAAGAACTAGTTCCTTTCAGTGAGTGAGTCGCTCTGATTACATCACAAAACTAGCTGTTTCGTCCTCCACTAGTTCGAACATCACCGAGCAAAGCCTGTGCTAATTATTTACAAAATTAAACATACCTTGCCGTCAATATTTTATGCATGCAACTTAACCCAACAAGCTAAAGGATACTTTTTTATGTAGATATAAACTCTGTGTCTTCGAGGGATATTTGCTATGAAGGATTTCCTTGTAACTTAAACTTGGACTTTCAAACAAACCTTTGCTAAGTTCAAAAAAAAAAAATATATATATATATATATATATATATATAAATATATATATATATATATATATATATATATATATATATATATATATAATATATATATATATATATATATATATATATATATATATATATATATATATATATATATATATATATATATATATGCCACAGTTTCTTTGTGAAGTTGAAAATAAAAGCCACCTTTAAAGAAGAAAAACAGTGCGGAAATATAACTATTTTCAATGAAATGCTTTAAAAGAAGTGACACGTTTCAGTTTCACAATTTCAATCAGAAATTTCGAACACAAAAAGAAAAGAAAAAACGAATGAACAATGGTGCAAGATGCTAGCCATCGATTCAGGTCTCATCTTCCTGCACAAAAAAAGCTTGAAATTAATGTAGAATAACATACAAAGCATAAACAAAACAAGAAATTTTGGGACATAAAGGAGGTCAACATTTAAAACCAATAAAGCTAAGATTTCATTTCCCCCTTTGAATGTTTTATTTTAAAACATCATGAGGAAGAATAAAACAAAATAAAATTGAGCTTTTTTAAAAAAAGTCAATTGTTTCGTTTAATTAGCAATACCACATTACCTATATTCAGGAATGAGTCATCAAGATAGTATATAATGATAAATTTACTCGCTGGCGTCGCAAAAAATTGTATTTTAAGTAAAACTCTGACCCAGTGATCTTGCAGCTGCGGAAAACGTCCAAAAATTAAAGCTTTGCATTCAAAAAGAGGTAAGCGTTAACATATAGTATAACCATTGTTTTTTCTATATTATTATTAATTTCTTTAAAAATAATATTTAAATATTATTATTAATAAATTAATTTAAAGTTGAATTTATAAATTCCGTTTGATTGGAACAAATTAATAATTTTGAAATTAATTTTAATATTTTTTTTCTGAAAGTTGATATTATTAATTTTAGAGAATATTAATAATTTTTAAGAAACTATTATCAATAAAAGAATATTACCAAAGCTTAATTACAAACTATAGTGCGTAGAATTTTTTCTCAAAATTTATAAGAGATGAAGGCAACAGTTGGTGCATATATGTCTCGTCAGCAATTAATGCTTCATTTACGAAGCTGGAGACAGAGATAAGACTAAGAAACGAGCTGTGGAAAAGCAAAATCGTAAGTTAATAAATTTTGCTTCAATTTTTAATTTTATTGCTATCAAATTACATATAAAGTATTCACTAACGTTCTGATATGAGTTAATTTCATGATGGGTAAGAAATAAGCATGAAAATTAACTTAAAATCTTGATGTGTAGTTTGGGTGTAGATGACTTACGTGTAACATTCTAGGTAATATGTTACTGGATCCGGTAGAGAGTATTGCTCTACATTGTCTATAAATTTATAAAATTAGCTTTCAAACATATATCATTTATGTGTGCACATTTTAAGTTCATGTCTGGAAACATGAACTTAATGTTCCAATTACGAAGTTAGAGATGTAGAGGTAGGATTAAGAAACTAGCTAGGGACAAGCATAACGTAAAGTAATAATTTTTCTAATATTTTTTATTTTTCTGCTACCAGATTACATTTAAGGAATTCACTAACGTTCTCAGATGAGTTAATTTCATGATGGGTAAGAAATAAGCATGAAAAATAACTTATAATCGCGATGCGTAGTTACTACGTAAATGGCTTACGTGTACCATTCTAGGTAATGTGTTACTACATCCGGCAGAGAGGATCGCTTTACATTGCCCAAAAATTTACAGAATTAGTTTTCATATCATTTGTGTGAGCACGGTTTAAGTTCATGTTTGTAAACATAAAATATAGATATGTTATGCGTAAAAGAGTAAATTTTTACCGCAAATGGTCACGATGTTTCAGATATTACGTCATCATGATTACGATCATTTGATACAATTGGAATATACATTATTATGCATATGTCTTTAATATTGCAAATAAAGTTTTACCCGTAAGTACAACAGAAGAGATTTGAAAACTATGCAGTTTAGTGTTGTTCAAACCAGGGATTCTTAATTTTTTTTTGGGGTGTGGAGGGGGGGAAGGAGTTAGTCATCTTCTGATCTTCTGAGTGCAAAATTTTGTCGTTCCTCTTCTGTGCATGTAGTAAACACATGCAAGACTTTTTACTTAGTTTTATTAGTAGAATTTTATTATTGATTACAAAATTTAGTTTTTATTGGTTCGTATGTTAGTGAACATTTGTGTGACCTGATTTTTTCTTATCGGAGATTTGTGTTAACACTACGGAAAAAAATCGGTACATTTTTAATTGTTGTGTTTTCCAGAATTTAATTTTTTAAGTTAATTTTTTAACTGTGTATTTAGTTTAATATTTCTGTATATATCAGGGAATCCCAAACTTTTCCGACTTGCGACACCCTTTGAAGAATTAGAATTTGCGTATGGCACCCTAGTCTATATCTATTATATTATACATATTGATTATGAATGTGTGTGTATAAATTTAATTACATACGAATCGATACCAATCCAACTCAAATAATTAAAGAAACATAGAAAAATAATGAAATTTTTTTTCTATGAACATTTTTTTTTTTTTCGCTGAGTCTGCTTTACTGACTATATTATTGATTTGAAGACACTCGGAGGGAGTTGCTATTATTTTGGAGGGGGAGGCGAATTTCCACCAGTCCCCTTCAATGAGGGATAAGCCTTTTGAAGATAGGATTGTTTCTTCCACTCTGAAGACGCACCAGTGCTTACTTCACATCTGTTCATTATTTTTCTTGATTTCTTCAATTATTGTAGCATTTATTATTATTTTTTCGTATATTACTGAATACTTTTGCTCTGAATTTGTAAATCGCAGCTTTGAAATGGTATTCCGGTCAAATTTCAAAGCACCTCTTATTGTCTTTTTCGGAGTTAAATAGTTTGGTTAATTTTAAAAAAAAGACTTCTTTCAAACTCTGGTCAAAAAAATTAAGAGTCGGATTTCAAATAGCACACCCTTTTTTTTCTCCTTTTATATCAAAACAATTCTAAAAGAAGTTTCATATCATTTGAACTACGGCAACTCGTGCCAGTACTTGTGTACTAGTACACCAGTGAGAATCAGTATTTGTATACCAGTACACCAGTGTGAACCAGTACTTGCGTACCTGTACATCAGTGTGAACCGGTACTTGTGTACCAGTATACCAGTGTGAATCGTTACTTGTGTACCAGTACACCAGTGTGAATCGGTACTTGTGTACCAGTACACCAGTGTGAACCAGTACTATTGTACTGGGCCGAAAAACACTTTTTTCAGAAATACGAAAATTCTCCCCACATGAACCACAAAAACCATTTAACCAAAATAATTTAATCTAGGTATAATTATTAGGTAGTAAATAGGAACTAGGCCTAAAATTTAATCGAAAAATTGATTTTTTCCCTTTATATATATTTTTTAAATGTAAGATCAGTTTTAAGAAATTATCAAGCTGAAGAATATAAGCAATAAAGTAGGTAATAAGCGTTAAATAGAAGTCTCTGCTATGATGTGATAATTAAGTCTCCTACATAGTACTCAAACATATTAACTTTTTCAAGTTTAAATTACATTTTTCATTTTAAATACGTTATTTTTTTACTTTTCATTTGCAAATAATGATTTGAAAATGTTTTCGCAAATAATTTTTGAAGTTGATATTTTATTCAAATTTATATGTTATTTTTTAAAAGATAAAAAGAAAAAATCAATTTTTTGAATAAAATTATAAACTTTAGGCCTAATGCTGGATACCTAATTTCTTTTTAAATTTGAATAGTTTATATTTTTTGTGGTACATGTGGGATAGGAAAACCTTAAAAAAAAGAAAGTCGTTTTTTTTTTTTCGCATGCCCTCTTATTATTATTATTTTTTATTAAATTCTTAGTATTATTATTAAAATGAAAACCATTCTATAAAACATTTCCTGTTATTTGAACAACGGCAACTTGTGCCGAATTGGGTTTGAAAGTGTGAACACGTACTAGGCCCAATCGAGAAAACCTTTCTTGGAAATTCGAAATATTAAGTTGATAAAAACAACCCCTAGATCCTCAAATGAATCGTAAAAAAACATTTACCCAACTTAAAAAAAAAAAAAAAAAAAACTCAGGTGTACAGCAAGAGGCCTCAAATTCTTAAATTTTCTTCAGAAAATTGATTTTTTTCTGCTAACTTTTTGAAAAATAACATCTAAATTTAAGTAAAATGCCAAATTCAAAGATTATCATCGAACACATTTTCAAATCATTATTTGCAAATGAATAATAAAAAAATAATGTATTTAAAATAAAAAATTTAACTTAAACTTGAAAAAAAATAAATAATTTTGAGTACTATGTGAACTTAATATTGCATTAGAGCAAAATCTTCTATTTAAAGCTAAATTAGCTTCTATTAAAGCTGGCTACCTCTTTTATTGTTTATATTTTCAGATTGAAAATTTCTAAAATTAATCTCACATTTTCTTTAAAAATATATAGAAAAATCAATTTTTTGAAGAAAATAATAAATTTTTGACCTATTGCGGGATTCATACATATTTTTAAATTTCTGTCAATGTCGTGACCTTGTGTCGTGGGGGACAAAGGCAGATGTCCCGTTCGGTAGTCAACGTGACACCGTTTAACCTGCAATACCTATATAGTCACACCCGTTACACTCTTCCAACTGAAAAAATGGTCGGAATAAGACGTGGAGTATATTGAAAGTTTGAAGTGAAAAAAAAAAAATAAAAAATACGAAAGATAACTTTTTATAGGGAACCAAGCCTCCCTAACCTATATTTAGGGAAATAATTTCCGTTGAAAAATAATATCAACACAAAAAATTTGGAACATTTGCGACCAAAATTCAAGAAGATATTAAAGCTCACAATTTTAAGGGATCGTGCATAAGATAAGTTGAAGCACATAGCCCTTTCATAAAAATGACAGGTAATCGAAGTAAGAAAAAAAGGACAAAATATTTATATTTTTCATTGCTACTGAAAAATAAATGCAAATGTTATGCTATGATACGTAAAATCACACTAAAAAAGCTCATACAAGTTGCAAAAACACCTTGTATATATACATATAATTTTAAACCCTTGTTAGCCGCTACATTCCCCATTATTGACTGCGTGTGTAAAGTGGTGTAAATCACAGCATTTCATATCTCGGTGATCATTGGTCGTACTAATGTCAAACTTTCTCTGTTCGAATTATTTGTTCATGCCTTTGATATCCCTAATTGCAATGCAGGGAATTTGGGGACCATATAATTAGTTAGAGTTCGTATGTTTGGGGGGTTTCTTTCTTTTTTTTTTTTTTTTTTTGCATCAAACATTTAATATCGTAACTCTGCATTTTATTTTGACCATTTTCGCAGTTCGAAGTATTCATTTAGGAGTAACGGTCGCGAAAATAGATGTCTCTCTGGTCAAACGGAGATCCGCTGTATATAAAAATGAAAGTTTTTTTCTTTGCAAACGCATGTGTGTATGTTCCTTATACAAATTCACAATTTACATCGGATTTTTAAAAAAATTGGCAGTGTCCTTCGATGCTTAGGAATTCACATACGGTAGTATTCGTCCTTCTTCTATGGAACTTTCCTTTTACATATCCACCGGTTTTGTTGAATCTTTTCCAAATTCTAAATTCGGCTCGAAGGTTCTTTGATGCTCAGGAAATGTAATGGGGGAGGAGGGGGGAGCTTGCCTCCGTTTGGAGGGGAGAAACACCTGTGCTGCGGGTTTCTAATGCAAATCTATAGTTAGTGTCGGATCTTTGTCAAGCTGGGAACAGAGGTCCTTTGATAGATTAATTTATCTCCCTTCCCTAGTATGTATAAATATACTTTTATTTAATGAAAACTCCGGCATTCCAACGTAAAGCAGAATGTTCGATAGTTGCGCAGAGTACGTAGTATAACCTCGATTTAACGATTGTCAAGGGGCAGGAAAAGAGTCACCTTTAAATCAAGAAAATCGTTAAATCGAGGAAAATAGACATTCAATGCAGTCAACTCCGGACCAGTGAAATGTATCATTAAATTGAGGATATCGTTAATTCGGGTATCGTTAAATCAAGGCTACACTACCTACATATTCGGTAACTTAGCACTTATAATATGTTATTCATTAGTTACTTTTTAGAATACACAATTTTTTTTTCTAATACCTTGCTGTTGATAATCTTGAAAATACGGATCAAAATAATATCCCCCATGTAGTTAATATAATCGTTTTACAAAAGAAATGAACTTACAAGTTGACACAATGAGCAGCTGTTACAACCCATTCCTTTTCAATGATAGTTCCTCCACAAATATGATAAATACCATTGTCTCTATCGAAATGTCTTTGTAGGGATATCTGAAAGATAAAACGTAACAATTCTGCTCTTTTCATCAAACCACTATAATAATATTTATATAACTTCTATACCTGCCATGGAAATTCTCCTTGAAAAGCATCTCTTCCTCCGACAATATAACCTTTTCTTTTGTCATTATCCATTTGGTAATTATCCGTTCTGGATTCTCCACAAGTGGATTCTTTCCAAGACCAAAGTCCATCCATGATAGACCCTTGACAATAAAATATTTTTTTAACTCTCGAATATTTAAAGTTTATAGAGTGCGATTCAAAATTGCATGCACAATCGTTTAGGAAACGTAGATTATGCTGGAAAATAAAATACAACTATTAAAATGTGAGTAGGGCAGCTTAAGGCTACAGTGGACATATTTCTTTTTTTAATGATTGTATTTTACTGTGCATATGCGAATTTCTGTATTTATACATTTCTTCTGACAACACCTCTGGGATTGCAGTTTTATACTGCGGTCTCTTGGACGAGTGAGGAGAAACTAAGACTGCTGCGGCATGATGTATACAAGATAAATGTTCTTCAATAAACCAAGTAAAATTAAAATTGTGTCAGCCTCAGCTATTTCTCAAAATAAGTAATACAGTCCATTAACCAGCGACCAACATAGTGGCCCAGCAGCCGGATGATAGAATGGCAAAAACGTATAATAAAGCGGAGTTGAACCGATTACGGGGACGCGCAAATGCAAAGCTCACGCTTATAACGAAATTCGACGAAAAAGATAAAGCCTTGTGTGAGAAGACTAAAGCTGAATGCGAAAGCAAATTAAATGATATCTTGGAAATAAAACAGGAATTGAATAGGCTTTTCGAATTATACAGCGAATTAAAGTTGGATGAAAAAGAAGAAATCGAGTGTGATGAAATCTTTGTGAAGTTGGATTCTATCTGCGACACACTGGAGGTAAACATTAAACATTTCCTTACGAGGTTTGCTGATAAAACAAATCTGTCTAAAACTGAAGACTTAAGCGCTATCAATTTATTAAAGTTTTATTTGGCTCCTAAATTGCCTACTATTCCGTTACCTAAATTTAATGGTAAAATAGACGAATTTGCTAACCTTAAGGGGTCACAGTACCTTTCAAGCAATTTTTTTTCAATTTAAGTAAATTATATTTTTCGTTGAAACCATAACATGCTAACTTACTTTGTAATAAATAATTTATTTTAAAAAATTTTAAATATTGCTTACTTTTTTTAAAAATTCAAAACATTTGGAAAAATTTCAATTTTTAAAAATCCCTAAGGCTTTTTTGTTTTTAAACTAATATAAAAAAAGCTTTTTGCTAAACGATCACAATCATCATCTCTAAAAATCTGTGCATTCATTTGCTTTTGTGTTTACTAGAAAATTTTTTGTGATCAATTACGTAAAAAAATCGTAATTTTTTTCAAAAAAATTTGTTTTTTAAAGGTATAACATGCTCTAAACATTTGAGTAATTTATAAAATGCTTATCCAATGCACAGTTTTGTTAAATATATTATCCTAATTGCAAAAAGTATTACTTTAAAGCTGTATCTTTAATAGAAAAAAATCCTTAGGGATTCTTATGACATGAAAACACAAAAAAACGATCATCGAGAAAAATCAAGTTAAAGTTTTCTTTTTGCATAAGAACACATAGCGAGCATGACCTAAAACCACTCATAACTTTTTCAATATTTGAACTAAAGCAATGAAACTTTTCGCCTGTGTTTGGACTAGTGTTTAGTTTCGAAAAGAGCAATAAAATTTAAACATTTCAGAAACTCAAAAATTGTTTTATTTAAAAGCTGCCTCACAAGGTGAAGCAAAAATTTTAGAAACTAGTGAAGACGCGTTTAAATCCTTGTTTAGTGCGATGGAGGCTAGGTATGAAAACAAACGCACAATTGTGAATCTCCATATTCAGGAAATATTGGGATTAGAAAAAAATAAATTTCGAAAACTCAAAATCATTGAGAAATTTATCTGATAAAGTTAAAAAGAATTTAAGAACTTTAAAAGTACTTAATTTGGAATGTGATGATCTTTCAAATGCGATAATAACGAACATCGTTCTTCAAAAGCTAAACAAAGATACTAGAAAGGCATACGAATTATCTGTAGCTACTAAAGAAATTCTGTCATTAGATGAATTATTACAATTCATAGATAATAGATCTAACGTGATTGATCAATTAACTACGAATATTTCTTACAAAAATGTAAAAAGGTTTCAAACTCCTACTTTAAAACCCAAGGGTTTATTAAATATTTCGATAAAAACATTAAACTTTGCATTTTGTGTAAGGAACCACATTCTTTATTTAAATGTAACCAATTAAGATATTTCAGAGCGCTTAGAATTTGTAAAGAATCATAAATTGTGCAGAAATTGTTTAAAGCAACACAAAGTTGATTGTCGATCAACATTCAAATGCTCTGTATGCTTTGAAAGGCATAATACATTGCTACCTTATGAAAAAGGCAATTGCGGTAAATTGGCAACTTCAAATGAAAATGCTAACTCGTTTTCCGCGGCAGAAGAATATTCGTATAAACAAGAAGCGTCACTCGTCAGTGTCCTTCAAGGTCACAAATCTGAAATTTTAAGTACCGTTTCAATATATGTTACCAATCCGCGTGGAATGAAAGTTAAATTGAGAGGAATTTTAGATAGTGGTAGCTCTGTAAGCTTCATTTCGTATGAAGCTGCTAAATTACTCGGGCAAAAAAAATGAAACATCGAATCTTCTTATTTCTGGTATCCATGGTACAGAAAATTTTGCAAAAAAGTCAGTAATAGCTGCAATTTCGAACGAGAAGGGTGATTTTTCAAAAACTACTGCCTTCTCGATCTTGCCAAAAATAACGGGACTAACGCCGATGACTCGTCTTGATATATCGCACTTAGATTTTCCCAGCGGAATAGAATTAGCGGATTCTGAATTTTTTATTCCTAATAAAATTCATGTATTGATTTGGTGCGAATTCGTTTTCGAATTACTTAAGCCGCGTAGGTTTAAATCAAATTATAATTCATGAAATATACCGCCAGCTCAGTCATTTCCAGCCGAGGACTGCAGTTTCGTGCTTATTAGTACTAGTCAGCCCGGCATAGGAAAGTGACTGAGCTGGAGATGGAAAACCTCTTAAGGAAGCCAAGAGCACTAACCGAACCATTTTGTTGAACCGAACCATTGCTTCGGTCACTCGTCTGGTCTGCTAATTCTTATATTAGCTACCAGTTTGTTTGGCGCTCTTGGCTTCGTTAAGAGGTTTTCCATCTCCAGCTCAGTCACTTTCCTATGCCGGGCTGACGAGTGCTAATAAGCACGAAACTGCAGTCCTCGGCTGAAAATGACTGAGCTGGCGGTATATTTCATGTATTTCTGCCTAAATTAATTTCTGCCTGCCGTAATTTACTGAATACAAATTATAATTCGTTGTTTTTGCAAAATACTGTGTTTGGATTTGTAGTATCTGGAATGATGAATAATGTAAAAACGAATTTCTTTACGAGTTTAACTTCCAAACAGGAAAATTTAAATCTTGAAACTCGGATTTTTTGAGAAGGAGTCCGTACTTTTAGATAGTGGGGATAACAAAAATATTTCTGATGAAGAGTTTTATAGGGAGGAATATTTTAGTAAAACGGCCAAACGCGATGATTCTAGGACTCTTACTTGCGAACCTTTTTTTAACAATTACAAAGCAAATCGAAGGAACCCAGTGTAAAGCGTATGTTTTAATTATGTATACATATTTTAATGTTTGATTGCTTTAGTTATAATTGAGTTTCATGTCTGTTCATTTAAGTTGTACATTTTATGGTATTGTACTAAATTTTCATCGGAAAATATTTTTGAAATCTATCAATTTCAATGCCGGGAGTATGTATTTTACTGTGCATATGCAAATTTCTGTATTTATACTTTTCCCGTGGCAACGTCTCTGGGATTGCAGTTTTATACTGCGGTCTCCGGGACGAGCGAGGAGAAACTGTAAGACTGCGGCGGCATGATGTATACAAGATGAATGTTCTTCAATAAACCAAGTAAAATTAAAATTGTGTCAGCCTCAGTTATTTCTCAAAATAAGTAATACAGTCCATTAACCAGCGACCAACAATGATTGATCCACATGCCCAAAACTTTGTGTGCTTGTATATTAATTGCATCTAAAAAAATTTTTTTTAATGGTGCAAAAAAATGAGTACTTTTCAGAAATTTAAAATTAAAAAAAAATTCACAAATATCACATTGCTTTATGCGGCACATTTTTTTTTCAAACTTAGAATTTCCACTTGTTTTTCATTTATTAGGCACATTTACATTAATTTATGCGTTACATATATTGTTTTATGAGACAGTTTATGAAAAATGGCTGAAAATGAGAATTTATGGGACATTGCAGCAAATACGGTGATTTTAACAACAAGTGCTGAATTTCTAATTTTACATGATTGCCATTATCCGAATGTCCTGCATATAATCCGAATGTTTTTCGATAGTTTCATTATAATCCGATGACTATTGTGATGCATGGAGCATTTTAAGTTTGTTTTTATGTAATTAGTGTCAGCAGTGTATACGTGCTGCAAAATGCAAAATATGGGGCGTGGTCACAAATACGAAAAACAAAACTAGCCCATGATTAATTAAATAATGCTTGGAAGGGAAAATAATCTGTTGTCCTGGATACAGTAGATGATATAGAACCAAAAAAAAAAAAAGGATAAAAATTTTTTTTTCGCTTTTTGCTAAATTTTCAGCATTTTTAGTGTCTACTGTAGCCGAAACTTGAAATAGAGAAACTGTGGCTCAGAATTGCTCTGAGTGACTGTATGTATTAAGTTTGTTCAATGATTCATAAAAACTAATAAATGCTTTCTTGATTTGAATCATAGAATAAATTCAACAGAATTGAAGAAGTTATGACAATGCGAATGCACGGATTGCGCAGTCTTCCTTTCTACGCAGCGGCAGCTACCTTTTTACTGGCCACGTTTTATTACATTGGCGGGACATGGAGATGCCTAGAAGACAAAAAGCAACTGATCGACATCAAGATTCAACAGTTATACGACATAGCCCTCAACTTATCTCGAATCATTATGGCTACAGGGGAACTGGAGTCAGTCATATTCAGCAGGGACATCGCAGAATTTATTAAAATCATGGAACAGAGCGAGCAAATCTCAATGAAAGCAGAGTCAGATTAAAGTTCTTGAGGCGCGGGCCTAAGCCATCCAGAATAGAGGATAACGGAAATGCATTTAAGGTTACAAAACCCCAGACATTTGACACCGCTCTACAGCAAGAACGCAACTTCAGGCTTAGCACAATATCTACACTATTACTGCATTTTAAAAGTTATCCAATAGACACTTTTTATATTTACGTCTTGC
Source organism: Uloborus diversus (assembly GCF_026930045.1). NCBI lineage: Eukaryota > Metazoa > Arthropoda > Arachnida > Araneae > Uloboridae > Uloborus > Uloborus diversus. The sequence continues at coordinate 76,740,019 of NC_072733.1, forward strand.
TGCAACCAGGCGAAATTCGACAACACCTAATATTGCAATGTATAACTACTGTGCTCGTGCTATAAAGTTGAGAAAAAAAAAACACTAGCATCAAGCGTATGTAAATTTCTCTTCCCACTCCAAAATAGAAAAAACGATTCGGTCTCGTTACTTAAAATGTGCACACATCATTATCTAAGCTCCAAGCGTTTTCCATGAAGTAATGAAACATAATGCTATAATGACGTCAACTGACTGTCAAAACTTTTTTTTTCAAAGAAAAAAAGCAATTAATTTAAGAACTCTTAAAAGTTATTCAAAACCACCGTAGCTAAGCGTTTAAAGTTAAATAATGAGATAATAACCTGCAATTATTCAATCTGAAAGATACTGCCGAAGAAAAAGCAAAAATTAAAATATCCCTGAAGAAAGAAATAAAAAATTTCATCAAGTTTAGATTTATCATCTAAAAATATTAATAAAAAATAATAAAAACAATGAAAATTAAAACTATATTTATGCATGCGAAAAAATTTGCAGATGGTTACATTTAAATATTTCATTCGCGTGATTGAATTTCATTGGTCACGCAGCGAAGGATCTTAAGCGAGTAAAATCCATCTACCCAAAGAATAATGTATTGAATTGAAGTACTTTGTACAATTAGATTGAAATGAATATCTAAAGGAAAAATAATTTAATTGAAATATGTGATAAAGTTATAATACATGAACAACGGGCTCTAGGCAGCACAAACGAATAGACTTTAAATGACAAAAAATAATCAAAAGGGGACATTTTTAAATCCTCCATTATCGAAGAAGCCAAAAAAAAAAAGCTAAGGAATTTTATTTGTATACACTTGAGCAAAAGTTACAATAATATTGCATTTATTTAGCTAACTAGTAAGTTCAGCCAATAAAAAAAAATCAAGTCTGGCGCAGACGAGTTTAAATGTCGAAGTTAACATCAAAATTGCCATCAGCTTAGAGTATTCTTAAATAACGTTAAAACAATAAATTTTAGGTCCCGATTGAATTAAATACAACAGTATATAATGAGCATTTCAATTATAAATTACAAAAAAAAAAAAAGGAAACTTGTGATGGCTGTACCTTACAAACAAATTAAATAGACTTTAAATAACAAAAATAAAGAAAATAAATAAATAATGATAATAATAAGGATCAAATAGGGAACATTTAAGTCCCTCACTATCGAAGAAGCCTAAAGCTATAAAATTTTATTTTCGAGTTTGTGTTTTATGTATATAATGATATCACTTCTACATTATCATATTTTCCATATTATATAACATATACTGTAGTATATGACACTGCCGAATTAGACCTGATTGTGATAATACGTAACTATCAAATGTTTTATTTCTGCCTTAGTATAAGCGGAGGATAAGGAGACATCAAATTAAATTCTTGCCCAGTGTTCTCAAAAGCCATAGTCGGGGCCTAATTGAAAGAAGAACTTCTACAATTGATAGAACTGTCTTTTGTCGGATTTCTGGAAGACTAAAATGCCGTAGTGACAAATTGTCCACATTACCAACAGAGCCATAGCACACTCAGGCACCTCATAATGTGTTGAAGAGTTTCAGTTCACATTGTGCTCAATCCGTAAGCGATATTTTTACGCATATATTTGCACTTTGTTCCCGGAATTTTAAATTGGGACTTTTAATTGTCATTTATTCAAATACAAGAAACCATTATGCGTAATATGGAACGTCAAGTTCCTAAAAAATATTTTCGTACTTGAAAAATAATGTGGGTGTGACCGTACGGTCATTTGTACAAATGTATTGAACAATTAATGTGTCGTACCAGCAAACATAAATATCTATTTATCAGAGAATGTTGCTGAGAAGCTGTACTTTTCTGGAATAAAGTTATCTATGCCATTAATTTCTCTGCGCGTCTGTTTGTGTGCGTGTCTGTGTGTCTAACTGTAACCCTGTCCTCCGGACTGGCAATGTCTACCAGGTCAGTACTGGTATCGTTGGCTATAGGACATTCAGGGAAAGCCCTTCCGTACATTCTAACCCCTCTAAACCTTAAGGGGCCGGACATCCAGGGGTGAAATTATTGAGAAGGAATACTAAAGGAGGGAGCGACAGCAAATCTCTGAGTGAGATAAGATTGGAACCCAATCTTCCCAGGTCAGGTGACTACTTTGGCTGGGAAGTTTTTGCACGCAATCGCTCTTTTGGCATTAAATATTTTTCAGACTACGGCACTAATTATGAAGTCGGGGTTACAAATCAGAGCTGCAGAGTTGTAGCGAAAATGATATTCTGGCTCCAACTCCTTTACCTAAAACATAGTCTGACTCTGATTTCAACTCGGAGTTTAAAAACCGTCGGATTCTGACTCTTTGCATCAAAATCAGTCCGGCTCCAAGTCAGACTCCACAAATTAGAGTTGCGGAGTCGGAAGTAAAATGACCGACTCCGATAATTTAAAGCATTCGACTCCGACTCTTTTTCTTCAAAATCAGTTCGACTCCGACTCCGCAGCCTTGCTACAAATTAACGTTGCAGAGTCAGATGAAAAACGACCGACTATGACTTCGAGAATTTTAGATTCTTCGACTCAGACTCCTTTACCCAGAAACGCAATCCGACTCCAACTCTTGCAGTTTATAAGGACTTAGACTCCTGACGCTGACTCTTTTACGCCAAAATCAGTCCAACTTCAACTCCGCAGCCCTGCTATAAACAAGGTTTGTGAAGTCGGAAGAAAAATGACAAACTCTAAAACGAGGAATTTTAGACCCTCCGACTCATTTACCCCAAAAACAGTCAGACTCCGATTTCGACTAGCCGTTTCAAAACCTTCGACCTCCGACTATTTTACTTAAAAATCAGTCCGACTCCAACTCTGCAGTACTGCCACAAATTAGGATTGTGGAGTCGGAAGAAACTGACCAACTCCGAGTCAGGGAATTTTAGAGCCTTCGACTCCTACTCCAACTCTTTTACACCAAAAGCAGTCCGACTCCGATTTTGACTCGGAGTTTCAAAACCTTCGAACTCCGACTCCGACCCTTTTACTCCAAAATCAGTCCTACTCCGACTCTGCAACCCTGAAACAAGTTAGGGTTGTAGAGTCGGAAGAAAAAAGTCCGACTCCGGGAATTTTAGAGTCTAAGACTAATTCCGAACTCGCAAGACTAGCATTCAGTAATTATACACCAATACAAAAGTAACAAATAACATCCAGTGCAAATCTTTTAACCAAGACTGATTTTGGATAAATTGTATTTTGAATTGTTTCAGCACATAATGTAAATATTTGATTTGTTGACATTATCTTTAATTTCAACTCTTAAACACAGATTGTGTACCAGAAGGTTTTTAGAATGAAGGTCTTTCTTCCTGGTTTAACTATCTATGTAAATAAATATTCGACGATTATTAACATTACTAATTTATGTATATTTTTTGCACACATTTCTGGTAGATCGAGACAATTCGTGAAAATTAAAAGTATCTCGTTATTTTGGTAAAGTCTCCCCATCTCTGCTCAATTCAAATGAATATGTATTCTGATAAAATATCGTCTGCTTTCAAAAAGCAATATTATTAAAACAGAAGATTAAAGCCAAGTAAGAAGAAAACAAAGTAGAATGATTCAACTGCCCTATTTTTTAATTTATCGCCTGCTTAAATTCATTTTTATTATATTTTGGAAACAATTAAGAGTTGTTATTACTTCCTTTTACAAACGAGCTGATGTGTGCATCACATGACTTCCTTTTACTCCAATTTAATGTCATTTTCTCATTATTGGCAGTTTTAATATGATTCAATAGTTTACTCTCTAAATATCACCAACAGTGGCCAAATTGAAACCAGATTAAAAAAACAAATAAATAAATAAATTAAGTAAAATGAAAAAAAATTGCCAAGTTGGCGACAAAACTTGGCGACCAAAACACTGGCGATATATTGCCAAGTGTACGCCAAATTATAACACCACTTGAGTGTATATCGAAATTACTAATGATTTCCTCCCAAAAGGGGCGAAAGACCCTCTTTGGAGCATCCGAATGCAACCAAAAAAGAAGATGCACAACTAGTGCCCACTAGGAGTCTACGTACCAAATTTCAACTTTCTAGGACATTCCGTTCTTGAGTTATGCGACATACGCACATACAGACGAAACGAGAAAACTCGTTGTAATTAACTCGGGGATCATCAAAATGGATATTTCGGGTGTCTGTACGTTCCTAGACACATATCCACGTGTGGTCGGGTTGAATAAAAAACTCGACAATCATTTGGGGGTGAGCAAAATGGAAATTAAAGCCGATTTTTGGGTGAAAATTTTTTTCGCGAATACAATACTTCCCTTTTTTTGTATTCGCGAAAAAAAATTCTCTCAAAAATCGACCTTAATTTCCATTTTTCTCACCCCCGAATAAATGTTGTTTTTTTTTTTTTTTTTTTTTTTTTTTTTTTTTTTTTTTTTTTTTTTTTTTTTCCGACTCGACCACACGTGGATAAGTGCCTAAGAACGTATAGACACGCGAAATATCCATTTTGACGATTCCCGAGTTAGTTACAACGAGTTTTCTCGTGACATCTGTATGTACGCATGTGCGTATGTATGTCACATAACTCAAGAACGGTATGTCCTAGAAAGTTAAGATTTGGTACGTAGACTCCTAGTGGGGGGTCTAGTTGTGCACCTCCCCTTTTGGTTGCTTTCGGGTGTTTTTAAGGGGTCTTTTGCCCCTTTTTAGGGGGAAATCCTTGTTAATTTCGATGTAAACTCAAGTGATGCTACAATTTGTCGGACACTTGGCGATATATCGCCAGTCCTTTGGTCGACAAGTTTTGTCGCCAACTTGCCGACAAATTTGGCGATTTTTTTTTTAAATCTGGTTTTAATTTGGCCACAGTTTGTGATATTTAGAGAGTAAACTATTGAATCACATTAAAATTACCAATAATGGGAAAATGACAATAAATTGGATTATAAGGAAGTCATGTGAGGCACACATCAGCTCGTTTTTTCTGAGAATATTAGATCGACCAATTGTGTTGTAAGTGAAAGTTTTCAGTCTGAAATATTGTGATGCGTTTTTATGTTGTGCATCGTTGTAGTTAAATTGAGCGCGTGTGTGTGTTTTGAAAAAAAGTATTGAAACTTTCTCGATGATTATTATTAGAAAATTAACAGAGTTTTGAGCAATGTTGAAAGATCAGTTCTAAAAGGTATCGTTAATGATTATTGTTACTGGCATAGGCAACGCCGTGAACCTTTTGCCGGTTTTAAATAGATAACGGATAAAAATCCAACGGATGAATTCCTTGTAAGCAACACGAAAATTTTCGAAAAGGAACCGCGGGGCTTTGTTATTGACTACTAAATAATGGTTTCGTAAATGGATTTTCCCTTAAGCATCACTGAAAGCTAAGTTCCCCACACCCTGCTACTCTAAACATCGCTCTGTTAGTGTAATCACACAATCATTCCGCATATTTCATTTCTTTTTTACTTCCTTTTACAAATGAGCTGTTGTGTGCATCACATGACTTCCTTTTACTCCAATTTAATGTCATTTCCCCATTATTGCCAGTTTTAATGTGATTCAACTGTTTACTCTCTAAATATCACCAACAGTGGCCAAATTAAAAATAAATTTAAAATTTGAAAAAAATCGCCAAATTTGTCGCCAAGTTGGCGACAAAACTTGGCGACCAAAAGACTGGCGATATATCGCCAAGTGTCCGACAAATTATAACACCACTTAAGTTTACATCGAAATTAACAATGATTTCCCCCAAAAAGTGGCAAAAGGCCCCTTTAGAAACACCCGAATGCAACCAAAAGGGGAGGTGCACAACTAGGTCTTGCTAGAAGTCTACGTACCAAATTTCAACTTTCTAGGACTTACCGTTTTTGAGTTATGCGAGATACATACGCACATACATACGTACATGCGGACGTCACGAGAAAAATCGTTGGTTAATTAACTCTAGGGTCGTCAAAATGGATATTTTGGGTGCCTGTAGGTTTCTAGGCATATATCCACGTGTGGTCGGGTCGAAAGAAAAACTCAACATTCATTCGGGGATGAGAAAGATGGAAATCAAGGCCGATTTTTGAGTGAAATTTTTTTCGCGAATACAATACTTCCTTTTTTGTAAAACGAAGTAAAAAGGAAGTAAAAAGGAAGTATTGTATTCGCGAAAAAATTTTCACTCAAAAATCGGCCTTAATTTCCATTTTGTTCGCCCCCGAATGAATGTTGATTTTTTTTTTCAACCCGACCGCACGTGAATACATGCCTAAGAACGTATAGACACCTGAAGAATCCATTTTGACGATCCCCGAGTTAATTACAACGAGTTTTCTCGTAACGTCCGTATGTATGTGCATATGTGTGTATGTATCTCGCATAACTCAAGAACTGTATGTCCTAGAAAGTTGAATTTGGTACATAGACTCCAAGTGGGGTCTAGCTGTGCACCTTCTCTTTTGGTTGCATTCGGATGTTCCAAAGGGGGTCTTTTATACCTTTATGGGGTAAAATCATTGTTAATTTCAATGTAAACTCAAGCGGTGCTATAATTTGGCAAACACTTGGCAATATATCGCCAAACTTTTGGTCGCCGAATTTTATCGCCAACTTGGCGACGAATTTGGCGGTTTTTTTTTTAAAATCTGGTTTCAATTTGGCCATATTTAGAGAGTTAACCATTGAATCACATTAAAACTGTCAATATTGCGAAAATTTATCCGTATAAAACGTTTTCTTTGCTTCGGTTCGCAACAAACTTGGGGTGAAAATATTTAAAGTGTTTCTTTGCTCACTCCGAGGCTTTAAATTGGAGTAAAAGGAAGTCATGTGATGCACACATCAGCTCGTTTTAATTCTAAACATGAAGTTGATGAAATGTATTTTCACCTGAACATGCTGTTTATCTAAAGTTTGTGAAAATGGAAATAAAAAGGAAAAGTTTCTGGTAATAAAGAAGGCGCTGAAAAAAAAAAAAATGAAGTACAGTCAAGTCTCAACTTATGCGAGGGATGCATTTCCTTTGTGTAAGTCGAAATTTCCGTTGTGGAAAAGGGTATATATGCAAGAATTTTTATAAACGTACCCAGTTATTTTGGACATTTGAAAACACCACTGAAACTGTTTTAAGCCATTTCTTAAATTTATATTTCCGTTTAAACCGCTATTATTCAACTTAAAATGCTGTTATGATGCGCAAAATCAATGGCAGAGAGAGGCATAAAATGAAACAGTGCGATATGTATAGTACGTCGTAATAATAAAATGCAGCATTATAATAATACTGTACAATAAATACAGTAATTATATTCGCCACTATAATGAATGTGACCATTTTCCTGCTATAGAACGCACATCACGCAAGTCTCAGTGCTCTCCTATTGTCTATTATAAACCTTTTTAACTTAAAGATTTATTTCAAAAATTACTGCTGTTATTTACTTGTGATAAATTTTAATTCGCTTTATTGACACGGTAAGAAATTCAATTTTCGGTGAGGAATGTAAAATAATGCCGTTTTCATCATTAACAGAAAACTGTTTTGTTTTTATATCGTGTATGCAATGCAGCCAATTGTTGCTTGCCTAAAAAAAATCTATTCTTCTCCTATATACTTTTTAAATGTTCTATGTTTTGTAAGTTGGTCGCTTTTATCCCTATGAACGTAGTCTAAAAACTTGACTTGATAGATTACAACCGAGATCATTTTTGGGGATTCCGAGACCATACGTTATTCAAAAACAAAGCAAAGATCTAAGACAACCAAATCGCTATTTCCCATAGACATGGGAACCGGTTCGCTTCCACTCACTTAACTAGATGGATCATCCTGTGGTAGAAAAGTGATTCCTTTTCAACCAACGATCGCCCGCCATTTTGTGGGCAAGAACTTCCTACCACACATCCTATAACACCCCGTTTGCACTGCGAGCTAAGCGCGCTCAACCCATCAATGCACTTACGAGCTAAGCGCACTTACTTTAAAAGTCGTTTGCACTAGAGAACGCACTTAAAGTTTAACTGCAAACCCAGGGAGGCTAAAAGAAGGAGCCTCATCTCCTTTGGCAGCGGGGCGAAAAAGTGACCGGATTATTCCATCGCAAATGGTGGTGCTAGTGGTCCATCTCTCGCAGTTCGCTCGCCTGATTTAACCGACCCCGAGTATTCGACTGGGTGGATGCCGGCAGTTAGCTAGTTTGGGGCCATTGATACGAAAAATTTGTTGGATCTTCTTTCTCCTTAGTTCTTTTACTCCAATTAATTTATGCAGTAACTTCGATCAACCCTCTCCCCCCCCTCCCCCATAAATTTTGCATGATATAAGCTCATTTAAAATTAAATATTTCACAGTAATATGTGCAATAATATTTAGTTTCTTTTTTTGTTTACTTCTGCTGAAAAAGCCGTTTTTCCCCCCTTTTTTTCTGGTGGATTAATCTTTAAAAACGATAAGAAAAAAAATAATTAATACTTTGAACATTGAAAAAAAACTGCTTTTTCGTTAGTTAATTGTGAACAATTAAAAAAGAATCTTACAAGAAAGTGCTATTTAATTCAAGCGTTAATCTAGTTTATTGCTTATATTTATCAAGCTAAGTTTCGTTTTCACTTACCATAGTTACTTTCTTTCTCCTCCTCCCATACATAAATTTCGTGTGATATAAGCTTACATAAAACTTTATGTATTACGTTTAGTTTGAAATTGTTGCTCTGCTCTGGATTTAAGTGAAATTTGAAGAAAAAAAAAGCAAAACATAAATATTTTGATGAAAATTATAAGTTAAACAGTTCAATCTTAATTTCAATTGAATTCTCTACATGAGTGCGTTATTGAGTTTTTCTACTACAGTGGAGTTTCTATTATTCAAGTTAAGCATATGTGAAATTTAATAAATAAGAAGAAAAAGGACATGGAAATATAACTAGAAGGAAACAAAATTAGTGATTTAAATTCCAAAACTTTAGTTGTTCATTGCTACTCTCTTTCTATTTTTTTAAATGAATAACTTTAAAATCAAGTCTTCTCGCTTACTCTTAAAATTAAATGCATAGTACTCAGAAAAATTATGAAAACCGGATCGTAATTTACGGGTTTTATTGGGAGAAAATGTTTTCAAAAGCCAGCTAAAATCATTTTTAGTTTCATGGCAAATGAGCAGAACAGCCATATCAAAAACAATATACAAAATAGAACACAAAATTGCACAACACATAACAAGAATGAATGCTCGCTAAAGTCGTAGCAGAAATACAAATTAAACACATCGAATGCAAAATATGCCAAAAACCTAAGGTGGAGTAAAGTATTCTATGCTTCTTTGAACAGCTTTCATGGCGAAAGTAGTTTAATACTTCCAAATATACAGGTGATAGTTTTTAAAACACACTTGTTTACAATGCTTCGCTACGAGCGAAAAGATATAAGTAGTGCGAGAGATGATACTCTACCCGCCTCTGGCGGAAGTGGAATTTTGTTGCCAAACTGCTAACATGGAGATTCGTCTCCTTCCTTTTACTCCCTGGTCTTGTTGAGCGGCTTCCCAGTGTCGCTCAACTGAAGCAGCTTTGAGATGCGCTAAGTGAATGCGCAGTAGGTTAGCTGAAAACTAAGCGGCTTAATTCCGCCAGTGCAAACGGGGTGTAAGCTCACTATCGGTTTGCTTTCCGCAATTTTTGAGGGGATTTTTCAGTTTTAAAGTACCACTTTCAATGGAAGTTCTTATTTTTTGAAGGAAAAAAAAAGTCTCAAAAAAATTTTCTCTTAGAAATTCACTATTGGAGGTAATTCCATAACAGAAAATAGATTTCGCATATTCCTAATTTGTAACTCATTTGTAATTCGGCATTATGTGAAACATTCAAATATATCCCTTTCTCGTCGACGAAAAACTAATTTATGGTTTTATGGATTCCGGGTAAGTCAGTTTGAATCGCTAGAGACCATTCATTAATTACGTAAGGATGATTCTGGCAACTTCCGACCCCCTCCCCCCATGTAAGGGTAAGCAAGATTTTTCACCCCCCCCCCCCCCTTATCTTACGTAAGATTCCATTTCGATTTTCAAAATAATAAAATAACAAATATTACATCGCTGGAATCGTTATTAAATTTGTTTTAGTTTTTTTTTTTTTTAATTTTTGGTGTAAAAAAATATTTACTAAAAGGAATCTAGACTGATTTTTTTTCCGACAAATATTTTTTGCATATAATGAGATACTAATTAAAAATAAGACATGCCGTACACAGTGCGATGCTTTTATTATATTTTACACTATTCATTCTATGAAAAACAAGTAAAAACAGCTCATCCTTATACGTTTTTACCTTCCCGAAGCAAATAAAATAGGATCCCTGCCAAACCACTTGACCGCGCAATTTTTAATATAGAATATCTACTTGAAAAATATTATGTAAGAAAGGGTCTGACCCCTCCCCCCCCCCCCCAAGTAAGAGTATGAAGAGATTTTTTTCAGCCCCCCTTCCCCTTGGGACATTTACGTAATTAATGAATGGTCCCTTACGATGATTTTTTAGGCTGCATCTCGCATCTTATATGAATTCTCGAATCTTTTTAAATGAAAGGCTTTTAAATTAACATGGACATATCTGTGAAATATACCGTATGAAATTTTCAATTTGTAAGCGAATTTATATGCACTCTTGGTTGGTAATAAATTATCAAATGTAAAATTCATATTTCTTGGGGTTTGAAATCATGATAACAATGATTTATTACTAGTAATCAGTAGAATTAGTGGCGGATTTACTGGTGAGGCGTGGGGGCGACCACCCCCTCCGTGACTGTCCATTTTATGAAACCAATAATATAGAATTGAAGGATATTACTAGCAATCGCTACTAATTTCAATAAGTACATCCCATAAATTTCCTTTAAATTAAGTTTAGACAGTTAGTGTAGTCGAGGATGGATGGAGTTACCCACTTTTTAATTTGAACCTAAGCTCGCCCCTCCCCTTCATTTTGAACTTTACCAATTTTTATGTTCCTTTAAGTGTTTTTCAACCTTTTTCTTCCGTGGACTACACTATAATGGTATGATAATACATTGCTAATGACTTAGAACATTGGGGGAGATAGCCCCCAAAGGGGACATTTGACACTTCAAAGGAGCAATCATTTCGTGAGGGACGATTAATATTTAAAAGGATAAAGGGGGGGGGGGTGCAATTGACTCCATAAACCCTACATGACGGGTTTGGGGGAGGAATGACTTTTACGGGTTTCAACCGCCACCCCCTTGGATAGGCTGTAATTCCGCCCCTGATCAGAGCAGTTAAATTTACAACATATTTTTAATGAACAAAAATGACCTAAGGTTGCATTAGGTTTGTAAATCCCACAGTCCCTTTATGATCAGAATCAATTACAAATGTTGCACAATAAACTATCATAAATCACAAATATGAACAACTTGCAACGACATTGTTGGTGGAACACAAACACTTGCTATTAATTCGCTATTACAGCGCTTCCCAACATTTTTGTACCTAAGAGTACATACTAGATTATCGGTCACACCGCGGGCACCATTATTTTTTTCAAGATTTACTAAAGAGGTGAACATAACAAAGATATGTACACACAATGTGTGAAAAAAAAGTAATTTTTAGGTAATCTGAAAAAAAAATCTTATATACAAAATAAGTAAATACTAAATAATGAAAACAAACTATACAAAGTCTGAAACACAAAATGTATAAAGTTCAAAGTCAACGTGATTGAACTACATTTTTTTTTTTTTTGTCATTGTTTCGTAACTAGTCGAGCAGGATAAATTTACAGGGTAGTAAGATGTCATCATGGTGCTCACTGTACTGTCATGGGACGGTATAGCTAGGCCCGGATCTGCAAACTCTGCCCCCCCCCCCACTCCGCCCCGCAAAACATCACCAGGGCCCCAACGTTAATTTTTGATTGATCTAAAAGTCTTATGTTCTCTAAAATGCAAATCAAATATAATTTTTCGAGTGACGCCTGGCTATCTGTGTGTTATACATAATTAGATAATAAGTTCTTTTTCCAAGAGTTAATTTTTTCGACCCCTAAAGGTACGTTTGAAATTTATCCGCAAAAAAAAAAAAAAAAAAAAAAACCGTAAGAAACAAACCAAATGCAGTTCCAACACCGATTTCTTCGCCCACCAAATGGCGGTCGAAGACTACTTCGAAAGGAATCATTTTCCCCTTCGCAGTGCTGTAGGATGATCTATCTAGTTAACCCCTTCAGACCTGGTGTCCGGTATACCGGACATACACTTTAAACAGCTGCTAATCATTTAATAATTGATTTAATTAGCTGATTTTTTTGTAGTTGACTCTTTACATTCTACTAATTATAATCTGTGAAATAATTTTTCGTTTTGGGATTGACAACACTGACATATAAGGATTGAGAGATAGAGAGTGGCTTATTTTTCCAACCATGGATTTTCATCTGAAAAGCGAGGTTTTTTTTCTGATTTTTTTAAAAATATATAATCTTTAATCTTTTCAAACGCTTATAATATGTTTAATAATTGTTTGTAGAACATTTCGTAATGATGTTTGTTCGGTATTTTATCGTTATTGTATATGAAATAATGATTTCAAAAATATAAGTCCGGAATATTGGACGTGCCATACCTCTTTTAATTTTTCTCTTACAAACTCAAAATGTTGTCTATAAGATACCCTTTACCAAAGTACACTGTGTGCCAAATATTAACATTTTTGGTCCAATATTTCATAATTCCGACTGAAGGGGTTAAGTGAGCGCTAGCGAACCGGTTCCCATGTCTATGCTATTTCCCTATTAAATAGGCTCCCATCCAAGCGCCTCATCAACCATTTAACACTATATAAAGAACTTGAATTTATGGATACAATAACCAGTTTACAAAATAAGATAATTGAAATGATTTTACCCTAGCTACGCACAAACATATCAACGAAACATTATCTTACCTTCAATTTGTAAGAACTTTTATTGTAAGAAAAAAAAAACTATTTTGACTTATTAAAGGGTTGTTCTCATGAGAATGGTCGTTTTGAGCTCAAGAAATTTAGAACTAAAATAGTAGACAAAAACTGAGGAAACATTTAAAATAGATATAATCACTGACTTAAAATACGGGAGGGTGGGTCACAATGAGACAAAAAACACATATTTTGCATTTTTAGTATATTGACGAGTTCTAAAGCACAGAAACATATTTGATTATATTAAAGGAATCAAATTATAGTATATTACATCAAATTTAGCCCATTTACTGTTAGAAAAAAAAGATATGAGGCTTTATCAATTCGAAGAAAAGTGTGGCCTATAACTGGACCACTATGAGACATTAAGTAGGGCCACAATGGGACAGTTGAATAATCACTATTTTTACCTAAAGTTTGCAAAATAAGTACCTTTAGCTAGTTTATTAAAGAAACCTCATTTCCCTTCCTTTGGACATATGCTAATTCTCTTAAATCTCTCGTACTTTTTCCGTAACACATTTTTGAATTATCCAGGGTATTAAAAGCCTATCCTTTGACTCAGGCCCAAGGTTGCAAAAAAACATATTATTTTTGTTTAAAGCATGTTTTAAATGTTTAAAACTGTTTTTTTCTTACAAACGAAATAATTTTAATTTCAGTAAGCAAAAGAAAAAAAATCATTAGGATTTAAAAAACAGGAAAAGAATAAAATAATAAATGCCAAATATTAATTGATGATTAACATATATAATTATTTTATACAAATATTAATTATAATTATTAAGTACTTTGAAATGAGAACCATGTTTGGCAACCTTATTAACACCTAACCGGTTTCTAGTTTAGTTTTGTACAAAGCTATCTAGTAAAAATAAAATGTTCACTTGTAATACTTGGTTAAAATATAAATAATTTTAAAACAAGCCTATTTTTTATTGTTGAATGTCTTTTTCGTAAACTAAAAAAAGAAGTAGAAAAGTATTTTACACTTGCTTACTGCTGCTCGGGTCACACTGAGACGTCTCATTGTGGCCCAAAAAATTTGTCTCATTGTGGCCCAAACGACAAAATAAAGATTTTTGCTTCATATCATTAAAATAAACCATGAGTTAAAAGTAATATAGCTGAATGATAGAAGATTAAAGTTTTAGTAACAACATAAGGTACAACACTTAGTTTAATTGCAGAAGTTTCTCAATATCATGTTGTATGCAAGAAATCATCCAAATAACTTTCAGTGTGTCCAAACAGTAACTAATTTTTTTCTACAAAACAAAATCGTAGAACACCATGGAACTAGGAATTCTGGGAAGCATTTAGGTTATGTTTACTCCTCCTAGGTAATGGTAGCTGTCAGAATTGTATTTATTTTTGCATTTAAAATGTCTCATTTTGGCCCACCCTCCCTATATAAGTAGGGTAGACCGGAGCACGTTTACGCAGTGCACTTTTTTCAAAACGAAATTATAACTGGAGAGTCAATAGTCATAACATATTGATTCTGCTCCCTAGCAAATATCCTCACAAGTTTTTGAGTATCAGTCGAGCTTTGATCTTGCATGCAGAAAGAATAATCTGTTTTCAACCAAGTCGAGTAAATTTTGAGTTGAACGTTTTGAAGCTTATTGTGAATAAATAATACTTAGTTAAGAAAGAACAAATATATAAACATTAGCAGAATTTTATCCTATTTTGGAAATTGTATTTGTATGAACTAAAATGTTATTAAATTTTTTTACACGTTAAAAATAGATTCAAACTTGGCAATGGGGCAAGTTTACGCGTTGACGTCTGAGCACCTTTACTGACGTTCTTACTGTGTCTTACTTCTAAACGTGCCCTGACGTTTTTTTCGCTCCGAACTGTCTCAAAACATTTTAGTATTTTAAAGGCTATTTTGTTTCGAAAATCTCCATTTAATTTTTAATTGAGTTACAAATTCGAATCTTATAGCTTACAATCATATAGTGCTGTCTTTATGCCCGCTCAGTTTTTACTTTATACACTATTCAGTCTGTGATAAATTTGCTTTATTTTAACGATGGTAAGACATTATGTTCAAAACACTAACAGATCCATGTTAGGTGTCAAAATAAATATGCGTAAACGTACCCCGTGTCCAGGGCAAGTTTACGCAACCAACTTGGACTCAAAAATATTTTTTTTTAACGGTTTAAAACACAAACTGAGCAACAACTGAGTATACCAATTTTGACTCCATTAACTGCGTCATAAAACCGCATTACCTAAAACTTCCTAAGTTAAAACATAAAGTTTAGAAAATTCATCAAAAAAAAAATCCGCATAAACATGCCCCGGTCTATCCTACAGTAAAGCACTGTTTATACGTGTTTGAAGGGACTGTATGAAAAAAGTGTAGAAACAGAAGAGAGAGAAGGGGGAGAGGGAGGGAGAGAGAGAACGTAAATTAGGTATACGTTAATATCTATAGGACTCTGTAAGGACAAATTTAAAAAACGTATAAATGGTTAAAAAAACATATAAAAGAGAGACGCATAAACGGTGCTTCTCTGTATGTATGCTCTGTAATTTGTACACAATATTTAAATGAAGGAAATAGTTTCAAAAATTGAAAAAATATTGCACATTCAGAAAAAATATTTGTTCATTAATACTTAGAATAATCCTGAAAAACGGAAAAATTAAAAAAAAAAAAAAAATAGAATAGGAAAAATTGGCAAGAGATATATTTCAAATAAAAGCAAATCTTCTGAGAACGCAACTCTTAATAATCATTCCCTCGTTTTATGGATAAGTGAGGGAATGGCATATTTTTGTAACAATTTGATTCTTGTAAATAGACCTAATAGATTACTGTGTTTAACCACGTACAAATAGTCTTAAAACAGGAAGTAGGGTAAACGGCTAATTCTGGGCATGTTTAAGATGTTTTTTAAATTTAGATTGTTGTTGAATTGTGATATTGCCGTACAGAATAATCATAAAAAACAGAAAAAGTAAAAAATAATTTAGAATAGGAAAATTTGGAAAGAAATATAGGTACTTAAAACAAAAGCAAATCTTTCGAACACGCAACTCTTAAGAATCATTCCCTTGTTTTATGAATAAGTGAAGGAATGGCACATTTTTGTTACTATATGATTCTTGTAAATAGATCTAATAGATTACTGAGTTCATCCACGTACAATTAGTTTTAAACCAGAAAGTAGGGTAAATGACTAGTTCAGGGCGTGATTAAGAGGTTTTTTTTTAATTTTAGATTGTTGTTGAAGCGTAATATTGCCGTTCCAGTTCAGAGAAAAAACTAATTCTCCAGTGTTAGAACTTAGAAATTTCTTTTTTATAGCTGTAAAAATTTCAATTATGATTTATCAACTTTTTTGACTGAAATTCGAAAACACGGGTTTGACCAGTAGTGGTCACACTCGCTCAGTTATGGTCAAACTAAAAACAAGTAATGGTCATGCTAGTTGAATTCAATTATTTTCAGGAAATAAGCAAAAAGCAACTGAAACTCTTTTATTTCTCTCATTTTTCTTTCAATATTGTCAAATTTAAAAAATCTTGACATATCAGTATGAGCAATATTAAAATTGAAAAATGAATAACTGACAAAACGGTTTTGAAAGGTTCGTCTGAACAATAAAACAAAAATAAATAAATAAATAGAACTATTCTACTACTGCATTTTTTAATTTATCGCCTGCCAAATTTAACTTATGTTTTATCATTATGTTTTATCATATATGTTTTATCATCATATGTTAATTAATAATTTTGCTTAAGACTGACCAAAAAAAAAATTATGGTCATATGAGCCCATAACTACAATACTTACTTTTAATTGACTAGTTAGAGGCACACTAACTTGGAAGGATCTTAAATATCTTAATTGATGGCAAAAATATTTCTATATAATATAAAAAAACTAAGGACGTCTTTGTTTTCTCCTACATGCCAATAAAACTGCGATCTGGTGAAAAAAAAAAAAAACAGCAATATCAGGTCTTTTAGAAAGAAGCACATCAAAAGCTTAAATGCAAAGGACATCCACGATTGGTGACTAAGAATAACTATCATAATTTGTAAAAGAAGCAGTCGAAAACTTTGTACAATGAAATAAGTAAAAATATGACAACGTGTATACATATACAAATAAAATCAATTAAAAAAGAGTTAAAAAAAAAACTCTGCAAACAGCTGTTTCGGGGTTAAAAGTAAGGCCGAGATTAGTAAATAGACGGGCCTATTTACTCATTTTGGCGTCAATGGCATCAAGACGTCTATTTACTCATCTTGGTCTTGCTTTTCTCGTTCACTTGTCCGTCGTTTGACTTTGTGTTACATCATTCTTTTATGCACTGATGAAGGGATTTGGTTCTATAACCCCGGAACAGCTGTTTGCAGAGTTTTTTTTTTCAACACTCTTTTATTAGCTTCATTTGTATGTTTGTGAGTAACTCTTCTTTGGACTAAGAGCTAGTGGCTTATTACCGTTAGTACATTCCACCACTTAATGAGCGTTCGTGACCGAGCGGTCTAAGGCGCGGATCTTCGCTGACGTCCACCTCCGGGAATCATTGGGCGTGCGTTTTAATCCCGTTTACACCGAAATTAAATTTAAAATCTTGTAACTAACTTTTTCTGATCGGATTCTTTTAAATTTTGGAATGCAACCTCAGATCCGATGACAATGTAATACTCTATAATCAAATTAATTTGTTAACGATAAGTTATTAGTTTATTCTAATTAACACGATTTTATTAGCTTAACGTGTATGTTTGTGTTTCCAACTCTCCAGTGAGCAAACAGCCAGTGACTTATTAGAATTACTTACAACGTACAAATCAAAGCTGTGGAGTCGGACAATGCACATGAATTTACAAGAAAGCATTCAAAATGTCTGATGCAAATAATGCAATAGAATACTAAGATACATTCCATTATAAAACTCGAACACACGCACAAAGATTTCATTTAAGAGTTACAAGTCTTAGCAATATTTCGTACCTAAATCTTATTTGAAAAAAAAAACAGTAATAAGAACTTTATACTTTTCAGAAATAAAAAATACAAACAATAATTTTTGATTATTTGAGTACAATAACATAATAATTTAAAAAACTAAAAAAACACGCTTTTGTAGCAAAATGAACTAAAAAGTAAAAAATAAAATAATAGTTTAAAAAACTAAAAAAACACGCTTTAGTAGCAAAATGAACTAAAAAGTTAAAAATAATCTTTGAATGACAAGTATATAAAGTAATTGACCAAACACTTAATTTTACTGTAATAGAAAAAAAGCATGGGGGGCATCTTACGAGTTGTCTTAAATTTCTTCCACTTGTTATCCATGCAAAATGTAAATGGGCAGCCCCCCTCCCCACGCTTTTTTTCTATTACAGTAAAATTACGTGTTTGGTCAATTGCTTTATATACTTGTCATCCAAAGATTATTTTTAACTTTTTAGTTCATTTTGCTACTAAAGCGTGTTTTTTTTTTTTCTATTTTAAAATATTTTAAATTCATTTATTTATTTTATCTGCACATGTATACACGTTGTCATAATTTTACTTACTATCATAATTAAGTGTACTGTTAATTAAAATTTATGTTTGGAAAAAATGTTGTAGGGGTATTCTTGAAAGATGATATTTTGAGAATCCACTAAAAAATTACATTGTGGAATATCAGTTGCAAACTTGATATTGATAATACAAGACTAACCTGTCCATTGCTGGTTTGCTGCTCTTAACAAGTCATTTACCCTAACTTGTGATTAATCTTTTTTTTATTATTATTATTTTACTTTGAAAATAGATGTGAGGGAATGAAAAATGCAATGAGCGTTGAATTGAAGCACTCGGATGGATTCCTGAGACAAATTTTCTGCCACTATAAGACGAAAACGCGCTGTCACATTCTTCTATGTTGACAGATGTACGCAAAGCACGAAACACAAGCAGTAAAATAATTATGCAAAATTATGTTTAAGAGATTTTAGCTTAAAATCATTTATCTGTTATACAGATAATTCAACTTTCTGACACGAAAAATACAACTGTGTGAGTTTGTTGTTTGTTTTCTTAGAAATAGTTCTTGCTCGTTTGTAACCTACAATAGGAACGGTTGAGGGAATAATATTTTGGTACTTTATACTTGTATCAAATGTGTAAATGAATAAAACGTTGAAGGTTTGCTTTAATAATCTTGTTAAGCATTATTCTGAAAAATGGTTGCGCTCCAAAAAATTTGCTTGTATATTTCAGAACACAATAGCGAGATGTCACGACGACATGAAAATAACTGTTAGTATGAAAAAGTTATTCTTGTACTCGTATATAAAAATTTGCAGCAGAAATAACTCTTCGTAAGATATATTTTTTTCCCTAAGTAGAAGTTAAGGAACGCTTTTTGATCATTTAATTCACATGAAAAACAACGAATGATTTATGCCAAATTTAAGATAGGACACATTTTATCGAAATATTGCAAAGATATTTATTTCTTTTCAAGCATCACCCTGACTGTCAGTTTCTGTAGTGTTTTCTTTATAAAGAAATAAATAAAATTATAATTCAGGCAGAGTTTGAATTCCTGAACATTTTAATTACAATCACATCAATTCCATTAAGTCTCTACTTCATTAGTCTCTTATCTCATCAATTTGCAGAAAATGGTTCGTGTAAATCACCTCTCAGTGGGTTTTATTCAAAAAAAAACGAGGTTTTTTTTTAACGAGCTTTATTTTTTAATATGAGATACAGTGAACTAATTATCAAAAAGCAATTTCAGTACATTAAATTTTATGTTTTTACAAACTTCTCAAAAAATGTTTCACATTCCATTCTTGAGTACAAAATAAAAATCTGTCGTATTAAAATTAATGTTTTCTTTTTTTTTTACATTTTTCCATGTATTTTGAAATGCCTCAAAGAAAAGTTTTTTATTAATGATCCTAGTTTTGCTATAACATTTATTTTTATTTGAAAACCTATTTTTTAGCTAATTCGTTTTTAACCATATATTTTTAAACATGTATGCAAAAAATTGCAAAACATATTACAGGAATAAAACTAAATAGGTAACAAAACAGCAAATAATCAACTATAGTTTTAAAAAAGTTTTCACATAAGAGTTTAGCACATTAGCTGAACTCATTAACAGTCTCAACTTGTTGTCATTGGGGTTAATAATCAACAAGAATTTCATTCAAATTAAAATTAGAAAAATCGAATATTTTTTAACAGCTTTGTAAAAACTTGCAAAATGTATAGCAAACTTAGATTAATAATAATAACGATAATGTAACTATGTAGGAGAACTGACTTGATCATCATGGGAATTTGACTAAATATGAATGAATATATTATCGTAATTTAATAAACAGAAAAAAAAAACACATGCTTGTTGATAAGAATATTTTTCCCCAGAAAAAGAAAAAAGAAAAGGTTAAATGCGATGAACAATGTTCGATTTTTTTCTTTTGCTTAATTTCATTCTGAAAACCTCTTAACTTATCGTTGAGGTTCATGGTCAACGAGAATTTAATTGAAATTATATAGGAGGACTTAACAATGGGAATTTTAATCATATTTGAAAATTTGACAGAGCATAAATGAATATATCGTTGTAATTGAACAAAAAAAAGTTAGCCTCATTTATTGTTGATAACAATACTTTCCCCCAGATTAAAAAAGAAAAGAATAAAAGGTTAAATGCGATGAGCATTATTCGAAATTTATTTTTTCTTAACTTTTTTGAAGTTCGTGGTCAACAATAATTTAATTTAAATTAAATAGGAGAATTTACTTGATAATGGGAATTTTAATCATATTTGAAAGTTTGATAAAACATAAATGAATATATCATTGTAATTGAACAAAAAAAAAAAAAAAGAACTATCCTCATGCATTGTTGATAACAATCTTTCTCCCCAGATTAAAAAAGAAAAAAGGAAAAGGTTAAATGCGACGAACATTATTAAAAAAATTTTCCTTTGCTTAACTCTTTCTTTCAGTCTGAAAACCTCTTAATTTGTCATTGAAGTTCGTGGTCAACAAGAATTTAATATAAATTATATTGGAGAATTGACTTGATAATGGGAATTTTAATCATGTTTGAAAGTTTGACAAAACATAATTGAATATATCATTATCATTGAACAAAACAAAAGAAAAACTAGCCTCATGCATTGTTGATAACAATATTTCCCCCCAGTCTAAAAAAGAAAGAAAAAAAAAAGAAAAAAAGGGGGGAAAAGAAAAAGCTAAATGAAATGAACAGTGTTTGAATTTTTTTCTACTACCTAACTCTTACTTATTGCCTGAAAGCCACGAAGTATCAAAGAAAAAGTGCTAGTATATATGCAATGTAGAAAATTTGCCTACCATGAGCATGCAGGAAAAGCGCTTGAAACACGATATACCAGATCATCATACAAGCAAAGAGTTATCCGGTGCGTCTTCAGAAGGCGCTCAGCAATGAAATGGGCTTATTCTTTCATTTTGTATATCGTGAGGAAAGAAATTCAACTTCCTGAAATAATTTCCTTGGATTACCAGCACGCTTGAATTTTGAGCAATCTTATCACGTTGGCATTCTGATAGCCACAGTTCCTAGTGAACCTTTGAAAGCGTGGGAATTCATTTAGAATGAGATTCATCCATGCATGAACACTTAAATTCTTCATAGCAGGGACAACGGTGGTTCATTTTTTTGTCACCGAAAAGCTTAATTGAAACTTCTCAAGCATTTGGTTCGGAATATTTTTTTTAACCAGGTTACTGCTTACTATAATTTCCTTACGTCCGTATTTCTCCGATTATCGTGTTCTTGTTAGTTGTTTTAAAGAAACGGAGGATTATGCTTGACCATGACTTTGTGTAATATTGGGAATTTGTCGCTTTTAATCAATATTGAGGAGTTTCGCACAGTGGCGATTCCAGGATTTCGTTCTGGGGCGGCTGAGGTCACTAAAATTTTATATCTCCTTAACATCATCAAAGTTTATTGATGTAAACGAAGGCATATTTTCAAAACTACATTATCATTGTCTATTAGTTGTGTGAACCGCTAATGAAATTTTCTGAGTCGCACTTGAAACTATCTAAAATTTGGTATTCAGTGGCAAATGTTTAAAATTTAAATGTCAGTGCATGTCAAGAAAAAAAAAATTTATGCATTTTAGACACCATAGCAATTTTAAAGCAAAAATTTCATTTTTTATTAAGAATGCAAAAGAAAAAAAAATGCGCATAGCAATTGCAGGTGGTGCAAACGAAATTAAAGAAAGAAAACGTGAAAAATCGCAAACTAATAGGGTAACAGCTCCAGTAGTCGACCATTTAAGAGAGCGATTACGTTTTTTTGTTAACCTATAAATTTCAGCAATCAACACAGCAACAAAAACAGTTGAAGACTTTAGGATATACCTTTTTGATAATGATTCACTAAATTGTTTCAGAATTAAAAACATTTTTATAATAAAAACTGACCTATTGTTAACACGAGAAAATGCTCGAGTTGTCGGCCATAGAAATCCAGTGCTCGGCTACGTATGAGCCCAGTAGTCGGCCGTTTCATTTTCATTGTTCTTATGGGGTATGAGTGAATAAATTTAAACAAAAGTTAATGCGAAACTTACAGCACAGCATTGTACTTTCAAAATCAATTACTTCAATAACTACTAAAGAATTCTGCATTCTTGATGTCTTCGTAACATCTATGTTTGTATTATTTTTCGATTCGCAACCAGTTTGGACATGCATCACTTGCGAAACATTTTTTATTATTTATCTTCTGCAACACGTACTAAAGTAGTATCATATACTGCAAAAATAGAAATTAAAGAAAGGAAATGACCCGGGTTTTTTGGAAAAGGAATTTTGAAAACCTGAGAACGTGTATTCTCCTTCCCCCCCCCCCCTTCCTGGCGCGAAAAGTTTCTGTGTTAACTGTGACACAGAACACAGTAAAACTGTGTATGCTTAGTAAAGGACTGAATAAAAGAGTTGATAGAATTCGTGACTGATAGAGAGTGAATTAATGATCGATAAGATTGACACTTGACTGGTAAATGGTCATTAGAACGCAACTTCAGCATATGGAACATAAAATTAAAATTGCAGTTTTGGAAAAAATTTCAACTCAAAACAAAGCAAGAAAAAAATCCGTTCGGAAAGCACCATAGACTAAAAATAAGAATAGACCGAGCTATGGCAACCCTTTGCTGCTCATGAACCAAATCATGTGACTAGTGGATATCCTAGCAACAGCGGGCGTTGATCGCAGCAGACGATCAACGCCCGCGAGAAATAAAATAAATAGAATTGATGGAACGCGGAATATTTATGGAGTCCGATTTGTAAATTTGTTATTCTAAGTTATAAATATTTTGTTAATATAGTGAGTTTTTCGTTTAGATAGTATTGTGCATTTTCTTTAGTCAATTTCAATAACTCTCTAAGCAATTAAAGATGCAAGCGCCCAAATAGAATCGGCAAACGGTAAGATTTTTACCTACAATTTCAATTTAAGATTCCGATTAGTACATTTTTGCGTTAACGCAAAACGTTTACTGCATTACGTTCACGCCAACGCTGACGTAGCAGTTCCAAATGAAATAAAAGTTACTGAAAAATGTGATCAAAAACTAATTACTAATGTCAAAATAATTCATAGCTAAAAGAAAAACAGTTCAATCTCTGCACCTGGAAAAAAATTAAAATGAAAACACATTACTTAAAATACATGTCGAGTGCCAAACTATAGATAATGTTGCCATCTAGCAACCATGCTGCCAAAGTTTTCGCCAAGCTTTCCACCAGTCACATGATGTATCCATGAACCAATTTTTTTATCAGCAAGTCTGGGAAAGCTCGGTCTACTCTTATTATTAGTCTATGGAAAGCACTTAAAAAATTAAAATATTAGCAATCGTTGCCAATATTTTAAAATAAAATTTATCATAAAAATAGGTACTTTTGTTGTGAACGAACTGGAGTAAGACGAATTATGTTGGCAGATCCATAGTTTCAAAGTTTATCTGGGCGGAGGGGGGGGGCAAAGAGTATGAACTCAATGCATTTTATAGTAAATAAAAATCAAAATACAATCAAAAATGCATATTTAAATTATGTTTTGAAAATACAGAGGATCAACTCCCCCCTCCTCCTTCCCTGATTGCCCAAATGACGGGCCTGTATGTGGATAAATTTAAATTGAGAAATGGGGGATGGCATGAACAGGGCCGCGCCAAGCCTGATCGGCGTCGTCGTGCAAATGTCTTTTGAGAGCTTTTATGCTCTGGCGTTCGGGGAAAATATAGTTAACACCTGGAAAGAGATTTTGTAAACAAATATAAAATGGAAAATAATACGTTTGCCATTTAATTTATTAAAACAATAATGTGTGAATATTTAGTTACGGAAATTGGTGTACGTTTTTACTTCATGTCTCGAAATTATTTAGAGTTCAGCAGCTCCTCTGATATGCTAATAATGCATTTTGGAAAAAGGAAAATGATTTAAATAGCAAAGTTCACGCCACTGTGTGTATCTATCTAATCTCTAAGTGATAAATAATTAATAAAACAGTTATATCTGTCAAAACATGACAACAAGAAGCAGTGACGCAACTAGAAAATAGTTTTAGAGGAGTACATTGAAAAAAAATTCTCTTGTAAAATTTTTGAAATTTGTAGTTTTAAAAGACGCAATATTAGACGTTCTTTGGTGGTGTTATGGGAGAAAACGGTACAAGGGGCTCCACGGAAATTTGTAGAAGTTGTACCCTTAAAACGCGATTATAGGCCGTATTTATTGACGTTAGAATAAGAGATGGAACTCTGGGATTCTACGCGATTTTATTTATTTTTTCTTTTTTTGCAAAATAGTTAGAAATCAATTCCTCCTCTCCCCTCCAATTTTTTGAAATTGAACTTCTAAAACGCAATTGTAGACACCTTTGAAGATTTTTACGGGAAGGAGATTTTGGAGCTCCTCCCTGGAAAAATTTTCAAAATTGAAGCCCTAAAAACTTGAGCAATATTCTACGATATTAGGAGAAGAAGTTCAGAGGCTATTTCACTTAAATTTTACGTAAGCCATGTTTTGAAAACCTAAATTTTAATGACATTAAAGGAAGGCCTGTTCGGAGGCCTTTGACTGAATGTTTTCTGAAATTGAAGTCTTAAAAACGCGATTGTAAGACCATATTTCGTAGCATTAGGGCCGGCAATCTTTCGAAATTGAAGTTCCAAAAGCGCAATTTTAAGGTATTTTCGAAAGTAGTTTCAAGCGATGTTGTTTGGTATTCGAGGACTTTCGCTGGAAATTTTGCGAAGTTGAAGATTTGAAAACGAAATTTGAGATGCTCCGTAATGTTTTTGGTGGTGGAGGAGGCACAGAATCGGAGGAGTTGCATTTTGAAGACAATCTTACTTTCAGACGAACTAGAAAAAAGAAAAATAATAAGGAAAAAAGAAAAGAAATAGGACGGTGGGCGGAGTAGCTGTGGAACAATTAACTGTAAATACTGAAAATTTTAAATTCAAAGATTTCTTTTTGAAAGAAACTTTAGTTTTTCCCCAACTTCTTTATTTCTTTCTTATCAAAATAACTTTGTTTTCCTAAGACGTGTTTTTTTTCTCTTCAATAATAAAGAATATTTTTGAAAAACATTCAACTCAGCATTCTGGAGGTGCATAAATTATAATACAACATATTCTCTGTAAGAACCAAACTGGGGAATAGCAAATTTCTTGCGCTTCGTATGCTCAACCTTGTGAAATTATAGACATACCGAAATAGCATTCACGGCTCCACATATGAAAAAAAAAATGCTCATGTAGTATGCATAAATTAAAATCATGCGTTTTCAGTGTAAAAGATTGCGCTTTTGAATAGCATGTTTGGACACAACAAGGCAATTTTTTCCTTTTAGAAAGACAGCGAGGAGGATTGCTTGTTTTAACGAGCAGTATAATTTCATCATCACTATTAGATATAATGAAAAGTTCAATTTTATTTTTTGGTTGGAGATTTTTTCCACTCATTTGGAGCATTTTTGATTGGTAGAACTCGGCGCCTTTTTGAATCTGGCGCCGTCGTGCTTCGCACGACCTTGCACATAGGGACGGCGCGGCCCTGGGCATGAAAGTAATCTTTCAGTTTTCAACAAGAACATTGGTAAACAATGAATAAACTAAAATGAAGTGGGTAGCAACGTAAGGCAACTTTGAAACCATGTTATTTAAAAACAAATTCAGCATACTTTCAAACAATAAGTAAATTTTGATTTTCTTGTGAAGAAGATCCAATGAGTTAAATGTTTGGTTAGAAGCAGTAATAAAACGTGGTACCAAACAGCTGGAATAATTAGTCCAAGTAGAATAAAGGTTTCTTGAACCTTCGAAGCAAATAGTTCAGCAAAATGAGAATAAAAAGTATAATAACACGTTTAACGCTCATTGAAGTAATTTGAGCTAACGTAACTATTGAAGTATTTTATATTAATTCCTTACAATGAAATGTTTATTAATTGCCGATTAAATACTATTGCAATCAGATCAATTGTTTTATCAATATCATCAACGTATCATGATTTGATTTGAAAAAAACAAATCTTCAATAAATTACCGTTTGGTAATGACATGTTGAGTATTAGAACTTATATTCTAAACGCAACGACGGACTGAATTTACAACCTGTGTTCAACCCTGTTTTTGAGAATTATAAACTAGAATCAACATTAGAAGCAGTAAAATGATGAAATGACTCTTTTAATCAAAAAAAGTTAAGGCACAAATTTTAAGCATTTTCTTTTGGAAAAAAAACAACGATAAAAAGGGAATTTTTACTCAAAAAAACTAAATTTTCGCTGTGTCAATACTTAATTTTAATTACTATTTAATAAACATTAGAAAATCCATATTAAGTACGCGGTCGACTGCTGGGTAGATAGAACCAGTGTATAGAACTAGTATAGAACCAGTGGTCAATCTGCCATGGCCGACTATTGGAAATGCATAGGAATTCAGTACCCAGTTGTCGGCCACCCCTCTAAAAATAATTGAATCTTCGAAGAAGTTTATTTTTTAATTGAAACGTTATGCTATACAATCCATTAAAACATATGTAACAGCAAATTTACAGTAGAACGAAAAAAAGAAGGGTACTTAACATTTAAAGATGATGTGTCTTCCTAACAAAAAAAAATAAGCAGAATCGCAAACTAGGATGATGGTCACACCATTTAAAATAAAATGACTCATTGCTACTTAATAAAGAGTACTTACAACTTCAATGTTATCGGATGATAATTGGAGATAGGTAAAGGAATGAGAATGCATCATATCCGATTTTGAGTTACACATATTCTTTTTTTTTCATAAGCAGTTTTATGCCCTTGTGGCCAACTACTGGAGACTAGCCGACTACTGGAGCACTTACCCTAGTTAAAAACAACGAGGAGACGAAGACAAAATTTTCGGAATTGATTCTAAAAGTGGCAATTATAGAGAGAGAGCCTCCCTTGTTACTATTGCAGATTCTTGTATCAGCAGTAAGAATAGCGAAAGCAAATTAAATGGTAAAGATAGGAGAATGTAGGAAATTATATCATTACATTAAGGTACATTGACATTATAAAAAATTAGTTTCGGTCTGGGGGCAGCAGCCCCCCTGGATTCGGCACTGCCAACAACTTAAGGGGAGTCGGTACCCTGTATATGCGTAATATTAAATTGCTGAACTTTATGCATTTTTTTTTTTTCTCAAAAAGTGTTAATGATAGCTTACAATTTTCAGTGTTTTCAAGAGTCCACTGAAGTGAAATTTTAAAGCCATTATGTTTATTTCAGATAATTTATTAAAGTTTTTACAATAGTTACTTTTAAATGAAAAAACATTTCTTGAAGATTCTGACTACAGAAACAGCTATTTATGAAACAAATGTGAGTCTAAAAGCAGAAATTTTGCTTCAGTATAATTATGAGTATGTAAATAAAATGTGGTGAATATTTCAAAAAAATGTGTAAAGTAGTTTTCTACAAAAAGGAACATGAGTTTTTAAAATTGACATTTTGAGAAAATCATGTTTGAAAATAAAATTGTACGTAAATTTTAATGTATCTCTGGTCCATTAACATTAAAATTGAGTTAGATTTAATTTACATAGAAACACGAATTCGGTTAGCTTAAAAGCTCTTTATTTGAATATTTTACGTACATAAAAACTGAAAAATTATTTTATTAGGGCACCAACTCAACTTAATGGCAAAAACTTAACAGCAAACTTAACAGCAAAAAAAAAAAAAAAACTGTTCTATTTCAATGCATTAAATTTTTGTCGTAATGCCTGAAATAAAACATAGATGGACATTGGGAAATACTATGCAATTTGTTTTAAAGCTAAACGGTTAACTAAAACGTTTTTTGCCCCTTTAATTTTAAAAACAATTTGTCTATAATATATTTATATGTTTAAATCGTTTCAGATAGAGACAAGCAAGCGCCACAATAAGATTTCTTTAAAAAAAACAACAATGTGAAAAAAATAACAAGCAAGCATTGATTTAAAACAAAACTAATAAAACTTAAGGTGTCTATCTCGAGCTAATCTTCGAATGTTCTCGTTGTTTTGATCACTTACTCAATTGAGTAGCGCAAGATTTAATAAAAGAATTAGAAGCAGATGCTATTTTAATGAACAGATGTGTTTTTTCGCCACGTTTTACGGCAAATAGATAAGTATTGTGGGGAGAGCGGTAATTTCGTAGATGTATGTATCAATAGTTAAAATAAATTTTCAAAATAAAAAAGTACAATTACCAGAAAAGAAACTAATGTGTGTGTGTGTTTATCAGGGCTGTGGAGTCGGGAAGGAAAAACGCCGACTCCGACTCCTGGATTTTGAAACTTCCGACTCCGACTCCGGCTTTTTTATTTAGTAACTTATTTGTTTGAATTTTCTTGCATCGAGGGAAGGGGGAAAACCCACTAAACAGAGTTTGAAATATTAATGCCTTTTAATGAAATTTTCGCGTTGTATTTTATTGTAAACCTAAGATGCATACAACATTTGAAATTTAATTTGAATATCAAATTTTCCAATAGTTGAGATTTTAAAAATAAGATTATTTCAAAATTCCATTAAAAAAAACTGAAAAGCATTAATTTACTCCCCTTTTAATGCTTAACAAATATATGTTGATAAAATCGTGTGATTTCAATTTTTGAAAGCTGTAACTTGAGAGGAAAAAAGCTTTCTTGCAAAGTCAAAAAAATTTTTTGAGAGGGAGCGGTCCCCCCCCCCTCCGGGAGACACAAATCTGGTGGGTCACACCCAGGGCCGCGCCATCCCTATGTGCGAGGTCGAGCAAGGCACGACAGCGCCAGAGTCAAAAAGGCGCCGAGCTCTACCAATCAAAATTGCTCCAAATGGGGGGAATATCTCCAGTCAAACAAATAAAACTAAACTTTTCATTATATCCAAGGCCCGATCAAGCCAACATTATGCCCAGATCCTAGCGAAATTTGGTACCCCTCTCACAAGAAAACCCGCACATTTTCCATGTGGAGGTTTTCAAAAAATGGAAGGAACAAAGAAGTTTACTCGATTTTGGTTCCCCTAAAATTGTGGTGCTCAGGGCTACGGACCTGTCGGACCATCAGGCCTTGATTATATCTAATGGTGGCAGTGAAATTACGCTGCTCATTGAAACAAACAATCCTCTCGCTGCCTATCTAAAAGGAAAAACTATTGTCTAGCGTGTCTAAAAATGCTATTCAAAGACGCAATCTTTTACACTGAAATCATGTGATGCTAATTAAAACACGTCTGGCATACATTAGCATTTTCCTTCCAGATGTGCAGTCATGAATGCTGTTTCGGTATGTCTATAGTACAAAAGGTTGAGCATAAGAGGCGCAAGAAATTTTCTATTTCCCATTTTGGATCTCCATGTTAATCTGTTGTACATATTTTAATTTATGCAATGTCCTTTTTTTGATTTTTGATTATTGTTCGTGGTATTTTGACTATTTCATGATATCATACTTAAAAAATACTGCAAGCCCATTTTCATATATTTTCTTGTGCGTAATATTTGTATTTTGTAGACAACCTATTGGTTAACCTCTTAGTTCCAAAAAGTAACGACTTGACCATAATTAATCAATTCCCTCTTTTTTCTTTAAATATTAGTGTGTCAGAAAAAAAAAAGAGTTTTGGAAAATGTATTTGTTTTAGATATCATATTCAACGCTTTCAGCATTTTAGAATCGTTGGTTTAACAGGGAGGGATTTCAGTTTTTGATTTTAAAGTGAGATATCCTCGATAATTTTAATTTAGAAATACACTGAGTACCCTGTTGTCAGGTTTTAACAGGCATAAAAGTTGATTAATTATTCATCAATTACAGATTAGAGAGATATTTAGAGCGGCGTTAACTTTGGTACTTAAAATATTTTCTTTTTCCAAAATGCATTAGCATATCAGAGGAGCAACTGAGCTTGAAATACCTTGAAGATATGAAGTAAAAACGTACATTGCAGTTCAAAATTAAATACACATTTTTTACGCATTGTTTTTTTAATAAATTAAATAACAAACGTATTTTCTTCTTCCTCATATTTGTCTACAAAATCTCATTCCAGGTACTTGTATGTTTTCGTCGAACGTCACTGCATAAAGGCGCTCAAAAGACATTTACATGACGGCGCAGATCAAGCATGGCGCGGGCCTGGTCACACCCCAAGTTAATATCAGAGTTTATAAAAAATATTAATACTTTATTTACGAAAATTTTCCCTAATAAGTTTTAAATTATATTTCATCGGGTATTTGTACGTCTGGAGCAAATTTATACAAAATGTGGCGGTATACAGCTTTATACGAATAGCCTTGACTATATCTGTATTTTTTTTCGTTAAATTTTTAATTTAATTTTTATTGGCTGCTTTAGAATTAACCTAATATTAAGATTTTAAGATTAACTGCAATTACTAGGTGTTGTAACCAAGAGATTCTATACTTATTTTGTCTCATACTTTTCAATGAGAGCCAAGCTTTTAGAAATAGTCTTTAGATTAAAAAAAAAAAAAAGAAAACATTAGATATATTTTGTCGGATCTTTTGGATTTGCGCTTTCGCGCCAAAACTTATTTGAACTATCCGAACACCCTCAGAAGTTTCCACCCGAGCTATGGGCCCGACTTGGTCAAGGGATACATTCCTTTTACTATTTTATAACTGAGATCGAAGTAAAGAACATACTATTATTATTATTATTTGAACGCAGAGGCGGCGAGTGGGGCTTATAAGTGCGGGGGTTAATTTTTTTTTTTTTTTTTTGGAATTTGACGACTATTTTAGGCTATCTTTAGTGACAAGGGAGGGGGGAGCTTTCGATGTTCTCTCGCGTAAATGTTTTAGAATTATAATTTTTAAAAACGCCGTTTTAGTTGAGTTTGTCAACGTTTGGGGAATGGAGAGGAGTTTTCTGGGTCAACCCCGTAATGTTTTGTTTTTTTATAAATAAAGTCTAATTAATAATAGTAAAAATAAGAAAGAGAAAGAAGTTTGGACTGTCTTTGGTAATGTAAGGGTAAGGAAGGCTCTTCCCAGAAAAAAAATCTTAAACTGGTGTCTTAAAAACGCAAATTAAAGCTATCTTTAGTAAACTTAGAGCAAATGGTTTGGGGTTCTCTCCTAGAAATTTTGCGAAGTTTAAAACATTTTTTAAACGTCTTTTAAAACTTTATTTCAGAAGGAGGAACGAAAGGGTTCGGAAGTTCTACCAGTATTTTTTTTTTTTTTTTTTTTTTTTTTTTTTTTTTTTTTTTTTTTTTTTTTTTTTTTTTTTTTGAACTGATGAAATTCCAAAAACTGAGTTTTCAACTTCTTTTGGGGACCTCAGAAAAAGATCTCCGGATTTTTTTTTCCTAAATTGGAGTCTTAAAAACGCAGTTTTACGCTATCTAGGGATATCTCTTCCTAAATTTTCCCCTCAAATTGGAGTTTTCATAACGCAAATTTAGATCATTTTTGTATTTAAGGAAAGAGGGGAGTGTGCTCGGGAATTTTCTCCTAGAAAATTTTCAAAATTGAAGTTTTAAAATTGAAATTTTAAACAGTATTTGGTGACGTTAATGTTCAGGTAACCTCACTCAGAATGTTTTGAAATTGAAATTTTAACTTTGAAGCAACCTTTGATGATGAAAAAAGTGCGGGAGCAGTCGCCCCCTCCTCTCTTCCCCCCCCTCCCTCCCCGATTTGCCGTCACTGTTCGACAGTGATTACTTGAAAAATGTTGGACTACAAAACCGTTTGTTAACAGTTGCTGTTAGTTAAAGAAAGTTATAAAACAAGCAAAGTAGGGGACGATTCGTCGACGTAGGTAGCTATTACAGAAAGTTCGATAAACAACCAAGCCAACTGGGAGCAGTTATTTTTCTATTAGTACTCCTTTATACATGTAACGCAATTAGGTAATCAGTTATTAAAAAATGCAAGGAGAGCGGTGAATATTAAAGAAAAAAAAAGAAGCCCGGAGTTGGAATCGGCATGTTTTCTAGAGACTCCGACTCGTTTACCTCAAAATCAGACTCCACAGCCCTGAATGTTAAAAAAAAAAACTACACATTGATCTATACAATAATTTAATTCATTAAAATTTCAAAGAATAAAAAAAATATACTGTAAAGAATAAAAAACCATATTTACAAAGATTTTTCAAAAATCAAATTTTGTAGACTGGAATTTTCTTAACAATTCAAAATTTCAATGAGTCTAGTATTGAACTTGTATTTTTTTGAATGCCATTTTTTTTAAATGATCAATGCGGATCCTTTGTTCATGATAATATTTCTCTTTGATAGACTTGAAAACATTGACTTTCCTCCTCGTTAATATAAAAATATATACATTTTCTGAAATATATACAACATATTAGTAATGAAAAGTATATGTAATTTTTAAACAATCTATGCAGAGTTTTTTTCAGACAATAATCCTTCCAGAAAGAAAATAAAAGACTTCAACATTTTCCTAATGCTATAAAAATACTTATTTTTTTTCTAAATAGCTTTAAATTGTTACAGTGAGATTTAAGTGAAATTACGTAAGAAATAGGAAGGAAAAATCTCTGAACATTTTTTTACAAATGCGGGGATAAGGAATGAAATAGGAAGATTCGTGACTGATATTGTTGTATTCATCATGTATCCGAAAAGTTTTGAGTGGAAGAAGAAAAGCTATAAAAAAGACTAGCACTATAATCACGTAGCTATTCCACCACTAATTGTTATTTTGACTACCTGGGAGAAAATGCTAAGAGTTCTGTTTTTCGTAACCATTATTGTGAACCTACGTGAAACTGCAATAAAAGCACTGTAAAATGCTTTTTCACATACGCCTCATTAAACATGTCAAACTAATACTTTTCATCAATTTGCTAGAGAAATACGAGGTCTCTTTTCCGAAAAATGGCTTTTTTGTTTTCTTATTAAAAATTGACTTCCTTTATAAAGACAAGTCTTTTTTACTTCCTCAAAATATATCAAGGATATGTAAGAATATTTGAATTATCCAAGATGATACTCTAACTCAACATTTTCTGCTTGTTTCTCTTCTTCTTCTTTTTTTTTTTTTTTTTTTTGGTCTCAGTTTTATACTCTAAAGTTACACTTGATAATCTAGCAAGACCAATTGAATCGCATCGGCTTGGCTATTGACACTAATTTTCTAAAAATCAGGGTTACTTTGGAATATTTTCTAAAATATGTGATACTAAAGCTCTAAAATTTCGTTTTTTCGCAAGTATTAAAAAAAAAAAAACAGAATTTGCAAAAATGGACAGATTTTTGTAATCGCAGATCATTAAAAATTCATTTTTAATCAATGTGGCATCAAAAAATTTTGATGCTAAAATGAGAGAAAATGTCTAGTTTCCCTCTTATCAACAGAATGTCACATCGTTGATTTTTTGTTTTTCTTTTGCAGCAGCGGAGTAACCAGAGGAGGGGGGGGGCACACCGTATTTCTTCTAGAATGTTGACTTAAATGCTTTTCAAAAATATTTTTAACATTGAAGCGGAAAAAAACCCGTTGTGGGAAAACAAAGTGATATTAATAAGAGAATAATAGTAACGTAGGTGGAAACTCTCAACTTCTTTCAAAAAGAAATCTCCGAGTTAAATATTTTCAATAGTTACAGCTTATTGGTCAACTAGTCATCCCCTCCCCCCCCCCCCCCATATTTCTTTCGGGTTTTTTTTTTTTTTCTTCACTTCTTTCTCCTTTTTTGTTTGTCTGAAAATAAGAAAGACAGCCGAATGCTACGCCTCCGAATTTCCCTTCCGCCCACCAAAATCCTTACGGAACTTCTCAAATTTCATTTCTAGGGCTTCAATTAAGCAAATTTTCCAGGAAAGGACACCCAACATCAAAAATCGTTTAAAACCTCGTTTTCAGAGACTCATTTTTGAAAAAATATCCAGTCTCCAAACGAAACCAAATATTGCCTTTATAACCGCGTTTTTAAAATTTGATTTGCAGACAATATTTGGGCAAGGGTCCTCGAACAGCTTTCTTTTAATATCATCAAAGATCCTCAAAAAAAATGGGCTTTTAAAACTAAAGTTACGCATAAGTTAAGCGGGATAGCCTCTGAAACCCTCCTACTAATATAGAAAATTACTTAGGACTTCGATTCAGAGTCACAACTGACTTCAACTGCATTTATGTCGAGGTCTGCATACTGAGTGCCTTACCTCCATTATTTTTATATACCGATAGATGGCAGCACCATCACCGGATCGAGCAGTTAATGAGAATTTAGAACTAGTCCAAGAGCTAATAGCTACCTGGTACTAGCACCCCCAGAGGTATCGTTTCACTTGGAGGACATTGAGACCACGAGCATATTTAACGTCGCCCAGTCCCCTTTAATGACGACGGTGGGTCTTCGACCAGCAAGGATCGAACCCGAGGCCCTCCGGTCCCGAGTCCAATGCCTTACCGATCAGGCTACCACGGCCCCACTTAGGACTTCATTCTCAAACAAAATCAGGGGATAGCTCCAGACTTCCCCTTCTTCCCGTAACGCATTCAAAGTTTGTCTACAATTGCGTTAACGGAACTTCAATTTCGAAAAAATGTAGGGGGCGGAGGAATTGATTTCGATATGTTTTTCTAACAATCACGCCAGAAAAAATACTGAAGATTTTGGCTGATGTTACATAACAGCAAATACAGAGACCGGAAGATAGTAAAAACGGAAGAAATCATACTCAGGAAAAAAAAAACCAACACGATCTAGGACAGTCCCCAAGCTCTATTCCTTACCCTAATGTCGAAAAATATGGCCTTATAATTGTGTTTTTAAGACGTTCTGAGACTCTAAAAATTTCTACTAAGCCCCCTCTTCCTTCCACCTTATATCACTAAAAACCGTCTAAAACTGCGTTTTTAAAAATACAGCATCAAAATTTGTCTTAGGGAAGAACTACCGGACCCTCTATCAGATGAAAGAAAGATTTCTTCAAGCTCCCCATCTCGCCCCCCCCCCCCCTCCCAAAAAAAAAATATATATATATATATATATATATATATATATATATATATATATATATATTTGCGCCACTGTGTCTGAGATTTCACTTCAATCTTCGATTTATGCTTTTTGTTTTGCTATTAAAAATTAAAAGAACAATCTGCGATGTAAATTGAAAAAGGTTGTCATTCTGCCTGCTGTAAGCTGGAGTAAAATAACCAACAAGACAAAACTTTCATGATAATTGTATTTAGTGCGTTGAAGTTGAGGTCCATGAAAAAATAATGGCCAATCTGAGTTTAAAAATTTTCAGATTAATCACCAGAATATTTTAAAATGTAAATCACGCATTTAGTTTAAATTGAACTTTTTGAAAAAGAACTTGAAGACGAATAAACAGGCCATCGCTTCCAAATCAGCGCAGAGCTGCCTTTACGAGCAGTAGATGGCAGCACTACATTTTTTTTTTTATGGAAGAATAGTTTTTGAAAATCATTTTCTCAGTGATAAAACTGAGAAATCTGAATGAAAACTGCTCTTCCAATTATTCATGGTTACTTTTCATTCATTATTTATCTGTTTTCAATCAACCTCTCAGATTTCAACAGCGTTACTGCATTGCTTGGCATAAAACTGAAGAAATGCTCTTAAAATTGTATATTGTAAACAAAATAAGGAAATAATAATAACAAAAACCATTTAAAATGAATTTTCGTCACTACGTTTTTTAAAGTTATCCTGTTGCTTAGGATAACTTTGAACCACCTTAGTGTGACATAAAACAAATTAATGCAGCAAAATGAACCAGAAATATAATATTTTTAGATTCAACAAAAACGCCATTTTTATTTCAAAGTATTACAAGATTTCTATTACATTGCGTAGGATATTTTAATGAATGTGTCGAAACTTTTCAGCAACTATAACTCAGCTATCAAGAGTAGCTTCAAAACAGTCACTTTAGTTTGATTGGATTACACAATAGCCGAGTAGTGCTGCCAAATTATTATTTTTTAACAAAAAGTGTAAACTAATGTTATACTTTTGCCTGAAAAGTGCAGCATGAGGCTTTCTACAGTCTTTTAAAATAATTTTTTTTTTAAATTTGAAGGGGTGCAAAGTTAATCTACCTGGCTCAAAATTATACTAAATGACCGTACAGCATATTTTCAATTTTAAGAGGAGTCATTACCCTTGCACACGTAATGTTAAACTGATAAACTTTATGTAAGTTTTCCTCACAAAATTTTTATTATAGAAACTTACAATTTTTAGTGTTTTCTAAAGATATCTAAAGAGTCTACTGAAGTGATCTTTTTCTTAATTTTGTTGATTGCACTATTTGTTAAATTTTGACCAATATTAACTTTTTAAATGAAAAACAAAGACCCTGCTGTTTCATAGGATGAGTCTTAAAGCAAAAACATCACTTCAGTATAATAATTATGAATATATAAATAAAGTATAGTAAAACTATCAGATCAATATATGTGAAGTAGTTTTCTAGGAAAAGGAACATGGGCTTTAAAACCCCACGTTTTAAGAAAATTGTGTTTGAAATGTTGTTGCTAACAATTGATCGCATGTCTGTTTTTGTTTCTTTAATTTAAATTTAGTTACTTTTAATTTTCATTGAAGCGTGAATTCGGTGTCATTTGAAAGTTCTTCATTTGAATATTTTCAATATATATAGACTAAAAAATTGATATTTTAAAGGTTTTAGGGCACCAACTCCCCTTAATTCTAGGATTTGAAACCCATTTATTCCCACAAGATCTCTATATATTTATATTTATTGTTTGATATTCATAATGAAAAGTTAGTATTAATGAGCATATTTTTTTCAAACATGTGATTAACTGATTTGTTTGAGTGCGTTAACGTGTTGGTGGCCGGAAAACAGTAAGGCCTAAAAACAGTGGTTCTCAAACTTTTTATTACTGAGAGACACTTGGCTCTCTTTCGAAACCTAAGCGGACCACGTACGAAACAAGAAATATTTTCACAACAATTAGTTTTTAGTGAATTGAGATAAATCCAAAAGCTTTCCTTAATAAATTTAATTGTAACTGTAAAAATGATACCGATAAATTTTCATTACATGTTCGTGGGGATACGTGAAAATTGCTCGCGGACCAGTTTGAGAATCACTGGCCTAGAAACATGAGTTTTAGAAAAAAAGGGCATTTAATGTTTTATGTGATTTTACCTCACTTTTTACCCCACATACCCCGAACTGGCAATTTTTGTCACCCAAATTAAATCCGGTAGGTGTTGTTTGATTTTTAAATTCGTACTTTATTTCTCATACTTTTTTCCCCCCAACTTCTCTGAGCTACAGTTGTTGAAAATTTTCGACTCCTACATTGTAATATTCTAGGCTCTGTAATAAATTCTAGAAATCTTGTGATGCTTTAAAATAAAAATGGCGATTTTTGTTAAGTACTTAAAATTTGTTATCCTTTAGTGTGATGTTGTTAATAGCGAAACTCGACTTTGGTAACGATCAAACTTTTAATAATCTGCCTCGTGGAAATTACTTCCAAGAATTTAGTTCAAGTTAGAAATAAATATACATTTAAAAAAGTTATGCGATTTGTCTGTACATTTATGTGTGCATATACGAGGGTTATTCGTAAAGTAAGGTCCGATTTCTTTTAAAAAATAAACAAACACAGATTTTTCCCAAAACGTTTTTTTTATTTAATTCCTTACGTGTTTCTCTATTTTTCTGCATAGCCACCATATTTGTTTAAACATTTGTCATAACGTTCTATATTTGTATGCCTAAGTCATAGAAGTCTGCCGGCTGTGAGGATAACCGGGTGTGAGGATAATGAGGCTGTGAGGATAATAATAATGATATAATAACATAGTCTTGAACTGCTTCTTTCACCTCGTCATCTGTGGCAAAACGCTTGCCGCCGAGAAACTCCTTTAGGTGGCGGAACAAGTGAAAATCACTCGGCGCCAAGTCCGGATTGTACGGTGGGTGGTCGATCTGTTCCCATCCAAAAGATCTGATCAGATTTTGAGTGTGAATAGCAGAATGGGGTCTAGCATTGTCATGCAGTAACAAAACCGCAGACGGCAGAAGCCCACGTCGCTTATTCTGTATTGCGCGTCAAAGTCAAAAACCGAATCACCGACCGTATTTCACACTTGGCGGGCCGATTAATTGTTTTAAATATTTTAAACTGACACTGTACAAAGAACACTGCATCAATACCAATGCAAATGGCGTCGTTTGATGAACAAGGCATGTCGGAAATCGGTACGCATGCGTGTTTCAATGTAGGCACGACATTCAATTTGATACGGCAATTCGGACCTTACTTTACGAATAACCCTCGTAATAAAATTACACGCTTGTGTGAGTGTGGTTTTGTGTAGCTGAAAAATACCACCACCAAATGCATAACGTTCAATTTATTTAAACAGCCGCCAAAGGCTAAATGGTTTCTTTGCGAAAATTATGACTGGCATAAAGAGAGACAGGTGCAAAAAGGTGAGCCATCTAGTCATCGAAGGTGTCTAGTTTTAAACTAAACGTTTATTTCTTTGGAAACGAATTATTTATTATCACTCGTTAATAATTTTTTTTCTGCAGTTTTCCCGATTTCAAAACTTTAAACTAAGTAGAGTCAAGAAATATTTATTGAATAATATGACAAGTTGTTCGTATGTTTGTTCTACTATTCCTCAGCATTTTCGTTCTACTATTCCTCAACATTTTCATTACAGTGCAAGGAAAAAATCGGAAACATGAAAATTTACTAAAAACATCAAATCGTACAGGCAATTTTCGCAATATTTGACACCCAAACTAAGGCCAGTAGGTGTTTTTTAATTTTTAAATTCGTGCTTTATACCTCAGACTTTTTTTTTCTTCAACTTTTTAAAGAAATACAATTGAAATTTTTCCTCCACATCGCGCACCTACTCTAGTTTAATAGCCATGTTAATCTTTCGATCCTTTCTTGTAATTCCGTGAAAATAACATTCCTTTCATAAATGTAGGTTTCTGAAGAATACATAAATGCTTTAACTTGTGTAACTCTGAGAGATTTTTGCTTCTATAACGTTTAAATTAACACTCAACTCTTCAAAATTAAGAATCTAACGACTGGTAGTACTTAATTTACGGCATTATTTTGTCTAGAGCTCCAATCAGAACCTCAAATAAATCGAAACAAAAATGAACATTTTAGCTTTTACTGTTAACCTAACAAACGAAGTATGTTTAAAATCCTACAATAGAACAACACTCCAGCTCGGATTAAATCATAAACATTTCCTGGTTTGAAAAATACAGTATCAGCAAAATCAGTTAAATGAGGCAAATCGGAGCTAGATAAATTCAATTTAGTTCATGGAATAACACGTGCCATTTTATGAACGAGTAAATAATCCATATTTCATTTGACTGTGTCATCCGTTTTGGTAACACGGTTACTAATTCTATTGTTTAATATTGTGAATTAACACTCATATCCCTGCTGCAGAAACATTATTCTCTGTTTCAATTCCATGGCTTCGATTATAAGAATGAGTAAGTAATCCATATTTTCTTTTTGTGTAATCCGCATTGATAACAAGATTAATAACGTTTTTTTTTTTAATTATAATATTGTGAATTGACACTTGTATCCTTGCTACAGGCAGGAGTGATCACGGGAGGTCAATGTGAGCTTCCAAAATTTCCCTTATTCGACGAATTTTGTCTGGCAATTCGGCGAAATTTGGAGTTCCATTAGGAAAAATTATCATCATTCGGTGAAATTTGGAGTTCCATTCAGCAAAATTATCAT
Source organism: Uloborus diversus (assembly GCF_026930045.1). Lineage (NCBI taxonomy): Eukaryota > Metazoa > Arthropoda > Arachnida > Araneae > Uloboridae > Uloborus > Uloborus diversus. The sequence goes on from NC_072733.1 coordinate 76,780,379, forward strand.
CATTCGTCAAAATTTGGAGTTCTGTTCGGCAAATTGAGAATTTCCGCCTTCCCAAAAATTTAAGTTCGGGGCGCCCCTTTGAAGCAAATTGGTTTTGATCAGTACCGAAAACTGGGGAATTCAAAGTTATTTTTTTCAAAACGCTCTACAAAAAAATGTCCTCTTATGTCCTCTTAGAAATTAATATTAATTAGTCACTAATGGTCTGTAGAAATACCCTGAAAAGGAATTAGCTGCGTAAACCTGCGAACTTTGGACTTAGAGCCCAAACAAATCGAGAAAAATCCATTATAACGTGCCTGAGTAAACAAACCAGCGAGAGAGATTTAAAAACACTTTTAAGCGCTTTTTGGCGTTTTCGCCCCACTGTGCGCCCCTAGCTACAGGAATTTTAATTTCTGTTTCAATTCCACTTCAACTATATGAACGAGTAGGTAATCCATATTTTCTTTGACTGTGTCATCCGCATTGGTAATAAGATTACTAATTTTGTTTTTATACTGTAAATTGACATTTTTAGCCCTGCTATAAGAGAGAACTTTAATTTCCCTTTCAATTTTAAGCCTTGAAGAAAAATTATCACATTGTAGTAGCATTCTATATGTATTTTCTTTTTTTGATTGAAAAGGTCCGGGTTTCGAACAGTCTGTTATTTGAGCAGACTTAGGTTCTTCATTTTCATAATATACCACATCCCGGCAACAAAAGCGACACAGCTCATAAAAAACGAGCTGATGTGTGCATCACATGACTTCCTTTTACTCCAATTTTAATGTCATTTTCCCATTATCGGCAATTTTAATATGATTCAATAGTTTACTCTCTAAATGTCACCACCAGTGGCCAAATTGAAACCAGATTTAAAAAAAAAAAAAAAAAAAATCACCAAATTTGTCGCCAGGTTGGCGACAAAACTTGGCGACCAAAAAACTGGCGATATATCGCCAAGTGTCCGCCAAATTATAACACAACTTGAGTATACATCGAAATTAACAATGGTTTCCCCACAAAAAGGGGCGAAAGACCCTTTAGAAACACCCGAATGCAACCAAAAGGGGAGGTGCACAACTAAACTCCACTAGGAGTCTACGTACCATATTTCAACTTTCTAGGACGTACCGTTCTTGAGTTATGCGACATACATACGCACATACGCACACCCGCATATATGCACATACATACATACGTACATACGGACGTCACAAGAAAAGTCGTTGTAATTAACTCGGGGAATGTCAAAATGGATTTTCGGGTGTTTATACGTTCTTAGGCACTTATTCGCGTGTGGTCGGGTTGAAAAAAAAAAAAACTCAACGTTAATTCGGGGGTGAACAAAATGGAAATTAAGGCCGAATTTTGAGTGAAAATTTTTTCGCGAATACAATACTTCTTTTTTTTTTTTTTTTTTTTTGTAAAAGGAAGTAAAAAAGCATTGAAGATAATCAAGGCTTTATACAATACTTTTATTAAGTGATTTCTTCTAAAATACCACAATACGCGAAATTTTTTTACATTGTGACTCTTATTGGTTAGTTACGTAGTCCAGCTTAAAGAGTATATTTAAAGGTTAATAATTTTTTTCTACTAAACTGCGAACTTTTAATATGCCTGTCATACACGAGCACGCAGTGGTGTATTTATCATGTCAAAAGTGTCGTAATTGCGAGAGGCCCCCAAGACCATTAGGACCACGAGGATGATATAAAAATGCAATGTTTAATGTTATACATAGTTCTGTTATAAACACACTGTCCACCAAAAGTGCATTGAGACGGACACTCAAACCTCTAAATCCACCCCTGTAGGGGGGTGGGGCTACCCTCCAGTTGTGTAAACTAACTTTTTGCAAGTTTTGTGTCAACAAATAGCGTTAAACTTAGATTTTTAATGAATAATTAGTAAAATGCTTCAAAATTTTGGACTGTCTCACTTTTGTTGTTGGGAATTCATGTGTACAAGATCACACGAAAATAGGCTTTCTTTTACGCCCCCCCCCCCTCTCCCAGCTCTTAGATTTAAACCGAACATTGAATTCAGTCCCAGGGAATAGTATTAACAAGATAATGTCAAAGAGCATTATTTTACATCACGATTTCTATTTAAAAACTTCAAAAAATTTATTTTGGCCGAAACTATACTCCGATACATTCATATTATGAAATTAATAGCATTTCAAATGCATGGGATTTGTTTTACACTGAACACAAAATTTGGTTTTTTGATTAAGTATGAAAGTTTCTGTTTTATTCGAATATGAATTGTCTTCATTTAAAGTCTTATTAGTAGACTTTCTATTTGAACTTCACAGTATCGAATTTATGTCTTCTAGAAAGTACTTTGATTTCGCAATTTTCGTGTACTCTTTTTTTTTTTATTCTCTTATGCAATTAAATATTAAAAATTGAAATTCTATACGAAATTCATTCACTTAAAAAATATTACAAATATCATTCCAGAAATAATTTTTAATTCTTTGCAAGACCTACTTCGGCTTTTATCAGCAATTCAAACCTCTCAGCATTTATTCAAATAATGTTTCACCAATATTTTAAATACTATCAGTCATACATGGCTAAACAAACTTTTCTTTTGTTGTGCAGTCATATTTCCTAAGTCTAGCTTTGTCGATTAACCAAAAATATTTGACTGAGTTCACGTTAGATGGTAAACTTAACCAATCTAGAATAAACTGAAGTACCATGTTCATTCAATAAAAACCTCTTTTTCAACCTTTTTTTTTTTTTTTTTTTGACATGTAGCAGGTGGCAAGATTTTTTAATGAAAAGCTGTTAGGCGTGGGCCTCGAAAGCCGAGAAGCCTATTTTGAGGACCCATCCCTCTTCTACAAACCATTGCTACTCCAAAACTATTCGTAGTAAACGAAAGAGTGATTTTGGCTTTTAACAGTATATTTTTCTTACATTGTTTGTGGACTTGGGAAGGTATCTCTGCTGCATTGCAAATAAACGATATTTTCTTTGCAATTCAGCTTTTACAACAACCGTCAGTTACAGATAAATTTTAAAATCTTCCCTGAAAATTAAGTTTTCAATTTTCTTGCAGCGTGAGGTCTTTCCGAATTGCTCAGAATTCTTGTTTAATAAACTACAGCGAAAGTATTTGATATGAAAGAATATATTTTGACTAATGATAATAGATCGGAATACGTATTAATCGATCAAACTTTTTGATCGACTTTTATTTTATGAAAATCATCTGACACTTTCTCATGAAGTCTCAATAACTGCTCAATGGTACCTATTTCGTATGCTTCAAAATCAAGTACCTGCCAACGCTGTTTGTTTAGGAACGCGGAAAGTGCTTCAGCTGTGTACTCGCTATTTTTATTGCAAAAAAAACGAAAGAGCGTTGATGCGCTACCTAATAAAAAACGTAGTGCGGAGCGAAACAAATTCTGCGATTTCTCAAAAAATATATTCTTTATTGATTTTAAAGAGCTGCACTTCTTCTTCCTTTAGATCTTCCTTTAGAATTCAAATATATCGCTCGTCGACAAAAATAGTGGAACATCTCAAACGTTTCGGAATTTCCTTACAGTGTACATTTACAATAATGTTATTTTACAGTTAATACAACTGAACAAATTATTGAAAAATATTTATTTGTACTTACGAGTACATCTGAGAAATAAAAAAAGTTTTTCTGCTTTTAATGCTAACTATACTGTAGCTCCGTCACAATCAGAATCGAGTAAGAATCCAAGATGGCTCTATTTACTTGAAAAATTAAGCAAATAATATTTTTTGACATAAACTTAGCTGACCCTTTCCTCCAAACTCTGTCCTGTTATTGCACAAGACTCTAAAAAGAATCGAAATTTTTAGGGCTCGACCGATGGCATTTTTTGGCCGATGGGCCGATGCCGATTGTTGGCCGATTGTTCAAAGATGGCCGATGGCCGATAGTTTTCCTCCAAATGGCCGATTGCCGATGGCCGATGGCCGATGCCGTTGGCCGATGGCAAAAAAAAAAAAAAATCGAACGGAAATAAATTGATAAGATTGTCAGGGATATAAAGGACCATTGATTAATTTCACTTTACTTTCTTCCTAAGAATAGGGAATGATAATCACAAAAAAAAAGAAATAATAAGATTTCGACCTAAATTTCTATTTTACGATCACCCAATCTAAACTTCACAAGTTTTTTCGGCGCATCTGTACATGCATATGTACCTAAGAACATATAGATGACCGAAATATCCATTTTGATCGCCTTCTCGGTTAATTATCGCAAATTCTCTTGTGATGTGTTCATGCGCGTAAACTTGCGTCACTCAAAAACGTTATGAAAAAGTAAGTTGAAAACTCATACTTACGTAGTATGATCTAAAATTTCGAAGACAAGTTATATAAAACCTTACCCTGAATAGTTCACATTACCGAAGTACATCTACAAAATAGTCACCTTGAACGACTATGCATTTCTGCCAACGTTCGTATAGCTTTTAGAAGGACTCCTGGAAGACATTTATGGCAACCTCCTGTAAGGCCTCTTGCGCTGCTGCTTCAACTTAATCGTGGGGAAGAAGGCTACTTTCATGTTGAGGATGCACGGTTCGATTGGTCAATACTCTGATATGACAAACAAATAACGTAACGTTTCGTCGGACTTAGCTCCGTGTGACTTTTACCTGTTACCAGCAAAAAAACATTTGCATAGACGCCACTTTCTTCTGTCAGGAGAAGATAAAGCTTCACCACAGAAGGTAGCGAAAAATGGCTTCCAGGAGCGTTTCCAAAAGTTATATGAACCCTGGCAGAAGTACATAGTCCCTTAAGGCGACCTTTTGAAGCTGGATGTGCTTCGGTAATGTGAAATATTCTGGGTAAGGTTTTATACAGCTTGTCCCCCGAACTTTTGGATCGTACTACGTACAATCTGTATAGGATGTAGTTATGCTTCTCCTTTTTTGACTGCTGTATGATGGAAGACAAAGAACAACAGCCAAAAAAAAAAAAAAAAGAAAGAAAGAAAGGAAGGAAGAAAAACAAAGAGACTGTTTAATAACCAATTGTTTTTTTTTTTTTTTATTATTGAACATATAACTAAGATTTCAGTAATATTGTAATAATGTAGGATTTAGGTACACTAAACATAGTTTAAAAACATTAAAGTATGTTACATAACGAATAACGAATAACGAATAATACATCGGACAGACCCGCCGTTCTTTGAAATTTCGGTTAAAAGAACATCAAAACTATGTGAGGAAACAACAGCTGAATAAATCCAGTATTGCCCAACACTGTTGGGAATCAAATCATTCTTTTGATTTTAACTCTTATCAAATTATCCAAAAATTTCATAATTCGTTGGATCTTGATTTTTGGGGATCTTTCCACATCCTGAGGAACCGTTCTAATTTAGTCAATGATCTTACTGTACTGCAATTCCCTATTTTTCTTCTGTGTGGACTCCTTTGTTAAAATTGGTTTAGTTTTTATATTATTTTTTATGTAAACGTCGTACATTTCTTACTTTTATTTTTTTCATTTTTTGCTTTCTTATTTCGTTTGGTGATTAACTAATTCCAATATGTTTATCCTTCACTTTGTTCTTAAATGCATTTCTCCATTTGATACATTGCTTTCATACATAGTTTTTCCCGCTGGTAAATTTATTGCTAATTTATTCAGAGTGGTTTCATTTTTCGACTTTTTGCATTGTTTATGGGTTTTCTTGGAAAATTTATTACTTAACGGTTTTTTTTTCTGATGGAATTATATAATAAATTTTGCCTCCATGGTGTCATTTTATCTTTTTTGTTTTGTTTAATTTCTAGTTTTTGGTATTTATACTATCTCCTGTTCCACCGTGTTGCTTTTCTCGGATGACTTTTCATCCAGAAGCTCACATTTCTTTGCATTGAAAAAGGTGTTCCTTGTAACACCGAAACACGTGTCTGCAATATCTTGCAATATTTGTGCTTTCTGACGTTGGATTACTGATTTTTTGAATTAAAGTATGTTGTTTAATCATTCAAAAAAAAAAAGAATAAAACTATGAAACCGTCAACAAATTACGCAATTAAAGTAGAAAGATTTCACGTAGGCATTTTTTAGTCATCAAATTAAACAAAAAGGGTAACAGATAAATTACATTATTAAATCATAATAAGAATATTTTTATACTTACTTAAAATTTATAAATAGAAAAGCTTGCATTTTTCATAAAAGCTATAACAGTGACATAAATTTTGCGGAAAAAAGAAATAGCCATGAAAAGAGCGAGGTTTTTAAAACGCAGCTACAATGAACAAACTCAATATTCACACCAAGTTAATAGGATCAGGTGGGGTAAAATGGGTATAAAATAGCCTACTTTTGGATTTTCACTCAAGTATTTTTATCAAAATATTTCGTTTCTAATTTTTTTTTTTTTTTTTTTTTTTTTGTATGTATACATTACATATGTTGAGAGTAGAATTAAATGATTTTCACACATAATTTGATTGCCAATGTCTTAATGGCAGAGACAAATGATTGTCTTGCATATCTTGTGGGACAACCTTTTGCGTGGTGCTTCGAATACGATAACCGTTGTGCTGCCTTTGACGGTTTTGTATACCTCAAGACATTAAAGCATGCTATAGTACTCTTCAGATACATTTTATTCTGGAAAAAAAAAATCTTGGAGTGTTTTCCTAGAAAGAGTCGTTAATAAATTCAATGGCTTTTATCAGTTACAAATATAAGCAAAATATGCCACCGTTACAATATTTTCAGATATGAAAATCATCCTCAATGGCCCAAAAGCTAAACAGATAGTCCACTGTACAGAAAATAAGGAATTCGGTCATTGTTATTAATAGCCGTTAACATTTCGTTTTACGGATAATTGGCGGTGTTTTTACTTTCAATGTTTCGCGTGTTAGGTAGACTCATATTATAATTTTTTGTAAGTGTTCAGGAATGTAAGCACATTCCGTAGAAAACGTTCACTTATTATAAATAACTTCACAAAATGTGTCTGTTTGCCCTTTCCGTGGCGATTTAGTAGCATGCCATGGAGTAATATTAGATAAGTGTAAATTGCATAAAAAGACGTTCGTCAACTACATTTTATTTCCTATATTTATGTCAAATTTCTATTTTCATAGGTAAAAATGACAGATAGATATTAATATTGGTGTCTTGCAATGATTCAAAATTTGTCTAGATTAAAAATTTATTTCAAATTTTTAAAACCTCAAACTTGCCGTAAATGTTGTACATGATAACTCAAACTGATTCAGGTAGTAAGATCACTTATTTAAGTTTGCTGCTCTGAAATATTCCTTTGAGAATATCGAAATTTTAATTTGCAGAGGCACAGTCGTCATTAGGGGTATAGGAATGGTTCCACTGAATAATAGTTACCATAGAAACAGTTACAGTTACTATTTTAAGATACATAAAGCACTAAAAATTGGAGTACGTCTACGTGGACGCGAACTTATGAAACGAACTATATAAAACCCGTCAATTGAACTGCCTTATAGAAAAAGAAATAGGCGTGCACATTTTGGTCACTATCCGCGTTTTTTTTTTTTCTTTTTTCAAATTATTTGCAGGCCAAGAAATTAAAAGAAAGAAAAAAACCGTCTTGTTTCTACTTACAACTGTATAATTGACAATTCTTTTGTTTATGTTTTACAAAAACTTGTTGCACATTCTGTTCCCCATATCCGCAACTTCAAAACGAAGGAAATGTAGTTCCACGTTTAGAAACGTAATCCAAGTACTAAAGTTAAATTATTCAAAATTTTATAATTCTTAAATTTAACTCAAATCTTGCTCCTAAATACAATTTTTAGTCCCCCTTCCAGCAGCGAAATGAAATACATTTTCGAATGAACCCAACCTTGAGCATGCAACATAAAATTATCTATATGGGAAATAGGTAAATTTCACATGCATTTAAAGTACTTAATCGCCTGCCCTTCTGACTTATTGAACGTGATACAGAACTTAAATCTCACTGGAGATTTTAATTTCTTGAAGTTTAAAGAATGATGTATTGCGATTAGTGGATATACGTGGGATACAAATTGGTTCACCTTATCCCTCCACTGTGAACAGAGTTGCTTTGCTTCTATAACACTGATACGTATCCATTTTTATCTTATAGCATTTTTTCAATGACGATTGAATTACTTAGTTGTAGTTACAAACAGTAATATTTTTCGATTGTTTACAATAAAAGTTATCTAACTGAGAGTCTTGTAACTGGAAATGGAGCTTTGCTCAACTAATTTCACGATGAAGACTAAAACGAAAAAACTTTATAATTAGGCGTAATATTTCATCATGCCCATTTCAGTAGCAATTTCTTCCTGTCAAAAGTTGCCTCATACCCGCTAGCTGGTTTAAAATTATTGCTAGTCAGCGAAGATGCTCCTTCAGGTGTACTATTACTTCGAGCGTTAAAGTAATATAAAATTTTAAACGATTAAGAAAATTGTTTACGTAAAAAATGGAGACATTTTATGCATTTTAAAAGTTTAAATGTAAATTAATATTTCTTTACATTTTTCAAACTTTAAACTTCTAACTTCTAAAACTATGAATTCCGCCGTATTAAATTTTCGTGTGGTTTCGAGTCTAAAAGTGCACAGCCTTTTACTCTACCACACATTAGCAATCCTAGTATGATAGTTTATGTACATGTAATGAACCCCATGACTATTCCCCTCCCCCTTGAAAGATAAATTCAATCTATGCTACTATGCACAAAAATGAATATTTTGCAATTCATTAGCCATATTAGTATTTTTACCCCAGGTCTCTGATAACCTGGAGCGATTTCTGTGAAACTTAGGTGAACTGAATTAGGTAAATCATGGAATAGTATAAATAACATATACATATTGATTTGTTTAAGGATAATACAATACTAAATTATATTTCCGATGCAATGATGTCGTTTTAATATAAATTTAGTATTCTAATTGTAAAACTGTTGAAGATTGTACTTCGATAATACCTATCTCATTTTGTTATTTTCTGTGCTGTTTATGTATAGAAAATACAGATCAAAATTTCGTTTACTGTTACGGTATTATTACTTGAAAACTTATTAGCGAAATGCGCAAGCAAATTGAAGAAGAAACACCTATGGCTATTTCAATGCATCCCTGTGTCTTTGCAGGGTGCAATTTAAGAACTACTGAAAAACAGTATTTCTTTTTCGTTCGGCTTTCTTGCCAAACATGCTATACGTTTGTCGCTAATCGACATTAACAGCCATTGTTGAGAATACTTTTTGTGTTGATTGCATTTAAAATATCTCCTGGTGGTTATATGTTGTTAACCATTTTCATTTGCTTTGAACCAAGGTTCACAAATACCGATATAGTTGAACCGAATTACTTAAAGATTCGACGTAAATCAAGCAATAGTATAAAGAAAATTTACAAATTCCAAATTGGTTTGATAAGGATCATAGAACATTAAATAAAATTTCTGTTGCAAGGATGAAATAGATGTGGTTTTAATAAAAGTAGTCTAATGTTGAAACAGTCGAAGATTGTACGTCAATATTGAATGCAATACTATTACCTTACTCATGTTCGTATTTTCTTGCTATTAACGGGATAAACACTGATCAAAAATTACACGAAGCCTTACTGTTGTGGATTTTATAATTAAACAATATTTAAAAATTATAATTAAACGGTAGCATTCAAATTAAATAGCACCATGAGTAGCATCAATGAACCTCTGGGGCCTCGTAGGTCGCAGTTTAAGAAACGATGTACAGCATCATTTATTAGATCTACGGCTTTCTCGCCAAACATGCTTCAACGCTCATCGCTAAACGGGATTGACGGCCATCGTTTAGGATACGTTTTGTGTTGATTGCATTTAAAATAGCTCCTGGTGGTTATATGTTGATAACCGTTTTCATTTGCTTTGAACCAAGGTTCACAAATTTAACGATTAAAGTCAATCTTTGAAGAAACTTCATCTAGGGCAGTTTTTTACGGGCTTTCATTTAGACTAAATTCATAACTACACAAAAATTTGTTCGTGCAGAAAAGAGCAATTTTATGACTCAAAATATGAAATTAGACCTCTTTGGGTGTTTTTAGAATTCCAAAAACCCGCCTATATGAATTCCTGAGCAACAATTTACCTTTGTGCCAAATTTGGAAGAATTCCGACGAAAACTGTGGATTTGTATAAGGAACATACACACATACCCACAAACATACATCCATTTTTATATATATATAGATGGCATTGTGCATATTTTTATGTTTCAATCATTTTGAATTAACCACAAATGAATTAATATTCATTTAAAGGAAAATATGCTGCACCTTTTAAAACAACTTGCTGGAATGATAAGCCTAAACATATATACCCATTTTACCCCATTTTCAAAATATGAGATTAAAAGTAGAAAAAATTATTTTTTTTCTTCCCTGTAAGTTGAAGCAGCAATAAAAATGTCCAACTAAAGATATTATGACACAGTAATAAAAATTCCTCAAAAATCAGGAGCTGGAGATAGAAGTTTAAGCAGACAACATGCGATTTGAATTTATCGACTTCAATTTAAAGTGTTACCACTCACTAAAAAATAATCTATTGAAAAAATATATTTTGTGATATAGAATTCAGAACAGCCAAGTATAATAACCAACTCAAAAAAATACAAATTTAATTAAAAAAAACTGACTTTTTAAACTATATATTTTGACTACCCACTTTACCCCACCTGACCCTAACTGAATACATATACTACTTGATCTAATGTTTGCACACGTCATATTGAACAATTCGATTTTTAAATCTTTTATGAAGCACTACAAACAAGTTCAAATTAAATTTTTCAATTTAACAATATTTTTCTGAAATTTAAAAAAAATGCATAATAGAAAACCCTTGAAACTTTTCTATAACATATTATTAAAAATATGATGAAAACGAAAATAACTTATTCATTGATTTTATATAAATACATAAAAATAGTCACTTACAACAGAAAAAAAAATTGATCTCTATTAATAATGCAAAAAAGATGACGCATTACGAAATATAGGAGAAACAAGTATAAGAAATACTCAAAATGACATTTCTTTATGAAAATAAATAACCCCTAAATATTTAAGAAATGCTTGAAACGACGAGGGTGGGTTAGGAGGGTCACTCTCTGATTTTGGAGTAACTCATAACATTAAACTTCGGCCCCAACTTCGGCTTCATTGTTTTCGTACAGAAACGCTACCACCAACACCTCGGAAGAGTTTCTGAATCTACTTCAGCACTTCCGAAGAAAAAATTCAAAAGTCCCTTCTATTTCCGAATTATGTCACCATTCAAAACGTATTTAATCAATTTCTTACATTAAAACTCTAAATTCTTCCTAAACAATAGATAAAGCTTGAAAAAAAAAAAAAATTATGAATGGTGTTAGTTTTAAACAACTCAGAAGTACAACTAGAGTTTAATTTCAGAAATTGAGGGAGTGGGAGGAGGGGCACGCAAGTGTTCTCGGAAATACAAAAAATAGTCGTAAAAAATAGAGTTCAAAATAATCATAAACATTGGGCAGAAAAACCCTTTCAAAACTTGCACCCGAGTTTTCTTTTGACGTGCAGTGGCGGATTTAAAATATAGCAAATGTTGCAACTGCGCGAGATGTCCCATAAACCATAGAGGCACCATAGAAGATACAAAAATGCTTTTGATAAATGTTTTACAATGTTGTTAATGTACAATTGTTGTTAATTGTTGTAAATGTTGCAAATGTGTTGTTAATTGTTGTAAATGTTGCAAATGTGTTGTTAATTGTTGTTAATGTTGCAAATGTGTTGTTAATGTGGTGAATGTACAATTGTTGTTAATGTAATACATAAATGTGTTATGATAAATGTTTTCTGTATCACAACTTCTGTGAAATAAGGGCGTGAAATGTATTTTGACGGGCCCCAAACTTGTAGCTCCGCCGAAGCGATACAGAAAAGACTGCATTACTGTTATTCATATTACAAATATCGAAAAAAACACCGTCGGTTCAACGGGAATCGAACAAAATGAAACAAAACCGGTTTCGCCATCTCATATTTGTTTCCATGGTCTCCAATTCGGAAATATGTCACCAAATGATCGTCAGTCTGAACGCTATATTAGTTTTGCATTGAAATAAGTAATTAATACCCACAAAAAATGAGTTAATAGGTTTTTTAGAACACCCGATCGAAAACAAAAAGGGAAGTGCACAACTAGAACGTACGCACACGCCACATGCGAAAATTTAGCCTTCTACAGCTTACCATTTTTGAGTTGTGACTTATGAGACATACGTACGTTATGACATACGTACATAAAGCCGCAAGAAACAACGCAATAATTAACTTGTTTGGTACCTGAATGCAATATTAAAAACTCTTTCACAGGGGTAACTAACATAGAAATTCATACTGAAATTTAAGTAAACAATTTTATATAAAAACAATAACTCCCTTTACTTTGTATTAAAAAGTAAAACAACAAAGGTCATTTTTTTTTTTCAAAAACATCGGCCAATTCCATCGGCTTTTCGATGTTTTTTAAGGCCGATGGGCCGATGTTTCCTGCAAGTTAGCATCGGCCGCCGATGCCGATGCCGATGGCTAAATTGTTGAACCATCGGCGCCGATGCATCGGTCGAGTCCTAGAAATTTTAATTCAACAGAAATTTTAATACGAAGCAGAATTAAATCTAAATCATCTCAAACTTCGTGAAAATGTAAGCTTTAGCTAACTGTTCTAGACATACCCTACGAGAGGGAGAGCAGCTATGGGGTCGTCAATTTTTTTCTTCTCAACAATGAAATAATGAACGGAGGGATTATTCCCTTCAATAATGTCATATAGAAAGGTGCCACATAGTAACATGAAACTTAAGGGGAAAAAAACAGGAAGCATAGCAAGGCTTTTTTTTTTTTTTTTTTTAAAGTTTAAAAACTGCGAGAGCCACTAGTCTGGATTAATGTCTGTCATTTTAGAGCGATAATTTTTATTTTTAATACTTGATCTGTTTTCAAAAATAGAATTGGCCCTACACTTTCACAATTGTTATTATCTTTTAACTGTGTGCTGAATTATTTTTAGAAAACTACAGGCATTATTGAATCATCAACGTTGTTTTTCATTGATTGTACTCATCACTTCATTAATTTTATTATCATTCATTAACAGTAAACCTGTATATCTCGAGCATCTTCTAAAAAGAATCTTTAAGCACAGAATTGTACTTTTCAAATGTATTCTATTAAAAAATAGTGAATGTTTATGATATTTTTTTGCGTGTTTCGTAACGCTCACAACTTCAACACTTCACAACTTTTGTATAAGTGCACAGCGTCTGAAGAAAAATTCAAAATGACTTTGGATCTCAAATATAATTTGATTCTTTCAAAAGCTACATGATTTCTTCAAGCAACATCTTTAATCACAGTAGTACTGATACATTTTAAGAAATAACAGAGCGCAAAGGCAGACAACCAGATTGGTTAGGAATTAAAGAAATGTCTTGAAATTTGTTACCCAGGTCACAAAGTTTGAACTATTCATAGTTTAGAAAGGGAAATTGGATGTATTATAAACTGTATTTATGGAAAATAAACTTATTTCATGTTTCTTCTGCTCCCTTACCTCGTTAAGTGTCTCATTCACATATTTTTAAATGTGCACTTCTGAGCCTAAAGAGAAAGAGATTTTAGAGCATAGAAGGTCACGAGCAGTGCCATAAAAATAAGGAAAGAAATAAATAAAAAAAGTTGGGTTTGGGGGATCGCATCTGTTCCGCCTTCAAGAACATTTCTTTCGGAGGCCCTGCTTTGCCCCTCTTTCGAACTGCAACCGGTTTTTGATTATAAGTTGAAGAATCTCGGTTTTCTTTTCCTAAACGTGGATAAGCTGTTTTGTTAAACATTTTGCCATTGGTTTTCTGAATCTTTTCGATAGTTATTACTACACAAACTGATTTTTTAACTAACATACTCTTTTCGATACAGTATTTACCCATATGCATCGATGTTGGCTTTTTCGTTCTTAGTACAACTCTTTTCGTTTACCTATTGTGTCGTGTGAAAAATGTTTTGCTTTAAAAAAAAAAGTAACTCCTTTTATATTTACTGTGCACATCACATTTTTCTGAAATGTTTAGTCCCATCACTTCAAAATAGCCAATGAAATATTTTCATAAGCAATTTCCATATTAGTCTATAATAAAAATCTAGTTATTGATCATATATTTTTATTTACAACTATGTATGGAATTATGTTTTCGTAATTCAAGTTGTGCACCCATTCCGCTATAAGAAAAGTAAAATTTTAGCTCCATCAGGTAATTTTTTTGCCTCCGATGGTTAGCTGAATACTCAATGATACTCAAAAAACATAAAATTCATTGGAGCTAAGCAGTGAGAGCTAAAAGAGTATGCAACTGCACTGATTAGAAAGGTGTGCGAGATTAGACTGATTGGAGAAAACCTTTTACCTATAACAATTGGCAGAAAATTCACATTTTTGAGAAAAATAGTATTTTTGTACATTGTTCTTGTTTCCTTTTTGGAAGAAAGATGTCATATTATTGGTGCACAATTACTGTCTGTTGCTGAAGAAATAATACCTCCTTAAAGCAAATTTTATTAAAATGATTTCTCTACTTTTTATATTTTGATACCTCCTTAAAAGCCGAATATTTATATAAATACACAGCAATGGTTGGTTAGGAAGGGTAATGGCAAAACTAGCTCTGCAGATACGTTAATGTGGTGAATCCCTAGTCATCAATTCATTAATGGTTGGGTGAAGAGCTGTACGAATTCGACAGCACACCTGCATTTATAGAAGAATCTAACTTGACATTCAAGAAAGTGTTTTAAGAAAAATTAAATAGCTTTATATGGCTGTATTTCATGTTATTTTACTCATTCCGCGGAAATATTTCGTTATCTTATTCCGAGGTTTTAAAAAGACGTACAGAACATTGATTCGAAAAAACCATTTTCCACAAAATGTTAAATTTTCAGCCCATCATTGGTAGCAAAACGTATTCACCGATCAATCTAAAATTCCACACCTTTCTAGGTGGTAAAATTGCATTATCTTTTAGTACCAAGCTGTGATGGTCAATTGAACTTTATGCTTTTCAAAATGAATACACAAAATATAGTTTTTCCCCAACATCTTGAATTTTCATCTAGTCGTTGAAGGCAAAATTACTATGTGAATATACAAAAATTGTACTTTTCTTATAGTGGTATGGGTGCGCAACTTTTCACCACTTCCAGCCAGTTCAACTTCATGTTTTTGCCCCACCCTAATGTATATTGTACAAAATTTCTTCTTTTTAATAAAGATAGAAGAACTGTTTAACAAGGCTTTGGTTCAGTGTTTTCAAAAATAGATTTCCTTCACTGTATTATTAATAATAATTATTATTATTATTATATTATCAGCGGATTTTTAGTTCAATATGAAGTTTACCACATGCGACTTCTTTTGCACTTATATTTGAAGTAAGGGCATGGCAGGAAGTACTAGTTTTTCAAAAGAATGATTCTTTACTGCGTGAAACTTTTTCCGCACAGTTTATTGATTTTTTATTATTATTATAATTATTATTATTATTTAATTTAGTTAAAACCATTAAAATTTTCTCAGCTCCAAGTAGCATTAAATGAAATGCAATGATTAGTTATTTGAGGAAATAAACTTCGGAAAAGTGGTAGAAGTTGTTTCCTTTAGAAGAATTTATTTTGACCTGAGGGAGAAATAAATAGCAGTTGTAAGGAAATTGGGGATTCTGAGTACATAATGTAGCAAAATCAAAGTTCTTGTACAGGATACAAGACTCTTTTAGTTAGATTAAACATTTCATTTATCCTTCTGTTGCTCTCATGGTTTAAATCAGTAAATTTCGCAGTGAATCACCACATCGAAATTATGTGTCCTTAAGCGAGCTATACGATTATATTATTTTTCAAATTTTTTTACTTTGACTATGTAAATCCAAATTAATAAACATCATTAAGAGCTTTAATGTTTAACAATACAATGACCGAATGTTCCCTTCATAGAATAAACGCTTTGATATGAACATTTGAGGAGGGGGATGTAGTTTATTTTACGAATATAGAGTGAAAAATGTTTAAAAGAATTAAAGTATATTTCTTTTTTTTTTTTTTTAATCACTCAAAAGTTGAATGCTTTAAACTTTTCCCGCGAAAATGTTGCATGAAGGTTTTCTTCATTTTTTTCAAAATATTTTTGTAATCAAATTACTTTTCTCACTTGAATGTTAAAACATGACACGTGTGGACTATGTTGGTACAGGTGAAACTAAATACAGCTGAGCTACTCAAGGTTAACGTCCCTGATAAGACGTCAGCAAATTCTTTAGCGTGATCTGTTGAGATGATGCAAGATACACTTGAAGTTGAGTTTTTCAAATTTGTATGAGAGTATTAGCATTTTTTAAAAATTTTTACCATATTTTTTAATTTTTTTCCATTTTATTATTACTATTTTATTTATTTATTTTTGATAATTTAACACATTATGTCATATCAAAAACAATCGCAAAAACTTTCCTTAAGCAACACCTAATATGAAGTCAAATATTCATAAGTATAATTGACACCAAATAAGCAAAATATGTCATAATTCCAATGACATTAAAAAAGTCATTTGTCCATTATTCACATATTCTGTCGAAAACATTCGGTTGGTCACACAGTAAAAAAAAAAAAAAAAAAAAAAAAAAAAACATCCTATGTTGCACAGTTTAGTGATGTACTAACTTAATGCGTCTAACATGACTGAATATTTTGAACACATTTTTGTGATGTTGTCAACTCTAACGGGTAGTTTTTCAACCTTGTGGCTTGATGTGGCTCTACTGCAAAATGCAAGACTCTTGTTTGTATCTTTAGTACATTGGCTGCGCGTATGGGAAGGGGGGGGGATCAATTGTCCTCTCATTTTTCAGAATTAAAAATCAACAATCGATTGAAAAGTTATTTTTTACTCTGTGGATTGATTTCTTCCATGAAAATGAAAACTAAAAATTCCAAATAAATATGCTCTTTGCATGTTATTATTGTGTACGTACTCTTTGCATGTTATCTACTCTTTGCGTGTTACTCTTTGTATAAGAATGCAAATTTGAATTGGAAAGGGGGAGACGGGAACTACGGTGGTCATCTGTCCCGAATTTTTTGATCCTACTCCTCATTTTATAGAGGACACTTAATCAGCATTGTTGAAATTCAGTAATGTATCCCGCTTTTTCAAAAAAATATAAAAAACGCCTCTGTTGACCGCCCACTTTTTTGATGCACCAGTTGCCTTTGCTTTAGCAACATACACGGTTTCTAGGAAAGAACTTTACAATCCTACCCCTTATAAAAAGAGAGGGTCTTAGTCAGGGCTGCGGAGTCGGAAGAAAAACTGCAGACTTCGACTCCTGGATTTTGAAACGTCTGACTCCGATTCCGGCTTTTTTATTATTTATTTATTTTTCCTCCAAATCCCCCTTCCTCATGGGAAGGGGGGGGGGAAACCTTAAACAAACATTGAAATATCAATTCCTTTTTATGAAATTTTCGCGTTGTATTTTATTGTAAACCTGAGATGTATACAACGTTAGAAATTCAAATTGAAAATCAGATTATCCAATAATTGCGATTTCTAAAGTGAGATTACTTAAAAATCCCATTTTAAAAAAATGAATAGGATTAATTTGCTCCCTTTTAATGTTTAACTAACAGATGTTGATCAAATCCTGTGCTTTCAATTTTTGAAAGCTGTAACTTGAAAGATTTTTTTTTTTTTTTTTTTTAAGTGATAACTTCTTATGAGAGGGTAAACTGATTTGTGACATAACGCGCGTAACAGCGCAACTCTCGTTCGACATTCCTTTCGTTCGCGCATACGACAGACGCGCGCATGGTCGGGAAAATTTTGTTTCTTTACTCCTTGGGTAAACGTTAAGTGATAGTAGAAAAAGTAATGACACTATCAGAAGATGGATGATCGCCGCAACATAACGCAATCTCCTAACCAAAGGTGAGTTTAATAATACAATATAATACCAATAACATTGTAAACAATATATATTCAAAACAGCATTTAATCTTTAAATTTATTTTCAAAACAAAAATATTTTTGCGATTAGTTATACTGAAAATATATCGCTTCATTTAGGGTTTTGAACTGTGATAAGGTGTACATATTTTAAACGAACTTCATCCCCGTAGACTCCGCAACGCCGGGGTTGGACACGGCCGAGAAAACAAAAATAATAAATAAACATTTAATTTGCTCATCCCAGAGTAAAATCTAAAATGTTTCGTAAGTTTGAGTGTTTTCTCTGATAAACGAAATATTTAGAAACGAAGCGTCATTTAATCTATTGTTTTTGCACCGACATCAAAACTTGTGTTTAAAAGTATTCTAAAACGCTGTAATATTGTTTTATTATGTGAAATATGGCTTGAAAAATGATACTAAAATTGTTCCATCTTTAAAACGTATTGTGCAATTAAAGCGTCAAAATATAAAAGCAAGAGGCGTAGCAGTTTATCAGAATGATCTTGATTGCATAAATATTGTCACTCTAAATATAGGATTACATGTTAATAATGCTACAAGCTAATACGGCTACACAAAACGATATAGGTGAAATGTGTATAGTGAATTGTTTCAATGAAGCAAAGCAGCAAATTATTATTGCCAACATACACTGGCCACGAAAAGTTAAGATAGTACATTTTTTTCGAAGCTGACCGTAAAAAAAAGCAATAACAATAAAATGCATCATTTGCATGAATGATAATTACGAACTTTAAAACCATTTATAAAACAAAGGTTGCTACCACTTTTATTTTATACAAAAAAACATATTTTTTCGAGTGAGAAAAAAAATATGCAAATATCACGCTTTCGTACTTTTGTGAGTAAGTTGTGTTGATCTTCAACTGCTGTTGGCAGTTTCGGTGACAACAGTCAATAAATGCAGTTTAGAAAATGTCTCAGAGATGTCGTTTATCCGATTCGTTAAGGTGGAGGGATGTTAGATGGATGGAAACGGGTTAGTCGCAGGTTGATGTTGCAAGACGTCTCAATGTGCCTCGTAGTGTTGTTCATTGACTTAAGGATCGATTCTAATCCGAAGATTCTGTGTCCAGAAGACCTGTTCCAGGCCGACCACTAGCTACAACACCTGCAGAAGTCTGTTTTCTATTTCTTTCAGCTCGAAGGAGAAGAACCACTACTGCGCTACAGCTCGTTGCGGAACCCTTTTTAGCATCAGGAAAAAGAATCTCCGCTACTACGGTGCGAAATCGTCTTCACAATGCAGTTCTCTATTCAAGACGATCAGTTGTGTTTGTTCCCCTGAACGGATTACAGCGAGGGATCCACTTATGCCATTAGAACATGTTTCCTGGACCCAGCAGCAGTGGCAGGGGCTTAGCTAAGGGGGGGGGGGTTTGGGGACAAACCCCCCCCCCCCCCGAAACGTTAGTCTCAAAAAAAAAAGAGAGAAAAAGAGGGAAGAGAAAGAAAAAAAAGAAGAAAAAGAAAAAAAAATCAAAACGACTTTTTCCTGAGTAACAAAGGTCAAAAATTCATTTCGCTCCCCCCCCCCCCCCAATGCCATTGAAAATCTGCTCCATGTGTGACCCTCAAGCATAAAGACGCCTTCCTCTGCTGCGACAATTTTTTGATAATTGAGTGAAAGTTGACACTTCGCTTTAGAAATGAGATTGATTTGTTAAATCCACGTATATGCAGCCTTTGTTTGTCATTGATTCTGCAAATTGTTAAATATGTTTAATTTTATGAGCCGCGCAGTGGGAATATTGCATACAGTCGAATCTGTATATTTCGAATTTCACATTAAAGAAAAAAATCGAGATAAAGACGTTTTGAAATACGGGGGCTTTAAGAGACTTTTTATAGAAATTTGAAATATGATGGTGAAAATTTGAAATCGATACTAAAGACAACGTGGGCTCTTGATTAAAATTTCTCTTTATTAGTTTTGTTAGGTATTTATTCTATTATTACATTATTTAGTGCTTTATTGAGAGTTTAAGGAATCATTTTGACAGTAAAAGAAACTTTAAGCATATCTTTTTCAAGAAGAAGTCTTTTATTGCTTTTTGGTCCCTGATTTTTTTTTTTTTTTTTTGGATTCATTATTTATGCTCTTGAGGTTAGCAATTGCAGCAAATCTAACTTGGTCAGTATTCTACAATTTTCCTTTTTTCATCACTTTAAAAAAACTTATACTTTCTATCAAATGAACCTATCATTTCGGTTTTCTAAGGAATCACAATTTTAAGAAAGAGAGCTACCAAAGAACAGTACTAATCCGGATAACAGAGCAAAATGGTTTTTAACTTGAATGATCTTTAAACATGAAATTGAAATGTTCATCTTAACATTTCAAACCTGTGAATTTCACCCCTTTACTCTTCTTCCAAGAAAGTGCGCGAAACGACTGTCCTTTGGTTAATCTTCCTGGAAAGCATTTCTCCCTTTTTTCCACTGTCTCCTCAGCTCTTGAAGACAATTCCTCTGTTTCTGAGTTGAAGAAAATGTTTTTGCTTACTGCTTTAAAGATCATTGGGCTTTGAATCCGAAAATGATAGCATAACCGGAATTCGAGACGATAGAGGTTTTTGTTGGTCTGATCTCGTGTGTGTCATAGGTCATAGTCAAAACGACCTTTGCTAACCAGAGTATCCATTGCAATCACATTGATTTTTCATCCAGTATTTACTGCATATTCTTTTGGAAACGTACAGTCCGTTTAAAATAGTACATTCTAAGTGAAAGTTGTTGCATAATGAAGCGAGCAAGACCGATAACAAGCTTTTTTCAACCAAAAAAAAAAATTAAAATGACGAAAAGGATTGCTCTAAAAAGAGAAAGTTAACGTCGTCTGAAGAAAACGAAGTACAGTCTGCAAAGCAACATCAGTCCCTTCGGACCCTTCTGAAGGTAATTTTATTTTAATTCAAAAGAAAAACTGCATAGCATTACATGAATAAAATGTTTAAAAACGAGATGAATCTAGATTATTTCTATTAGCTTGGTTCAGATTAAAAAGTAGAAAAAAAAAAAAAAAAAAAGACTTCTGTTTATAATACCCGAAAATTGCTGTTGCACTCTCAAATAGATATTTATGTAAATTCTAAAGCGGCTAATAAAATTAAAAATAAAGACTTGAGAGGAGAACAGATGGTATGCACTTAAGCGAATAACTTTCTACCGCCTATATTTCTTCCCTAACTTTTTTTACTCAAATTTTATTAACTGCTTTAGATTTAGCATAAATGTAAATACATAAAAAGCAACATATAAATATAACGATATGAAATGCAATTTTATTTTTTGTGGGTTATAATTCAAGAAGTCTTTTTTTTTTTCATACTTTTAGTGCAAACCAAGTTAGTAAAAGTAGTCTTTATAGTCTGACCACCGATGAGATTGAAAGTCAAACATCCAATTTACAGGCAGAAATGGAAGTATCTATTAGCTTTCAGGGATGCCAGCTTTTGTAGATGTGTGTTAGCCTCTAAATTAAGCAGTCACACTGAAATGAACGGAACACGCTCATCAGATATTTGATTTCCCCTTGATTTGGAAAGACTGGTTTTGACAAGAGAATGCTAGAAAATTTCACTTTAAATTAAAGGAAAAAGAAAAAAAAGTTGAATTTTCCACAACATTAAAAAAAATTAAAAATTCCTTGCTTTTGTTTTGTTTGACACAAGTATCGGAATAGGGTCACCCCTTTCCTAAGTATGTAAGATACACCTCCCTCTCATTTCTTTAATACTAAATATATATATATATATATATATATATATATATATATATATATATATATATATATATATATATATATATATATATATATATATATATATATATATATATATATATATATATATATATATATATATATATATATATATATATATGTAAAAGAAGAACCCCACCCCCCCGAAAGTCGGGTCTAGCTACGCCCCTGAGCAGTGGGCTTCTGTGCTGTTCACAGACGAGTCCAGATTTACATTGGAGAGTGCTTCAGGGCGTCTACTGATCTGGAGGGAACAGCGCAATAGATACCTTCAATCCAACACTGTTGGAAGATCACAGTTACAGAGGTGCTGGAATCAGGGTTTGGGCTGAGATCTCGCTGGGTGGCCACACTGACTTACATGTGTTCCATGGAGGAACTCTGACTGTTCTGAGATATGGGGATGAGATGCTTGATCCATATGTCCACCTGTACGCTGGTGCTATTGGTAATGACTTCATTCTGATGGATTTTAATGCACAACCTCACCGAGCTCGGATCGTTGAGGAGTATCTTGAGGATCACGGTTTGAGATGAATGTAATGGCCAGCTCGATCTCCAGACCTGAATCCGACAGAATATCTTTGGGACTATCTTGGCAGACAGGTTGAGGCTTTATATCCTCCTCCAAGGTCGTTACATGAGCTGGAACAAGGCTTACTCTGTGTCTGGTCCTCGCTTCCTATACCGGTGTCCGACAACTTAATAAAGAGCATGGAAAATCGATGCCGCCAATGAATTTAAGTTAGGGGGGACCCATTCTTTATTAGAACCCATTTTTGTATTGTTTCTATTGCATTTTACTACATAATACTGCGATGATCTGTTTTATTCAAGAATGGACTTCTCCGCCAAAATTGCTTTTTTTGTTATAAATCGTTTTTGCAATACTCTTACATAAATTTCTATGACGCATTCAATAAAAAAACCATTTAATGCACATATCCTCCGAATTTTTTTTTTCTACATTCATTCATTTGCAAATTAGACGCAAAAAACCGGTTATAACTTAACTTTTTGAGGACAGTGTGTATAAACTCCTGTTTGTGAAACTTGCAACACCACGAATGGTTTACGCGAGTGAGCTGAAAATTGCAGGAAATGTAAAGTAGGGCATGATATGCACATTATTAGAATTGTACACCAATAGCGCATGCGTATGCTGAGTAGCGCCCTCTGAACGACAGATCGAACAGAATGTAAATAGACCGCTGTAGCGAGACGTGTATGATTATCGATGGTTATATACTAGAGTAAACGTTAACTGAATCTTTAACATGCCTCTTCCACGAAAGAAAGCGAAATTTGAACAAATTTCGGAGTTTGAAAGGGGCAAAATCGTCGACCTTCGTGAAGCTGGATTGTCTTATCGTGCAGTAGCCGCTCGTGTGCAGCGTAACAGTTGCACAATCATGCGTGTTTGGAAGCAGGGGACGGACGAGGGACGGACGGCTCGGAAATCTGGGAGTTGACCCTGAAATGTGACGTTAGCTCGCGATTACAGACACCTGGTGCGTATGGCGCTGACGAACCGCACAGCTTCTTCTAGACAATTGGCAGCACAGTGGTCAACAGCTACAGGTGTTTCATTGTGTGCTTTATCAATTTGGAGACATCTGCTGCAGCGTGGGCTGCGCGCAAGGATTCCTTTATACTGGATTCCTCTCACTTAAAACCATCGCCGTCTGCGGTTACAATGGGCCAATGTGCATAGGAGCTGGCAGGCTGATTGGCAGCAGGTCATCTTTTCTGACGAATCCCGCTTCAATTTGTGGCACCATGATGGCCGAACTCGTGTCAGGCGCTATTACCAGTGAACGGCGCATTCCGGAGTGCATTATCGAACGCCACAGTGGACAAACACCCGAAGTTATGGTCTGGGGTGCCATAGCATATCATGGACGATCACAATTGCTAAGAATTGTGGGCAATTTGAACAGTACCCGATACATAAACGAAGTTTTACAGCCTCAAGCTATTCTTTTCCTGCAAGAATTGCCAGGGGCTGTATTCCAGCAGGATAATGTCCGTCCACATGTCGCCAGGACTGTCAAATCCTACCTTGACTCACAGCAGGGACAGCTTCTTCCTTGGCCTGCATATTCCCCGGATATGTCACCGATTGAACATGTGTGGGATTTTGTTGGGCGGTGTCTCGCTCGTGATCCTCGTCCTGTTGCTTCGACAGACGATTTTTAATTGCGCGTACAAACAATATGGAATTCTCTTCTGCAGGCAGATATTCAAACATTGTTTCACTCCATGCCGAGTGGTATAGCAGCTTTTTATTGCGGCCCATGGCGGCCAAACAAAATACTAATTTCTATCTATTTTTATTGTTTGTTTGGTTTGAAAATGTAATCATTTATTTTTACCATTACCACTCAACTGTGTATTAAATTTCATTCAACTATGAAGCTTCCTTCATGGTGTTGCAATTTTTACAAACAGGAGTGTACATTCGCTTAATGCAATAACGTCAAAGAAAGATACTTTAACCGAAACACGATGTGAAAGTCACGAGTCAAACACTGAGTGAGATTTCTTTTGACGCGGTATTTTTTTTTTTTTAACACGTTTTTATCAGCTTCACTTGTATGTTTGTGAGTAACTCTCCTTTGGACTAAGAGCTAGTGCCTTATTACTGTTAGTACATTCCACCACTTTATGAACGCTCGTATCCGAGAAGTCTAAGGCGCGGGTCTTCGCTGACGTCCATCTCCGGGAATCATTGGGAGTGCGTCCTAATCCCGTTTACACCGGAATGGAGATGTAAAATTTCCGAAAATTTTGAAGTGGTGAAAAATACCGGTTTTTTACCTGTTTTTTCGGGAAAAATTGGAAAAAAATGGAAAATTTGATTTTTTATGAATAAAATTTGGGCTTCTTAATAGCTCTGTGTTTCTTGTAACATATAACGGGTTAAGAATTAAAAAATATATGCTATCCACACATCTTCTTTTTCTGCTTGACAGAAATGCACATAAAGGTAAAATTAATTAGAAGAAAAAACCTTTTTGTTTTATAACTGAGTAGAGGGATTTCATGGTCAAACCCAGAAATAAGTCAAGTCGTCACTCAACCAATAATATTGGGTAATGTGTGTCTAATTGTGACAATTACATTTTCGATTTTAGATTGCCTTTAAAACTTCTGAAATTTTCGACTTTCAAACAAGATTGATATTTTTTTTTTTTTTTTTTTTTTTGGAAGAAAAATAATACAATGTTGCTGTCTGAAAATGAAAGCTATTGAGTTTTGATTTTTTCCAATTCAGTCTAAGTCCAAATCAAAACTAAATTGTTTTTTTCTTAAGCTGAACCAAAATTAAACTGGAGTTTCAGTTTATTCATACGGCCGTGCTAAGCACAGTAGTAACAGTAGTCATACCAGCCCTTTTGAACACATTTGAGTTATTATAACCAAGTTGTTCTCTGTTTCGTATTTTACTTAATAAATAAAATGTTTTAGGGTCATTTGATCAAGAGTTATTGTTTTGAAAAATTCTGTAAAAAAAAAAGACATCTGAATCAAATATATGGAAGAGCCACTCTTTAAAACACAATATCTCAGCTTGAGCCCAACTGCAAAGTCCCGTTTTTTGCTTAACACGGCAGTATACAGGGTGCGGTAAAAAAAATATCGGACAAAAATCGTATCATCGAATGGAAGAAAGGTAATTTCCTTTTTATGAGTTCCTAATTTATTTTTGTTTCTCACTTTATTAGGAAATAACTTACAATATATAACCTAGTTTATGTATCGCTTTTCGGTTTTCTTGCAATTTTAAACGAAATACCAGCTATTTTAAGTTGTTTAACCAAGTAGAACGACAGTTCATTTGCTTGTTGTGCCTCGACAAGCAGTATTTGAAACGGCATGCCGTTTCAAGTGGCTTGGAAATGATAGTCGATGTCCGGAAAGTGTGCAAAAACGAACAGTGAACATTTCAGTTAATCGTTAGGTCATCCAAAAATGAGTTCAATGAAATCCTCGGGCTTCCACGAGAGCAGTCGTTTGTGAAAATTTGTGACCGATAAATGCGACTAAGGGAAAAAACAACTCAAACAGAAGTTTTGCAAGTTCCAAAAATTCAGGCATTCGTATGACTCGAAAGATGCCAGAAACATTTGAGACGGGTCCGCAAGTCCACGCTGGAAGAGATACCTTTCACTGATTTACCGTTCAACCGGTTCATATCCCCCAGAACCATAGCATTTGGTCTGTAGACACCATAGGCTCTCATATAGGGGGGAAGTGGGGGCTCAAGCCCCCCTTCCCCTTTGGAAATGAGAACTTCCTCTTCCTTTTAATACTTTTTTCTTTGTAAAAATGTAAAAACATTTTTTCTCCAACCATTAATGAATTAGTTATCAAAAATGTTAAATTTTATTAGCTCTAATCTGTATTAAAGTCGGTTTCCACGGGGAAAATTTCCTGCTAGACCATGGATAAAATATCAGAGTCCCCGCCCCCCTTAAAATTTTACATATGGGTGCCCTTGGTAGACGACACTCCGATCACCTTAGAAAGTGTTAGATATCGCCAAAATCCGAAGTCAGGCTTGGTCTGAGATGGAATCAGGACAAGCGACAAAAAATATCTAGTTTTTTGTGGATGAGGGCCGTAAAATAAATCAAAAAGTGAACCAGAAGGACATTTTAGAGGTTATTGTTCTTCTGGAAGCCTAAGAGCACTTCAGCATTGTAGACTGGACATTTTCCTTTAACCCCACACCGATTCATATGGCCAAAAAGACAAGAGTGGTGCAAAGCGCATGTTTTTGACAAGATATCTTTTGAGTGAACGCTCTACTCATTCGACCTCAATCCCATTTATTACACTGTATGACTTATTTTAGAGTCAAAGGTCTAATCCTAAAGAACACGTAAAATTGAACTCTCTAAACCAATTGCTTTATAGGGAATAGGATTGATAAAAGGACTTGCTGCCCTTGAATGAAAATTTCAAAAAGCAGTTGTATCTCTCTATTACTGCAAAAGACTGATAGTTTGAAACCAATTAAATTTAATGATTGCTAAAGGTCTTCTCATATTATTATTATTTTTTTTTTGTTAGTTTATTTGTTTTTAATAAAGTTTCTTGGAAAATTGCTTGCCCCGTTTTTTTTTTTTTTTTTTTTTTTTTTTTTTTTTTTTTTTTTTTTTTTTTTTTTTTTGCCGCACCCTGTACATTTGGTTTGCAGTCAGCAGAAACATAGTTTTGTGATTAAGTTATGCTTGTTTGTTTTATGAAGATGGAAAATAAAGGGTTCACTGAGGTTATTGGCTTAAGCTTTTTTGTAAAATGTATTATTAAACATTTTTTGATCTATATGCAAATTATATTGTCATACAACAACTTGCATTAACGTTAGACAGTATTTTAACATAAAACGGGAGGGGGAGGAAATTGCATCAGAATTTAAGCTTGAGAAATTTCTAATCACTTTTTGCTGAAAATTTCAATTAAAACCCTGAAAAGTTGAAAAAATTCTTTTTTTTTTTTCCGAAGTGGAAATTTATTCCTTCGGAAAAAAACGTTTTTTCTTCCGTTTTTTTCGGAAATTTTCCGGTTTTTTTCCGACTGTTTTCATCTCTACACCGGAATTAAATTTATAATCTTGCAACTCAATTTTCGCCCATTTTTTGTGATCGGATTCTTTTAAAATTTGGAATGAACCTCGGACCCGATGACAATGCAATGTTCTATAATTAAATCGATTTATTAACGATAAGTTATTAATTTATTCTAACTAACAAGCTTTTATTAGCTGAACTTGTATGTTTGTGGGTCCAACTTTCCTTTGAGCCAGTGGCTTATTAGAATTACTTACAACGTACAAATCAGAGCTGCAGAGTGTGACAATGTTTGCTCATGAATTTACCAGAAAACATTTAAAATGTCTAATGCAAATAATGCAATAGAATACTAATATACATTCCATTATAAAAATCGAACACACGCACCAAGATTTCATTTAAGAGTTACAAGTGTTAGCAATATTTAGTATCTAAATCTTGTTTGAAAAAAAAAAAAAACAGTAATAAGAACTTTATATTTTTCAGAAATAAATAAATTAATAGTTTAAAAAACTAAAAAAACACGCTTCAGTAGCAAAATGAACTAAAAAGTTGAAAATAATCTTTGGGTTACAAGTATATAAAGTAATTGACCAAACACGTAATTTACTGTAATAAAAAAAGCGTGGGGGCTTCTTATCAGCTGTCATAAATTTCTTCCACTTGTTAACCAAGCAAAAATGTAAATACGCAGCCCCCCACGCTTTTTTTTTACTACAGTAAAATTAAGTGTTTGGTCAATTACTTTACATACTTGTCATTCAAAGATTATTTTTTACTTTTCAGTTCATTTTGCTACTAAAGCGTGTTTTTTTTTTTTTCTTTTTTGTAGTTTTTTAAACTGTTATTTCATTTTCACTTTTGCTTCTCTGTTCGTTTCTTCTACGTAGTTACTTCATTGAGAAGAAATAGACATTTGGTATATCTGCTCACGTCGATGCATTTTATTCCGGAATTAACTATTCAATTATCAGCTGATTTAAACGTTTTTGTTTTTAATGTTGTTGTCGTTCAAGATAGTATTGATAGATAGTTTTAGGTAACAGTTTTGCGAAATATAAATAGCAAGACATTAAATGTTTAATAAGGTAAACGGAACAATAAGCAGTTGTCAACATACTTTAACACTTTTAAATATGTTCGCCTATGTGTAGCCCTAAGAGCTGCAATATGATCAAATGCCTTTACTTACGCGAGATTTCAAAGGTAAATCCACGAAATTTTCTGTTTTCTACTTCATTCAATGTGAAAGTAAATTTCGTTGCAACTTCCTTCGTCCGCCATTGAAATTGAAGTCATCGTTGGACGATATGTCAGGGCGCATGCGCAACGAGTCGCCCTCCTATTGAATGGTCTTTTAGCACTTTTGTTAACGTCGTTCACCCACTGAGGAACTTAAAGCACTTTAACGACAATTCCTAGCCTCCGTTGCACCCTGATGCACCGTTTTTTCACCCTAGGGTGAAATTCGTTACCTCTGAGGCACTCCTGGTTTTAACAGTGTAGTTTAGAATGTTATTAAGTATCACTGAATAACTACAACATTGAAAGTGTTTTATAATCAATACACACATAAGACAAATCATAAATTCAAAAGCAGAATAGAAGAATCAACAGTCGGACCCCATTCAAATTTTACGGGGTTCCTTGATTGGTCAAAAAGGAATGTGCCCTGACTGTTGATCCTTCTATTCTGTTTTAGAATTTATGATTTGTCTTATGTGTGCGGCGATTATAAAACTATTTCAATCGTGTAGTTATTCAGTAGTACTTAATGACATTCTAAACTACTGGGCTTATATATTTTTTGGTTTTTAACGCAGTCGGGTTTTTTGTTTTTATTTAATAATTATTTTTTATCTATTGCTTTAACTAAATTCTTCATTAATCCCAACTTTATGTGTGAAGCTGGGAGACTACTTATGTTTTTATCAATTAGAGGAACGTTTTGCATTTTTGTTTTCATGTGCAATATGTATTGTTTGCGCTCTAGCCATATCTTTTTTATGTAATGTTCATGTTTTGCCCTGCTGTTCCACTTGCACAGAAAGTTGCAGTATCTTGTATAATCGAGTTGCAGAACAATGAGAATGGCAATTACTTTAAAAAGTTTACATATTCCCTAATTATGATCTGAGTAATCGATTTCATGAAGCAATATCTTCATATTTTCGTAAGATTCTTTCAATGTCCAAAAATAAGCTACTGGAACTGATGCAGGGTATTTCCACATGCCAAAAGACAACTTCAACTCACGTGATCTTGTGTGAAACCGAAATGATATTGAACGCCTAGCGCCATCTGTTCATGGTCGCAAACTTAAAACTTATCAAAGTGAATTCGGTTTCTACTCTCTTGTTACATACTCTATTGCTGTAATGCGTAAAAAAATATGTCTATGGATCAAATGCAGCTAAAAGAAAAATGTAGTAAACTTATAACTGCTATAAGATAGCCTATATAATCCAAAACGTATAAATGAAATTTCTTAAATTTGGAGCGTAATAGAAAGTAGATAATAGATAATAGAAATTCTTTCATGCCTCTACTCTTTTTTTATTTTTTTATTTTACATTACATTAATAAAGAACACTTTGTATTGAATTTTAAGAGAAGAAATTGATTTTTAGTCTTATGATACTTTCTTTTCCGTATGTATTTTATGACCACTTTACCCCTTGGTATAGTGATCATAGTTAAAAATAGTAAAACCATTATAAATAATCATACTTTTTAAAAATACTCAACATAGCTCATTCTTTGAAAGCAATGACTTCATTTAATTAAATTAGAATTTATAAAGCCCTTCACAGTAAACCCTCGTTTTACGCGGGGATAACGTTTCACGGAAATGCCGCGTAAATCGAAACCGCGTAAATTGAGACCTAATAGTAGTGTTAAAGTTGTGGTTAGGTTCCGTAGATAAAAATATACTTTATCTAGTGATGACTAACTGTATAATAAGTTTAATGTGAATTTATATAGATTTTTACGCACAACATGCATAAAGAAAACATAAACTAATTTCGTGTTCTGTTTATAAAGAAGAGCTGACTATGATAGTCTTTTGGCAGTCATTAAGAATTTTTCTCTGTAATTCTTTACAGAGCATTAACGCATCCATGATCACTTGCGTCATTTCCATGATAGAATCTTCTTTCACTAACAAATCAGAAAGATCATTTCTATTGTCTAGGAATGGCTCAAAATTTTCAATGTGAACGTTTTTGGTTGTGTATCACCAATGTCGGTATCCTGTTTGGTTTTGGCCTCCTTTGTCACTCCTAAAAGCTCTTCTTCCAGTGAGTTCAATAACTTTAATTCTGGAAAGAGCTCTGGAACCAATCGCATAAAATGTCTCCCAAAGCATAAATGTGGCCCAAGTTCGGTTATTAGCACACCGAAATGCAGTTTATTACGTGTAATCTGCAATCTTTAGGAGTTTGGATTATGAAAGAGAGGAAAATGTTGTCTGTTTGCATTGCCGCATCCGCGTAAAACCGAAACTCATTCGCGTAAAATAAAATAAAGGTGTCAAATCTTAAACCGCGTATAATCGAAACCGCGTAAAATAAACCGGAGTAAAACAAGGGTTTACTATATATGGTCAAAAGTTGGCTCATCAAGAATTTCAATCAAATCGGGCTCTGCAATTTAATCAGTGTTATCACTGATTATGTGATAAATTCCAATGTTTGATTTTTTTTTATCATATTACTGAGAGTAACTCTTTTCAATAATTTGCACAATAAACTCTTTTGATGGGGTTTTTTCCTTCATATTTCACAAACATCTAACAATCCACAAAAACACTAAGTAGTAACTTTGTGCTTCTATGATGGTTAATCTACAAACTGCAAATATTCTTGGCTATAAAGAAAATATTTTTTTCCGTTTTTGCCTGAATTGACGTAAACTAGGCCCATACTTACATCTGAGCTTAGTTACATTTAATTCCAATTACTGTAAAAAGAATATATATTTAGTGAAATTAGTATTTAAATAGTGATATACGTTTAGCCTAATCTTGTGATCACTTTACCCCATCTTACTTAAATTGTACTGAAATATTACGTAAAATAAAATCATCTAGCTTTTGATTTGAAAGTGTTCTTGAGACATGTGGGGGGAAGGTTGCGGTCAATGAACCGGTTCCATGACTGGACTTCGAAGATATTTTCCCCACCACAGTTTTCTCAGGCACGAAATCAATTTTAGTGTCCTCTTTTGTCTCAAAACTGTCCAATGCAGAATCGTCAAGGAGCTTGAATCAATACATCATATTGTTAAACGTCCAAATAAAATTTCTACTGTTCACTTACTAATGATCGACATTTACATTTTGTTTTTACATGCTTTAAATATAACTGAACAACTAAATGGGAACATTGACTTGAAAGAGTGCATTTTCAAGTACAATGATGAATCGTCATAGCAGTGACAACTATGAGAATATTCAAAATGACACAGTTTCTATAATTGAACCGCTAGGTGTTTCTATAAATGAACCAGCTGACAAAATGCTTCATTCATGGAATCTTAGAAATGTTATTAAAGTTTCAGCTCAATTATCTTTGATAATTGATCAATCTTTTTAAATAAGTGTGATAATGATAAAAAAATATTTTTAAAATAAGTTTTAGAAACTCCCCTCAGTTATTATGTTTTCAACTTAAAAACTTGTGTAGTCGATTCAGTATTTGTTAAAGTAAATTTTAATAAAGTTTCAAATACGTTTGCTGTTTCAGAAAAATATACCCAAATAAGTAAAATAAGCCAGTGGTTAACTGAGGGCATGCTACGTGCTATAGCAAAATCCTTGTCGTCAAGTAAAATCTTTGTTCATCAAAATTTTAGAACTTGGATGAAACAGGACTCCCATTTGCGCAAAAGGGGCTCCATGAAATTTTAGCTAAGAGTAAGTTACCTGTTAGAAAATATCAAGTGGTGAGCGAGGTGTGGTGAAAACAGATGTGTTGTGCGAGTCCTGAGGGGGTTTTATGTTTCTACTGTGATAAAAAAATAATTAAAAAAAATCCAATTTTCTCTTTTTGAATAACTTACTATTATTTGAAGTGCTCATTTATCTCCTGTAATAACTATCTATATTTTACGAATTGATTTTATTTTTTGAGAATGTGGTCCATCGATGGAAACTCAATGGTTCATCCATAGCAACTGGTTCCCATGAATGGACCACATGCTAAAATATTTCTTTTTAATTTTTATTCTTTATTAAATACAGTTAGCATAAAAGCGAATATTTGTATTAAAGGAGAAATATTCTGAGAAAGTTTCCTATCGTCAATATAAATTTTGAGTCTGAGCTACTTCCTAAAAAAGGTCAAAAGTGTTATGTGGTTCATTGACGGCAACCTTCCCCTATGAAGCTTTCTGCACTGCCAATCCGCTGAAATTTTAATAAACAAAAGTTCGGAGAAGTTTGAAAAGACTTTCAGGCTTTAAAATCCTTCATATGAAAATTCAAACGATTATTTTATCTAAATAAAGGACTGTCAGGAAATAAAATTTTTAATTGAAAATATAATTAATAATTTTAAATATTGGAATACTTATTTCGAAACTACAACTTTTTGATGTCTGACCACTTTGTCCCGCTGACCACTTTACCCCACCAGACCCTCTAGTGGAAACTCCCTGTAAAAGCAAAAAAAAAAAAAAAAAACATCATAAAACATTTTCCGATCTTTCTTTCTCCATAAGAATTTTTAAATTATCATTTTCCTTTCTGCGACGTATTATTCTCACATATTCGTACTTTGAAATGGCTAGGATTATAAACTACTCAAAATGATTTAAAAATACTATTTTTCATTCAGAGGCTTTGCTTTTATGTTTCTGTTACAACAATTAGCAAATTCTCAGACTTCTGATCTTTCTTGCAAATAGTTTCCTGCTTTTTAGAGATTATTCAGATAAAAACGGTCTACTAATTTAGCTGAGTGCTTCCCTTATTCGAATCTAAGTTTGACTACATGTTTTGATCTTGTTCTTTGAAAAGACATGGAACAGACATCTCAACTACGGCATCATTTAATCATCTTGAAATTGAAAATTTCATTAAAATAACAAGCAATGAAATGCCTTTAAATAACTCCTTGAGGCGGCAGAACCAGTAAAATCTCTTTAATAAAATAAGTGTTATCGGCTTGTTTGAATATAGATGTTGGATTGAACTACATCCAGGTGCAAACAACAGAAAATTCTGTCTCCGACGAGAATTGTTTCAAATCTAAAGTGTATTTGATACAAAAAAAAATAAATAACAAAATTTAAAAAACGCGTTTTCTTACAAAGCAATTTATTGTGTAGATTTGATATAGAACATTAATTGTATTTCCTTGTAACCTACGTATAAAATGATCTAAAAAGTTATGAAAAACCAAGGATTAGCCAACTGCGTAGAAATTTCATGAAACCTTTTAATCGATGTGCAGAACTAAGACAATGTGATATATATATATATATATATATATATATATATATATATATATATATATATATATATATATATATATATATATATATATATTAGGTTGGTCCTTATTTTTGAAGTTGCAGATATTTTACACGACGCCCCCTCAATTTGTTCCATTATACAAATAAATGATCCATGCAAAATTTTAAGTCAATCCATGAATATTAACACGTGCCCCTAGGGCCCCCTTTTTGTGTTTTAAAGAAAAAATTGCGGATTTTCTCATTTTTATGTAAAAATGTTCCTAGGTTTCATATTTAAAGTAATTTTGAACCTCAGTAGATGTTGCTACTTCCAGACCAATCATTCTCTCACTTTCGTTCTGTAAAATTTTACATATTACATAGGGTACATGCAAAGTCACCAATGGCCTTGGGACAGGCATACCGCTATTCGCGCTCGTTTCAAACCAAGCGGCAGGGGAGCATTTCTTTCAACCAAGATGGACACAAGGGATTCTAAAGCCATTAATGAATGATTTTTGACAGCAACAAATTGCCTCCTCCAGGCTTTGGGGGTGTTGGTTTAGAAAATTTTCTGTGTATGTAATAGGTGTGGCAAATAGGGTCACTAGGTTTCCATGCAAGAAATATAAGTAATGACAATTACATTTTAATTCGCTGTTCTTTAGTTATATACTTAAATATTTATTCATTCTTATAATTTAAATTTTGAAAAATCCTTGATTACTCTACCATAAAAATAAACTCTTATTTTCCATATCTAAAATATAAATTTAAAAAAATTCCAGATCGGAATAATGTAAAAATCTATACTTTAAACTGTCTTCTATTTCAGTACATAGTCCTTTATTATCATGAAATTCCTCTTGCAATTCACAAGATGTAGAAACCGAAATGGGTATCTATCCTAACCTGTTGAACCTTTTTTTTTCTATATCTGGTCTACCACAACGCAAAACAACGACAACTATTGAGATCTGCTCGCATTTCATCAATGTTAGACAAATGCTATAATAAGAACAAAGAATCTGCTCATTTATTAACAGCCTATGTAGATGCAGTAAATTTAAATCCAAATAACTTCATGATCAGTCGTACATCCCTTAAGAGAGCAAGAGAAAATCTTCGAGAGGTAAAATCAGATTTCATGAATTTAAATTTCGATTTTTTAGTTATTCCCTGGGATACAAAGCTACCTCCAGATGTAACTGAAAAAAAAAGAAAACGCCGATAGGCTTACCATGATAGCTTCAGGTTCCAATGTTGAACAGCTACTCAGAATTTCTGAGATATTTCTTCAGTTGTATATGATATCTTAAATTATTGCTCTTTATTGCTAACTATTCAAAGCTGTAGTGTTTTATACAGCGGCTTACAATACCGGCCGTATAAATTGTGCAGGTAATTTTTTAGAGCAAAAGCTGAACGGTGATATATTGCATTTGTATTGCTATCATCATGCACTTGAAATCGTACTGCAGAGTGTCTTTAAAGAAGTTTTTGCCTTTCTTAGTTCTAGACTCGATCTTCCATTATTTAAGCGCTTCAAAATTAAAAAATTACACATACCACTTAAACTCTAAAAGAAGAATTTGATGACATATTATTGTTCATAGAAAGCGGAATTAAGAAATATTACAGAGAATTCTCATAACGTGTAATAATATTTCTTGGTGAAGTCCTCCCTCCTAAAGGGATATGTTTTCGGCAACCTGGAGCTTATCCCTGACCCAGAGGGGTGGCAAAAGGAATTTCTTGTTAGAAAATTTATATATTTAGGAAGCAATTTAAATTGACACTACATGAAGGGATTGCCCGTAAATGCTGTTTTACAGTTAAATGTTGTATGAAGATATAGTTTTTCGCAGCAACCCATTCAAGGCCATTTAAATTAATTTAAAGTCTAGTGTCTAAAAAACCTTCAGCGTACAAAATGATGACAAACATGCAGCAGAAGCAGTGATTGAAAAATTCATAAATCACTTATGGTACTTAGGGGATGAACTAGTAGCTTTGTCCGTATTGGATGAAGGAATTAACTTTGAAGATAGGAAAGGACAACTTCAACAAAAAGCTTGCTGAATAGGAAGACGTGTCTGATGACTGTATTTAAAAATTTCAGATAACAGTAGATGATTTGGAATACTTTCTTAGTAAAGATCTTCCTCTTTATAGAATCAATTACAAGTCAATAAAACTGTTTGATAAGTTACAAACACCCAAAAGATGTTTTCCTAGTTGATCCTGATTCGTGGCAAAATGAAGGAAGCTATTAAAAGGAAAGAGATATCGTTAAAATGCTGAATGTTGTGAATGATACAACTGAAAGAGGAGCACAATTAATCGAAGAATTTCACAATCAATTTACCAAATATGAGTCACAAAAGTAGTTTAGTATTTTACAGACATTCCAACACTATCGGGAAAAAAATGCACACGATTGAGATACATTGAGAAAAGCGTACGATTAAGGTAAAGTTCCTAAAGCAATATTTTATTCTTATTCAATGTAAAATCTTTAGACGATATGAAGTAATTAAAAAGATTAATTTTAGTGCTACCTCGCAGTAAATATATTTTGCAAACACAGGAGAAACGATATACGGGGTCTGAAGTAAAAACTCGAAGTTTTGTGGGAAAATTATCAAAAGTGTTAAAGTTCAACGTCCTAGGGGCACGTGTTATTATTGACCGATCGAGTTCAAATTTTGCACCGATTACTTTTTATTATAGTGTCACAAAACTAGGGGGCGTCACTTGTTGAATTCCGAAATTTTTTTTTCCCATACAAATAAGGACCACCCTAATATACATATATATATATATATATATATATATATATATATATATATATATATATATATATATATATATATATATATATATATATATATATATATATATATATATATATATATATATATATATATTTGGGGGCACGGCAGTGCCCCCGCCAAGTCGAGCGCGAAGCAAACACTGCCGTACCATCTTTACTGGAACCATTTCGCCGCATTTTCGGGCCCCTATTTGAGAACCTTCTGGTGAGACTAGAACGCAGAAATTTTCGTCATCCAGTAAGCTATCATCACATACTTAAAATCCGAAATTTCAAGTCTGTAGGTCATTTAGTTCTGAAGTTAAGCGAAAGCAAAGTTTCGCATTTATGACACTCACTCACTCATGATCATCAAAATAGAACTAGTACTTCCCATGAACTCAGAGATGTGAAATTTGGTACAGAGTTAGGGTTTGATAGCCACATAAAGGGAAAACTATAAAAACTAAGCTAATTGAAGATCTGGAGTGACCCTGATTAGAAAACACAAGAGCCCAACCAAACTATTCGAGATCGACATAACGCCTTTATAAAAAATATTCAACTTGGCGGGCCGCTTTATTTGATGTCAAAAATCGAAAGCTGAAGTATCTAATGAAGAACCCTCAGGTGTATTAGAGATATGGTAATGCCCCCTTCTACTATTGGTACATAAAAAAATCGACTGTCATTGCTAAAGTCCAGCGTAGTGGGACACATCTTCTAATTTAATCTAGCCTAACTTTAGTCTACTCGAACATTGCACAAATTAAATGTTTCTACAAAAAGAAGTGAAATCCCACCAAAAACATTCTGTAAAAAACTAGCCAAGTCTCGATGGAGCTGCTTGTTTATCTCTAAAAAGTAGTGAAATCTAGACAAAGTCATGACAAGTCTAAGGTTCCTTACTGCGATTTCTTTATTATTATAGTTAATGTTGTGTGACTTGGCCGTTAAATGGTACACAAGAGTATAAAACCAGGTGCTCCATGACACCATTGCACCAATCTTTCGCCAGAACCGCTACCCATTGACGATGGAAAATTGCCACTTGGAAAACGTGTAAACAAAATTGACTTGTACCCACTAACGTATAAAGAATGTTTAACGGCCAAGTCACACAACATTAACTATAATAATAAAGAAATCGCAGTAAAGAACCTTAGACTTGTCATGACTTTGTCTAGATTTCACTACTTTTTAGAGATAAACAAGCAGCTCCATCGAGACTTGGCTAGTTTTTTACAGAATGTTTTTGGTGGGATATATATATATATATATATATATATATATATATATATATATATATATATATATATATATATATATATATATATATATATATATATATATATATATATATATATATATATATATATATATATATATATATATATGCGTGTGTGTGTGTGTGCACGAACTTGTTATAGTTCTTCAGAATATAGATCGAGGCAGAAAAAGAAAGAAGTTCATTTTTTTGCATTTAATATTTAAATGAGTGTGGAAGAAGAGTTCATTTGTATAGTTAGGTTTAAATCTTCTTATTTGAATTTTATTGTGGTAAAGAGACATTTTCTGTTCTACCATGAAATTCGTACTTGTTGTATCCTTTTTTATAATGATCCATTTAATTTTTAATATACAATTTAATTATAACGTCTATATAAGCTCTCCATGGAACATAAACAATGTAAACATTTTTGACAAAACTTATTTTCAATTTTTGGAATTGCAATTTTTTCTAATGTACGTTAGTCTATGAGAAGCGAAATCAAGCAATGTAATAATTATAAGTGCAAATAAAAGTGAGTCGTATCTCTTCACTTGCAGTTAGAATTACGTTATCCTTATATATTATTTCTGTAGCCTGTTTTTGGGTTCTACGTCAGATTTTCCTCAATTCTTGATCGATTTCTTTGATTTACACCTTATTTTAAAGCTTGTGGTGCTGGCTACTGACGAAAAATAGACCCACGGTCAAAAAATTGTTTTTTTCAGCCAAAAAACCTGTTTTAAAGAACCAGAATGAGATTTTCGGTTAAACTTATAACTTTAACTTGCACTATGACCGACAGAGCTGAATACCTTGATCGGCAGAGCGTTCCCCTCGTAACTAGGAGAATGTGTGTTCGGGCGCACGTCCGGACAATCTGCATCAAATAAATTAGAGAAATATCGTGCATTACATGCACACTTAATTTAGTGAATAACAAATCTGAGGAAATAGAATAAATGAGTAGGAAACGCACTTTGCTGTTAAGAAAACTTGATGTGGTTTTGTACTAAAGTACTTCTGAATTGTACGGTTTTTTTTAAAGCTTTGGCTCTGGTAAGAAAATTAAAGCATAATGTAAGTGAAAATATAAGTAACAGGTTTAAGATTTCAGACTACAATAGAATTGTTTTTTGTTCAGAAGAAAATAATAAATCGTATATTGAAATATATATTTGTCTAATGACTTTTTGACTCTTTGTACAAATAAAAAAATCACTACCTCAATTTGAAGGATAAAATATATATTTTTTCCTTTTTTTTGCAAAAAAAAATAGCTTATCACATTTTTACTACATTCGAAAAGCCACGCTTAAAAAAGAGCATAGTTCTTTTTTTTTTTTTTTTTTTTGTATTTTAACCGTGCTGTTAAATGATGAACACGTGCTGCCATCTAAGTTATAACGGTTCAAGCAGCCTGCGGTTACAAATTGTAAAAATTTTCAAAAATAAAAACATTTCTCTTCAATATCTTATCTTATATATTATTCCCCTCTCATTTTGAAACTTATCAGGCTGGCTAACGACAAAAAATAGACTTACGGTCGAAAAATCAAGTTTTCGAAAACGCTCCTTGCTGTTTCAAATCCTTGATGCAGTCTGTAGTTCTTATGCATTTTTTTAAAGCAAAGTTCTAATGCAGTTTTCCAATTTTTTACGTCGCTTTCGGCAAAAAAAAAAAAAAAAAGCCTGTGTGTGTGTGTTTATATTTTAATAAAGCTTAAAAGCACTGGACTTAGTTGTTCGGTTAAATTGATAAGATTATTTCGGTAGAGCGTTCGGCTATAAACTATCTGAACTTCGGGCAAGCTTGGGCTGTTCGACATAATATCAAATTTATATTAGTATTACGCATTACATGTACTAATAACATACACGCGTAGTAAAATAAATGCAGTGGGAATGCTACTTGGTGTTTCGACTCCTTTATGCAGGCTACAGTTATGATTCGGATAAGTTGACTGTTAATCGAAGTGTGTTCTTCCTTTTTTTTAAGCTTTGACTACATCCAGATCACTCAGCATAATATAAGCATAAAAAAGTATTAGATATACCTAAAGGAAATCCTTTTTGTGCAGAAAAACATTTTCATTGTATGCTGAAATGTAGATTTTTCTAATAGCAGTTTTCAACCTTTTGTACAAATGAAAAAAAATACTACGCCAAATTAAAACTACGAGTTTCACCCAGTAAACCTTTAATTTTTTATTCGCGCGAATACGATATAAAGCATTAAAGTTATTATCAACTTCACTAGCAAGAAATCATTTTCTACTCCTCTGCTTTCTGCTGAAAAAAAAAAAAAAACATTTTGTCTACGTTCGAAAAATTACACTTAAAAAACGGACTCAGTTCAACTGGTTTTGGTTTTGAATTTTAAGTGTTCGAATAAAGGAGAAACATGTGCGGGCATTTAAGTCGTAACGGTTAAAGCAACCTTCTATGTGAAATAGTTCAATATTCAAAGATAAAAACACTTATTTTCAATCTAATTTATTACTTCTCTAGAATGTTTATTTCAATCGATACGTGAGATATTCGTCATTCTTTAATCAAATTCCATGCATTACGAATAATTTTAAATCGTATCATGCTGGTTAATGACAAAATTTGGAAGCATGATCTTAGTATTATTATTTTTTCTGGCAAAAAGCTTTTTTGCTGTTTTTTACTACGCATTCCTTCAATGAATAGCTTTCGAAAAGGAAGGCGCAATTGCTAGGTTTGTTGGGGTGTCGGGCTGTTAATCAGAATGGCGCCAATTTGAATCCGTGCCAATAAATATCTCTTTAATGTTTCTTTTTTTCCTGTCAGATGCTCACATGGGCAGCACTGTATTTGCCACAACCTGTTTTTTTTCACATGCACAATTATTGCTTTTTCACGAGTCACTACTCAGCCACTTTTAATGATATTTATGTTTGCATTGAAAATATGTACGACCAAAAGGTGAGCGATGATCAAATTATCACAACGTTGTATTTAACGAGGTTTTCTTACTGATGTCTTTAAATTACATATCTTCTCTTCTGCGCTTACTTTTTTTCGGTTCTTCTTCATAATGTTCTTTCTTTGAAATTTTTAAAGAGCGAAATGCCTTATGAAACGATTCGAAGCACAGTGCGGAGTTCCGCACGGGTCGACTAGTTTCATTTTAATTCTCACATTTTGATTCTAAGAATTTGATTGTTTTATTCGAACTCAAATGTGTAAAATATTTAGTTACAAGCTCAATTTACAGAACTTCAGTTCAGAGGGATTGAGAATGATTAAATATATCGTAAAATCAAAAAAGTGAAAACCATAAACATTTATGCATAAAAATTACATTGAATATAAAAATTAACTAATAGTAAATAAGTTCATCAGTTAGCCCTCACCCACACGTGTTGCGAATTTATTCTGTTCGAATTCTATAAGTTTTTCTCCCTGAGAGTTACTTTATCTTTCGTGCTTTGATTTAAACCTTTTTTTAACCGACTTCAAAAAGGAGGCGGTTATCAATTCATACCGTATGTATGTTTTTTTTTTGTTTGTCCACTCATAGCGTCCCACCTAGTGAACCGATTTTGATGATTCTTTTTTTAATGGATAGAGGATGGCTCAACTTAGGTCCCATTACTTTGTTTGACCATATTTGTTCTTTAGAAAAAAAGTTATGGGCAAAAAACAGTAAATTTCCCTATTAAATGATTAAAATGATATTGTAGCGAATTTCGCACTTTTCATCCGTGGATAACGGTGGCTCAGTGGTAGAATCCTCGTCTCCCACACGAGCGACCCGGGTTCAAATCCCGACTAGGACAAAGTGAATTTTACTAAAATTTCGTTTCTACTGTTTCCCGTATTTTCTCGAATGTTCTATTAATTTCTGTATCTTTTCAAGTCTGGAAAGTTCCAGAACTTTTTCAAGTTGTATATAAGGAGATGTAACGTTCATTCGTGGTTCTGAATAAAGATCTCGAGTTGAGACTAACGAGTATTCGCTTCATTTGGCTTTCACATTGTCTTCGCTATCTTCATCTACGCGACAATATGAAACTCATTGTTATAAAAGATTGGTGCCATATAACTGTAACATTAATAGTAATTGTAATGATAATTTTGAATAAAGGCTTTTCTAAAGCAATACAGTGATATAGAGCCGCACTTCTTACTAGGTAACTTCTTACTTTTACTTAAATATCTACATTTACACTAAAAAGAATGAAATAAAAAAATTTTGAAAAAAAAAATAGAACCGACTTCAAAATTGCTCTAAAAAGTGAAAAATAATTTTATTCTTTAAACACCATCGATAATACTTTTAAACATAATTTTTGAAGTTGGCGCAAAAACAAAAAGTAAAATCCATTGTAACCATGCTTCGTTCATATTTTTATCAAAAAATCATCCAAACTTAGGAACGGAACATTTATATCGTTACTCAAATGTGCTGTCATCAATCCGTAATGCATGTGGTAGTGAAGAAACTGGACCTGGTTAAATTTATACTTGTAGTTGAGTTATGGCTGTGAATGATTTTATCGATCGTTTTTGCGCCAACTTCAAAAATTATGTTTAAAAGTATTATCGATGGTGTTTAAAGAATAAAATTATTTTTCACTTTTTAGAGCAATTTTGAAGTCGGTTCTATTTTTTTTTTTTCAAAATTTTTTATTTAGTTTACAACTGGTGTACAAGTTTTAACTTAACCTCTCAATATTGATATTCTTTTCTAAAAAAAAGATTTACAGGGGGGATTTATTCAATATTCATTGGGATACAAATGACCCGTTGGTATGTGTTAACGAGATAAAAGTCTGAGTGCTACTGAAACAACGATTGGAAATACAATGAAAGGCATAAGTTATTTTTTAATCAGACCTATCCCATAGTGTCAATTGAAACTTCGCGCGGGACATTTTCCCCAGAGATGCTGAAAATGTTACTGTTTTAAGAGAAACATTTTATCATTTAAAATCTTCTGATTGAATACAAATCGGAGATTTACTTACAAAGAATTTTTTAAATAGAACATTAATCAGCTTTTGGAAGTTGTTGTAGTTGTTTTGTTTTATTTTATCAAACTTGTTTTAGCAAAAATTTTGTTTCACCCAAAACTCTGACCCAGACATTATTCGAAGATCTCTCTCTCTCTCCCCTCCCCCCCCCCCCTCTCTCTCTCTCTCTCTCTCTCTCTCTTGCTCTTTGGCGCAGATACGGAACAAGGCTTCCACTTAAAATTGCACCTTGATTTTTTTTTTTTTTTTTTTTTTTTTTTTGCTGTCTTATTGATAACAATATTGCCTACCGTCGTTTAGTTACCGAAAACGCATATTTTCAGCAGTGTTTCAATAGTTGAAAAGTTGAATATTTATTTATTTCATTTTAATTTATTAATATTATTATTACTTATTTATTTATTTATTTTCCAAAAAGTGCAGAATTATAGCTTTCCATCAACCGAGTATTAAAAAGCGCAATTTGAGTGAAAAAGGATAGTGTTAGTTTTCAACCGATGGTTAGCACTTTCAAAATCATACAAACTGCGAAAATTTGCTTTTCTAAGCAGACGATGTTTTACAAACTCGAGTAAAAAATATGCGAATAGCTTTTGTTTTCAATTAGAACTGATTTTGTATCATAGGAATCCTCTTATTTGTACGAAAAATTTAAAATCAAAATATCTGCCGAAATAAAAAACTGCATTGCTTACAGGTGAATATGAACCATCATTCATTTACATTTTTCACATTTTAAATTGGCCTAAAATTACAATCTGTATCAGAAATCGTTAGAATTACTTATTTTTGCACTTTTATTTAGAACTTTATTTTAAATCAGTTACATTTTTACTTAAGGGGGTCCGGGACACATTTTGAAAAAAAAAATATTAAACAGTTTAGAGTTTTGAAATTTTTTGCACTGATTCAGCATTAATAAGCAAAACCATAACATAGATATTCTTTTTAAAAAATTTTACTTCCATTTATTTTATTTTTTCAAAAATATGGGGCTGCTTTAAATTGCAAAAACTCAAAATATTCTTGATCAATTTTCAAATTGTTTTTAAAAAACATTATGCAAGTATCTAAACTTTAAATTTTATTCGGCGATTTAAAAAATATTAGTTCAATAAAAAAAATGGAAAATATTTGAAGAAAAATTTCTAAAAATTCGAAAATATTTTTTTTTTAAATCACATTTTTTGCAGTTCGTAAACTTTTTTTTTCTTTTTTTTTTTTTTTTTTTCCAAATTTGCCACATAAAAATCAAAGTAAACTTGTTTGAAAAAGATGTACTCGAAATTTCATTACTTTAATCAGTTCTTGACTTATAAGAGTTGGAATTCAAAAAATCGAGAAAAATTGCCTCATGGAGAAAAAAAGAGTTTAAAGTTTTTAAGTTGAATATAATATTAGTTAAATGCATGCAACAAA
This sequence comes from Uloborus diversus, assembly GCF_026930045.1. NCBI lineage: Eukaryota > Metazoa > Arthropoda > Arachnida > Araneae > Uloboridae > Uloborus > Uloborus diversus. Next base: position 76,824,812 of record NC_072733.1, read on the forward strand.
AATAATTATATCTTTCCTTCTAACTAAGATAGAAAAAAGATTCAAATGTCCTTTTAAGCATAAAAAAACGGAGAAGTTTTTTAAACGATTTAAAAAAATCGCAAAATTTGACGATTTTACTTCATATGCTTTTGTTAACTTATTTTATTTTTATTTTTTTCTACCGCGTCTCACAAAAATGAAATAAGACAAAGAAATGCAAAATTTTACGTCCTTAACGTTTTGAGCAATCATGATTGCTTATTGTTCTCACTTGACAGCCCTTGATGTTGTGGTTCCTTTTTCAGCTTGGACCAGATTCCTCTGCAGCACCACTGCCCACCGGCACGGCTCCTCTGGTCCTGAACACTGTCCCCCGGAATCCACTTCTGCTGGGTGGTGGCGTCCATGTCCTATACACGCATGCTCATACACATACACACTCACACACGCGCGCCCACCTTTATACACATACACACGCCTACGTGTACACACGTAAACCTACACACACACACACACACAACTGTACACACGTAACCACTCAGGAGGAGGGACATGCTTAGGGGTGGGGGTGGGGGGAGAGCCGTTTCTAGAAACATTAATTCTAACGTGTAGGATCTTGTCGCAACTTGTGATTTCGAAAAACATAGTTTGAATTCAAAGTTTCAGAATCCAAATTAGAGTTGGTTAGGGAAAGTGGGTCACAGGGTTTTTTTTTTTTTTTTCAACGACTATTAAAAACGACTCTGCAATATAAACTTCTCTAATTAATGAAAATTGTTTTTAATTTTAAGTTTCAAATTTTCTGTTTGAACTCGATTTTCATTAAACCGATCAGTGCACATATCTGTTGATGAACGAAACTTTTTCTCACAGACTAATTTTTTTCCAAAGTAAGAAAAAGGAAGTGTCACTTCACTAATCAGTTAAGTTGCTTATAAATCAAAATAAATGGAACACGGAAAACAAAATCGGCATAAAATGTGTGTGAACATTATTTTCTCACTGAGTGAACCTTAAACTTGAAGAAAAGGCGAGAATCTGTGCAGCTGGTACTTTCTTATCTGTAACATTAAAAAGTTCCACAATATATTTAGCAAATCGCAAGTATTTGATAGCGGATTTTCAGATTTGTTTTCCTCACTGGTCTAACTGGATGACAGTGGTTTTAGTAAGAATTGTTTTTATTTTTTAAAATACACTTTGGTAAACGGAATAGCACATCTCTCGCTGACTATAATCTCACGTTTCGAAAATAAAAAAATAAATAAATAAATAAAAAATAATTTTAAAAAATAATCAAAAAAATAACAGCCTAATTGGATAAAGTTCAGATTTTACGAAAAACTACTTTTCTGATTTGTTGAAAAGTGATTTGTTCTTAAATGCAGTATATGTGTAATGTAAAAATGAAATATATATAAAAAGGGAAATATAATTAAATACGAGTATACATGTAAAATATTTATAATGTTATGTTTACTAGTAAGTTCTTCTGGTCTAAACTAATAGTGTTAACTAAAGTTTGAAAATTTTTCTTTCAGTGAATTTTTATTGATTTGCCATTATCGTTCAAACGCACCAGTTTTGTAAACTAGCTTTTTGTCAGTATGTTCTGGCGCAAAAAAAAGTATTAAATTCGAGTTAAAACCATAGTTATAACTTTTTTTTTCTTTTTTAAATCAAACTTTTGACATTTCAAACTATTGTCGCCGGTGAACGATATATCATAACACATCTTATTACTTCTGAATTTTTTTTTCTATTTAACTAAGAGTTTTATTGATTTCAACTACTTTTAAAATTTCGCAGAAAGCTTAATTTTTGCATTGTATTTAGGAAAATGCAACCGGATTTCTGTCTTCATGCCTGCCTTTCTATGACGTTTTATTTTTTTTTTCTTCTTAACTTTAGCTTTATTGCGAAAATTATCATCTTATAGGACAATTGCTCGACTGATAATATTAACTAATTATTCAAGAAACTTGTTTATTGAACACGTGCGATTGTATAAATTTTTAAACCATTTTTAAACCTATCTCATGTCAAATCACCAAAAACAAACAAAAAAAAAAAGTCTATCAACCTGTCCATCGCAGATTTTCATGAAACTTTAAAATATTTTACTTTTTGATCTCTTAAATTTATTTATAGTTAAGGGAAATTTTATCATTTATAATTGATGAGTAATTATTTTTGAAATTCGTTAAATAGCACTTTTTGTACTTGCCGGCAGAACTTTAAAATGTTATAACTCAAGTTCTATGGAGGCTACAGTGTTTTAAAATAGCTTATTTTGTAGACAATTACATAAAATTAAATTTCAGAAACAATTTTTTGAAAACAAAAAATTTTTTTTTCAAGCAAGTGTCCTTAAAAATTTCTAATAAAATGTACTATGATTTTCAATTTATTTGTCTAATTGCATCCGAACGTTTTCAAAGTGATACCATGAATGGATCAGCAGTTACAGCAAATAATATGGTCAATGTTTTGCAATTTTTGCTAAAATGTCCATTGAAATCTTTTTTTTTCTATAAATTATTTTCTTCAACTGAATTCTTATGGGACTTACAGTGTTGTTTACATTTGAAAGAGAATTGCATGCACATTAGTTCAATATGTGTTATTTAAATAATATTAGAATATTTCTTCTCCAACATTAAATTTATTTTGAATAAAGTTGAAACTACAAAATACTTAAACTATAAAGTACATCATGAAAACTGTTGACCTCATGTTTATGCGAACGAGTGCCGTTAAGAGGATGCACTATTACCCCCTTGACTTTTAAAATTAAAATTTTTTTTTATAAAGGACGAACTAAATAAATAAAACTAAGTTATAAATAAATGAATAAATATAAAAGCAAATAAATACATAAAATAAAACATAATAGGTAAATAAATGCTTAAAATAGATATAAAAATAAATAAATAAATAAAAAACTATTGAACTTTTTTTTTTTTACTGATTTACAGCAGGGGAGTGAATACGCACTCCCCTGCACATGATTATGCCGGCGTCAATGTCATAATCTCTTCTATATATGTAACCTAGTCTTCACTCGCCAAGAGTTTAGTTTAAAAAATGCCCACAATTAGTGAAATAGAGTGTTTCCTTTTAATCCAACAGCCCTACTGAATGTTTGATGTCCCTCCCCATCGTCGGAAGAAATCGGCGTTAAAGCGAAAATCAACTATTATTATAGATTCTGATTTTTAATGCATTGTCTTTTCAGATTTTAACATGAAAATTTCAGGAGCTCTTTTATTGTTCTTCTTACTCAAGTTTACGGAATGCGGACCAGTAAGGAACCATAAGTAAGTTCATTTGAGGCAGTGAGAAGCAAAGGGATGTAAGTGGATATTTTCAAGTTTTGAGTAAAATGCGTTTAAAGATAATGTCCTACATGTAGGCTTTAATTGATTTTTTTTCTAAATCATGCTGTATATTAGCACCTACCAGGACTACTAGTACTATCTCTTGCCCCAAGACAGGGGAGAGGTTCCCCTATTATTTATACTGCTTATCTCCAAATTTTTATTTTTGTCACTTACATTCCTTTGCTTCTCACTACTTCATTTCTGAATACGTTTTATCTTATAAGAATTAAAGTGGGTTTCAAAAGTGTGTTTTATTCAAATACTATTTGCGTAAACACATGACAAATGCGTTTAATTAAATAGTAACAAGCAAAACTAGAAAAATAAAATAATTCTTATTGAAATTTATAACAATGCTCAATAAGTTCATTCTTCTTGTTTTTTTTTTAGTTACAGTGAAAAGAATTGCATGTTCACTTGTCTTAAAAATACACGTGTTTACAGCGTTGAAGAGTTTCTTCTTAATGTTAAAATAAATAAATGAAAGAGGGTTATTAACAATATCATAACAAAATATTTTTTAATTAATACTACATTATTTTGATATAAATTCTGCACTTCTCCATTACTCATATTGAAAATGAATGTTAAATAACTATTGAATTTTATTGATCAATGTCTTAATCGTAAGGGAATAAGTTAAAGTAAAATGTGAATTGAAATATACTCAAGATCATTAAATTCATACACAGCAACGAAATATTAAAATAAGTTCTTGCATATATTTAGTATTCTCTCAGCTTTTTCATAACAGTCACTGAACTTGTGGTTAAAATGCCAAAGAAATAAAAACAAAATATGAAACTACTAAGCTCTTGAAATCTAGTATATTTTTCTCATTAACAACATGTATTTTGCACAACGATCACAATTGTCCTCAGAACTGTTAGCTATACCTGTTGCATCTAAGGCTGAAGAAAGTCCTCCGCACACATTGAATGCTCAGCTGGTCTGACCAATTATATAATACTTCAGAAAGTAGTACAATGCAATTAGAAGTTTATTTATAACCGAAACAATTATCTACGCGCATTTTATTTGGTTCGGCCTAATTTCCAAACACTTCAGAATTCAACTGCAACTTATAAAATTTTACATTTGGTGAATCTCAATTTTTCATGGACAAAAAAAAAAAAAAACAAGCAAGAAAATAATATGCAAAAGTCTTCTCTCAAACAAGACTTTCTTCTGACAAGGGAATCACACAAATAGTTTGATGATGAAAAATTAAATTGATGCAATCGAAAGTGCATATTGAGATATTTTTTGACGCATAAATTATTTGCTCTCGTGTCCTTATTACCGAGATATTAAGTTTTAAAGTCTGCCGAAATTTTAGAAGGGTCGCCAAATTTAAAGACTTGGCGAGAAATGGAAGCTACTACACGACTTGAACAAGACATCCATTTCCAAAGAATGTGAAAAGATGTCTTCCATTTCTCATCAAAACTCGCTAAGTTAGGCTAATTTTCTTAAAATTTAAGCAGATTTCAAAGCCTCAAATTTCTACAAGAGGAACACAAGGGCAAATAATTTATGCGTACAAAAACATGTTTTACTATGCTCTTTCGTTTGCTACTTTTTTTGATTATTTTTTCATTAGTGCACTATAGTATGGTTTCCTGGTAAGTTACACTTAGTGTATGAAAACTTAAAAACTAAACTTTGTTTTAGTGTTCAAGCAGTAGATTTGGACTATTTTTGTATGAGGCAAATATCCACTCCTGAAAATGAGAAACTGGCTCCAATTATTTTGCTGCATGGTTTAGGATCAACGAAAGAAGGTTGGGATGGAGCGTATCAACTTCTTGCCGTGCATACAAAGAGAAAGGTAATTTTTATGCGTCTTAAACTCTTTGTAAAGAGATTAAATATGCATACTGTAAACATTAGTTTATTCTTTGGAGGCTTATGCAGTGCGTTTACGAAATTGCACCCCAACGACAGAAGTGACAGGACTCAAAAATTTGTTCCAGTTTACAAACTATTGATCTAAAATGTAAATTTAAAGATCGTTCTTGCAACAAAACTAGCACAAAGTTATTTTACATAAATGGTGTCTGATCGAAATTTAAAATGATATAGCCAATAGTGATTCATAATTGAAATTTCATAATTTAGGAAAGAAATTACGACCTTCTAGTAGGGAAATGGGACACATTTGAAAAAAAAATTAATTTTTTTTTTATTTGTCAAAAAATACTATCAATTTATCAAAGCAAAACTATCCTCTTTGTTCACTAATCTTCTTTTTTACACATCGAAAAGTTTTTTGAGATTTTTATGAAACTATTTCTTTACTTCAAAGAACTGAAAAAAAAATCCCTAATTGTTCACATGTGCTCCTATAAGGGGGTACATGTGAACAAACCTACCACACATATTAACAAGATTAAAAAATCTGGACAATCATCATGTTTCAAAGAAAAATTCTTGAATATAAAACAAATACATAGTTGTGTACACCAATTACATTGAAAGAATTTTAACATATATTGCGTCAATTTCAAATTGTACAATACTGTATCAACTCACAGTTGATAGTTATTCACTTGAAAGTTTCGCAGCAAATTCCAATAACTGGAAAGACAAAAAAAAAAAAAAAAAAAAAGAAAACTTATAAGATTCCACAGTACAAAAAATATTTTATTATCTACAGATTATTTTAATTGCATATTATTTTTAAGCTGCATACAGATTATTATTATTCATTTAAAAATGATTTTAATCGTACGTTTTTTTGTTTTTTCAGTTAAAAAGTTTTCAGAATTTCCCAAAACAGTAAATTCTTCTTATCTGATTTAGGTATGTGTTCCAGACTTGAGAAATCATGGAAGTAGTCCTTACAGCAAAGAAGCAGATGTAGAAGCTATGGCGGCTGATATTGTTCGAATGATAGGTTCCTTAAATACTGACAAAGCTATCTTACTTGGGCATAGCTTAGGAGGAAAAGTTGCAGTTCATGTCGCCTTAAATCATGTAAGATAAAACTTTTACTTATATTTTCAGAAGACTGTACTTTCAAAAGAAAAAAAGAAAGAAAGAAAGAGAAATAAGAATTTAATATGTTTTAGAAAAATTTACTTAAGAATCAAGGCACATTTTTCTTTTAATCATGCGTTCAAACTGAGCACATCGTTGACAACACTGGCCAATGAATTAGAAACCTTTGAGGGAAACTTTTTGCCTTACTCGCACTGTGCAAGGGTTGGAGGAAGTATCATGATATAGAGCATGCTCTGCTGGCATGGAAGTGGTGCCTTGGCATTCCTCGAGGATAAAAAAAACAGCCATGCGATCGTTGGATATACTGGCAGATCAAGTGCAGCCAGTAATTTTGTATTTTTATCCTGATAGCGACGGATATTTCATGGACGGTAATGCAACTATACATCGTGACAGAAGTGTTGAAAATTGGTTCGTTGAGCGGTAACCAGGGAGGCGTCTGACTTCACTGTTAAAAATTCAGGAAACTTTTACGGTAAATATTACTGTAAAATGCAGTGTTTACAGCACAGAAAATAATGTGCAGCAAATTGTACCGAAAAAAATAAAGGATTGCAGTGCTAATTGATTAACCACGTGACTTACAGTGCGAAGCATATAACACTGTATCTCCCTTCATTCGATGTGTCTCGACTAGCAAGGGGGTCATCAGAGTCGCCTGCCAATACGAAGGTCCCGAGTTCGAACCTGTTCCTCGTATTTTGCGTTTTTTAACTTTCGATTATTCTACCGTAAAATTTTACAAAATAAAAAAAAATAGGATTTTACGGTAAAAGTTACTGGCAGCATCGATGCCAGTAACTTTTACAGTAAAATTTCTGGATTTTTTTTAACAGTGTTCCAGCACCTTCCCTGGTTACATCGTAGCCCGTATCTTAACCCCATAGAAAATGTGTGGGATATGGTGGAAAGGCGCATCCGATAGCACTCTCCTCTTCCATCTAATTTAAAAGGTATAAAAAGCTACATAGCTAATGCATGGTATTCACTGGATATAAATGCATTCCAGAAGCTTGTGGATTTGATACCCAAACGAATCAGAGCAGTTATCCGTGCAAAAATTGGTCCAATAAAATATTGATTTTGGGTTTCTAATTCATTGGCTAGTGAGTGTAGTAATTTAATCTAATCATTGATGTTTGCGAGATCTACAGTTTAATCAATACTAGAAACTTATATATGAAAATATCGAAGTAAATTTGAGTTTATTCTTTTTTTATTCAGCCTGACAAAGTAGAGAAATTGATTGTGGAGGATATGAGGCCAAATGGTATTACTCCGGTGGTACTGAAGCAAATAAAAGGCTTTATGCAACTTGTACGAGCGGGTGTCGCTTCAATTCCCGAAGGGCTAACTGAACATGAAGCTAAAGTACACTTTGTGAAGTTCATACTGGAAAAAACGAAGCAGGTATGATTTGTGACTATAATATTAGACTAAATCAATAATTGTTTTCTATAATGCTTTAGAATTATCTAAAACTTTCTGATAACTCAATCATTTTGCGACTTAGCTTTCCAACTTAAACTAATTTTCATTGCTTGACAAAAAGATAGTAGTTTAAACGTTACTTGTTTATTAAGTAATAGTGAAGCTTCCTAACGTTCAAAGTACAGTATAACATAATAGTGGATATAAATTCGCCTCAAGTGTAACTGTAAGTCACTCTTAAGGTCCCAAGTAATGCTAACAAAATATGTACTTATTATTAGCAAAGATAGATAGAGTATATTACAACTTCTTTGATGGTATAAAGCTCTTTTTCATGTAAAAACGCCGTCTTGACTGAACTGTAAAAAGTGTATTACGCTTTGGATTATTAACAGATATTTAAATGAGATTCCCCGACAGCAAACTGCCTGTTCACTGAAGATTTTCTGTTTTTAGAAGATTGGGTGTGTGAGAATCTTCTAAATATCTTCTAAAAATGATCCACGGAAAGATGGATTATAAAAATTAAACAATTAAATTATTTGGCTTATTTAGTTTCGTTCAAAGTTTTAGTTTGTCAGATAGCTATTTATAACCCCATCAAATGTTCAAATTTATGAAACTTTCCTCAGCACCTTGCACCCCAGAGATCTCGTACCAACCAATTTAATTGATTTATCGCGTTTAAGTGCCATGGCAAGTAGTGACAAGTGAGTGACTGACACCTCCACAATTTCGGCATAGTACTGAAAAAAGGCAAAGGTTCCAGTACAATGCACCCGAGATTACTGCTAACGATCGACCTCATGACTTTCGTCCCCATGGGTTTTACGAACACGTACTCCGCATATACTCAGCGAGTATACTGCGAACCTGGAACTCTCCGATTCCCACTCCACACGGACTTAAATAAACCTTACGGCAGCACTTCTTCCGCGTAACAAAACTGTCTAAGTTTTTTGGGGGTTATGACATCCCTCCCTTGTACCAAGGGCGCCCATATCGGGGGAGGGGCAAGTGGGGGCTCAAGCCCCTCTCCTTTGAAATTAGAACTTCCTTGCTTTTAGTACTTTTTACTTAGCAAAAATGTAAAAACATTTCTTCTCCAGCAAGTAATGTATAAGTTATTAAAAATGTCAAATTTTAATAACTCTAATCTGTACTGAAATCGGTTTCTGTGGGGAAAATATCCTGTTAAACTAGAGGGAAAATATCTGAGCTCCCCCCCCCCATAAAATTTTGCATATGGGCGCCCTTATCTTATACCCTTCCTGAATGCAATGCAACAACATATACTTGTAGAACAAGGTTGGTCTTTGTTGTGTTCCCCCCCCCCCCTGTACTGTCGTAATGTGTTACTTCAAAACAAACTACATGAATGTATGATAAAATAGTAATTAAACATTACAAAAAAAGTTTATTAACAGCATTCATTTGACAGCTTCATTCATATAGCAAGCAAATAAGTTGCTGTAAAATACCCGAGCTTTTTCATCGCGTAATCAATCGAAACTAAAAAAAAAAAGAAAGAAACACGAAAATTATTTTAAAAATAACCTCGCAGTGAGTTGGAGATTCGAGAAAAATGATCAGATCCTAACACCCATTCTCTGATCTTCTTAGATGAATGTCAGTACTGATCTGACTGTTAATGAGGCAGACAGAATTCCTATCCGCTGCACTGATGGAAAATGCAGTTTCCGAGTAAATGTTGAGTTGTTCCAGAAGGTGATCAAAGATCCAGAATCATTCCTTACTCACAGTGAAGGTGTATACAAAGGACCAGCTCTCTTCATTTACGGAACTAAATCTCCATTTAAAGTGTAAGTTTAAATACATATTTGCATGAATTTATTTTTAAAAACTATGCACTTATCATTTCAGATTTGAAATAGGTTTGCTACGCAATATTTAAAACAACCAGAAATAAAGGTAAGCAAAATTTTTGTATTTGTGGAAGAAGTTTCAGAAGTACAGGGTAGGATCCAAAGGTAGTAGTACTGAATTAATAAAAAACTTCTTCATTTAAAATCGGTACAAATCTTTAGCAGCCCTAAAAATAACAGAGAGGAAGTGCCAGATTTGGACTGAAAGGAAGGGGGGAGGCAACGTCACAACCATTGAGAAGAGATTTACTAATTCCTGCTCTAAGGTCGCAACACTGTGCTGGGTCAGAAGTTCCCTCACCATCAGCGTGGTATGCCAATGGCACGTTGTCGTGGGCCACTAAAAGACTATGTTGAGCGGTTCATGGCAGCACCCTCGTAGACGTCCGTACTCATTCTGATGGTCTCTGTTGCAGTTTTCCCAAGTTAATGCAGAATTTTAATGCACATATAGCACTGCTCGAAAATGTTCTCCATCTTGGATGACGGCGACATATTTAACACGTCTTCGGAAAACTACCACGGACCGATCCTCCCCCACTACTTTCACCCGACAAAAAATCAGTCTTACTACTTTTTGATCCGACCCTGTGTGTCCAAGTGAGTTTCCATTTACACGAAATTCAAATGCTTTTCCAGTTTTTTTTTTTTTTTTTCTTTTCTTAAATAGGATTAGTAAGAAAATGACTTATCAACAGGCCGGGCTCTAGGGATAGGCGACCTAGGCGGCCGGGCAAATTTAGAAATTGAAACTTTTTTTATTTAAGTTTTTAATATTTGTTTCAGTGCCATAAGATACGCAACTTTAATATTAAAAAATAATAATAATTTAGAGTTTGTACCAGTGTTTGAATATGCAAAACATAGTTCGGAATGCAACTAGAAATTCAGTTTAATTTATGAGGCGGCAAATTATGCGATTTAAAAGTCTTTGGAAAATATTAATACATGTTTCAGTGCCACAAGATGCGCTACGTTAATGTTGAAAAGAGTTTAAAGTTAAGAAGAAAGAGTTATCAGTTAAGTTAAAGAGTTATCAGTGTTTGGATACGCAAAAACAAGATTGGAATTTAACTTCAAACGTACTTTAATTTAAGGGTGGCAAATTACTTGATTTATTTATCTACTAGCAGCTTTGCACGATCTACCTCGAGATAATAAAGTTATGTCAAGTGACGCGTGTTCAACAACTGGGCTCAAATAATAGAAAAAAAATATACTGTAAAATTTCCCGTTGAAAAATGATTCTTAAATTTTGTTTACGGTTAATCTTTAAGTCCTGAATAAATTAAACGCAACCCTCTATTAATTCAACTAAAATCCTTGATTATCTTATGCTGACAGTGCGAAAAATAGCCCAAAAATATGCAACAGGGGAAATTTTTACCTTAAAGCAAAAGCAAGAATTTTGTTTGTTCATATTCGAGAAAAAAAATGGCAACAGATCCAAAATGATTTTATTCACGTTAACTTAAACTGAGCTCGTTGGCAAACGATAAATTTAAGACTTGATATAGATGTTCCCTTAGGCTTAAAAATGCTTATAACTCTTTTCCTGATGATATACAGACTTGGTTTTTTTTCTTTTCTTTTCTTTTCTTTTCTTTTCTTTTTTTTTTTTTTTTTTTTTTTTTTGCGAAATTCGAAGGAAGTGAATCAACTTGAGGGGTATTTTTTGCGGGCTTTCGAATGAGACCTAAGTCAAGAAAATCGGGTCATTATTTCGGGTAGAAAGAGCCATTTAATGCCATTTTGCCTCACAAAATATTTGCGAGATTCTGGAAAACACTTTTTCATATATATTTTTACGATTAAAAGTATTACTTTTTACTTATTATTGTAGAGAAAGGTATCAACAATGTTTAATAGTTCCATCAAGCACTTTTAATAAAATGTATTTGAAGAATGTGAACATCAAACATTTCATTTAAACACATTTCAGGCGCACTGATTCTCTTCCCTCCTCTTTCATTTATTCCCCTTTCTCTAGTTCTCAGAAAATAAGAAAGTCTTCTAACGACCCCCGAAACACACCTCTCTGATATCATCAAAAGGACGATGAAAATTGAATTTTTAGTACTACAATTTCGAAAAATTTAGGGGGAAGGAATCTCTGAACCTCCTCCGGTACCGTCATCGAAGAACGCTCTCTAGGACTTCAATTTTGAAAAGTTTCCAGTGGAGAGCCCTAGTAGTATCTCCTTTTTCCCTGACATCACTGAAGATTGTCTACAATTGCGTTTTTGGAACTTCAATTTCGAAATGATGCAAGGGAGATATAAATCAAATCGAAAAATCAATCTAATACAATCTCCGAGTCATATCATTTTCTATAACGGCTACAAATATGGTAAGTAATCGCGTTTTAAAGACATCAATTCCGAAGAATTTCCAAGGAGGGTATTCTAACTTTTTCTCCCTTTAACATTACCACAGATCGTCAAAAACTTCGTTTTCAGGAGTAAAATTTCGAAAATGTTTTCCGCGGAGAACCTCCGGACTCCTCTATTTCTACGTGCTCCATCTTCGAGTACTGAACAACCCCTTTCCAAAACCAGATGTTTTATCACCTCATTCTCTCCATATGCAATGTATACATTGGATATGATTGAAAAAATTTCGGGGAAAGAGAGAGAGAGATGGAATGAGAGACTGACATCCATTTCAAATGAGAAAATCTTTTGCCGCTCCCCCTAAAATTATTTTCTGGTATCCATTGCTTCTGCCTCTTGGATCCCTGACACTTCCCACTATGAGTACATGCTCCCATGGGCGCCCATATGCAAAATTTTAAGAGGGAGCTCAGATATTTCCCCCATGGTTTAGCAGGATATTTTCCCCATAGACACCGATTTCAGTACATTTTAGAGTTATTAAAGTTTGACATTTTTAATAAATTTTTTATTAGTGGCTGGAGAAGAAATGGTTTTACATTTTTGCAAAGAAAAAAGTACTAAAAGCAAGGAAGTTCTAATTTCTAAGGAGGGAGCTTGAGCCCTCCCCTTGCCCCCCCCCCCCCCCATATGGGTATAATTGCCTGCTCCCCCTTGTTTTGCAAAGGTCCTATGCCACTGATGCGATTTGTTTAGAGATTCTAAACCGCCCTGCCATTGTTTAAAAAAAATGACAGGTTTTCATTTATCTCGTTTTAAATGACAAATGACAGGATTACCTTTAATGTACCAGTCTATCTGGAGCATTTTATCCCGAAAAACAGTTTTAAGGCTGGGATATAAGTCAGGATTTTATTTCTTTATTGTTTATTACCGATTTGTATTTGAATAACTTACGTTAGAAAGAGCAATGTCAAGCAGCAACACTTGTCAACCTCGCCTAGGGCGACAAAACTACTAGAACCGACCCTGCTTATCAACTAGCTTCCTTAAATAAAAAGGAGAAAAGTCATGTAACAGAAATGGACAAAACAGAAGAATACAGTTGTATATATATTTGTTACAAAAAATGTATTTCTGAATATACAGACACATCAGTGGCGTATGCTCTTGATCAGTTTCATCGGGTGGTGGTTGTTTCACTGAAGTAAGTAAGTGAATTGTGGTGAGACACAGAGGAACAAAAAAAAGTTTTTTCTATGGTACCCAGAGTTTCAGAACGGGTTTAAGATATGTTTGGGGCTTTGAATCAAAGTTTGAAATTAGTTTCTCTCTAGCAGCTCTACTTTTTCGGATAAGTGCTGCTGTTTTAAACAAATTATACAGTCTTAACTCTATTTTGCTCGCTTATAAAGCAAGTATTGGCTTCTGAAACCAGGATTTCTTCCAGCTTATTTGTCCTGTTGTCAGTCTGCAGTCCAGTTACGTTCAGGAAAATTTACTACGTAGAGTGAATATCTGGCAAGTTTAGTAACAACGCTTCAACGAATTAAGGTCAACTTGTAAGTTCTTGCTTTGCATATGTGCGCTACGCGTGATGTTTAACAAGTTGGATCTTTGTATATAATTTTTCAGGGCGTGATTAATACAATGGGCGATCCTAAACAAACAGTTTTCGGGAATCCTCTGCAGTCAAACCTTATATAGATTAATGGAGAACTGGGGATAATGGTTTCAGGGGTGTTGAGGTGATTAACCACTCATTCAAAATACTTGTTGTTGAGAGGCAAAGCATCCCACACTTGTGCACCTAAAAAAAGGTAAATAAATAAAGGAGAGTATCCTAATTTTCTTTCATTTTCTTAAATAATAGACTACTACAATTTTATAAAGAATAAATACCTTTGTGCTGAAAAATTAAAAAGTCAGTAATCCAACGTTATTAAGCACAAAACTTGCAAATGATTGCAGACACGTGTTTCGGTGTTACAAGGAACACCTTTTTCAATGCAAAGAAGTGTGAGCTTTTGGATGAAAAGTCATCCGAGAAAAGCAACACGGTGGAACAGGAGATAGTATAAATATCAAAAAATAGAAATTAAACAAAACAAAAAAGATAAAATGACACATGGAGACAAAATTTATTATATAATTCCATCAGGAAAAAAACCGTTAAGTAATAAATTTTAAAAGAAAACCCATAAACAATGCAAAAAGTCCAAAAATGAAACCACTCTGAATAAATTAGCAATAAATTTACCAGCGGGAAAAACTATGTATGGAAGCAATGCATCAAATGGAGAAATGCAGAAAAAACAGAGTGAAGGATAAACATATTGGAATTAGTTAATCACAAAACGAAATAAGAAAGCAAAAAATGAAAAAATAAAAGTAAGAAATATACGACGTTTGCATAAAAATAATAGAAAATCTGAACCAATTTTAACAAAGGAGTCCACACAGAGGAAAAATAGGGAATTGCAGTATGATCGTTAACTAAATTAGAACGGTTCCTCAGGATGTGGAAAGATTCCCAAAAATCAAGATCCAACGAATTGGGGCATTTTTGGATAATTTGATAAGAGTTAAAATCAAAAGAGTGATTCGATTCCCAACAGTGTTGAGCAATACTGGATTTATTCAGCTGTTGTTTTCTCACATAGCTTTGATGTTCATTTAACCGAAATTTCAAAGAACGGCGGGTCTGTCCGATGTATCCGAGTCCGCAATTGCAAACAATTTTATAGATCCCACAGCAATTAAGAGGGTGAATAGAATCTTTAAGAGAAGAGAAAGAAAGTTTATTAATAGGAGAAAATACCACTTGGAATTGGAATCGCTTCAGAATCTTAGCAACCTGAAAACTGATACCAGGGAAGAAAGGCAGAACAACTAAATTCTTAGTGTTAAAAGTTCTATTAAGAACAACATTTTGAGATTTTTTGCAAAGTTTTTTGTAAATGGAATCAACTAAGGTGGGCGGATAGTCTCTATCAACAGCCACAGCTCTTATATAGTTAAGTTCCGCATTAAGAAGCTCAGGTGAAGAACAAATATTTATTGCACGATAAACATATGTGTTGAAAGTTGAATATTTTTGATTAGGAGGGTGAGACGATAATCTATGTGGGGGTAAGGAAACAGCAAAAGGTTTACGATAAACCGTAGTTTCAAAACCGGACTCAGTTCGAGAAACGAGCTATGTGAGAAAACAACAGCTGAATAAATCCAGTATTGCTCAACACTGTTGGGAATCGAATCACTCTTTTGATTTTAACTCTTATCAAATTATCCAAAAATGCCCCAATTCGTTGGATCTTGATTTTTGGGAATCTTTCCACATCCTGAGGAACCGTTCTAATTTAGTTAACGATCATACTGCAATTCCCTACTTTTCCTCTGTGTGGACTCCTTTGTTAAAATTGGTTTAGATTTTCTATTATTTTTATGTAAACGTCGTACATTTCTTACTTTTATTTTTTCATTTTTTGCTTTCTTATTTCGTTTGGTGATTAACTAATTCCAATATGTTTATCCTTCACTTTGTTCTAAAATGCATTTCTCCATTTGATACATTGCTTTCATACATAGTTTTTCCCGCTGGTAAATTTATTGCTAATTTATTCAGAGTGGTTTCATTTTTGGACTTTTTGCATTGTTTATGGGTTTTCTTTTAAAATCTATTACTTAACGGTTTTTTTTCCTGATGGAATTATATAATAAATTTTGTCTCCATGTGTCATTTTATCTTTTTTGTTTCGTTTAATTTCTATTTTTTGATATTTATACTATCTCCTGTTCCACCGTGTTGCTTTTCTCGGATGACTTTTCATCCAAAAGCTCACACTTCTTTGCATTGAAAAAGGTGTTCCTTGTAACACCGAAACACGTGTCTGCAATCATTTGCAAGTTTTGTGCTTAATAACGTTGGATTACTGACTTTTTAATTACTGCAATTTTAGCTTTTTAGGGGCCCTTAAAACCCGGGAATCCATGGCTGACAGCCTAATTTGTCTGTTTGATAATTGAGCTCTGATTTCTTTGTATAATACAATAGGAATAGAAATTCGATGTTTAGTTTTTTATTTGATCTATTTATGTAACTAAACTCATCTCACATATGTTTCAAAGTTATATCTTAGAAATTTGAGCTCCTGTGCAAAAGCTGATGTCATATTTAAAACTCAGGGAACCAAGTTCACATGAAATCAGCTCCAAATACCCGTGCACCAAAATGACTGTTCCCCTGTGTTCTAATTCAAACAAGTAAAATGTTGCACACACGTAATAAATGAAATAGATGAATAAATAAATACATTTATTTTTTAAAAAAACCTTTGACCTCCGACTTTTTTTTTTCAATTAGCAGTTTTGTCTAATTATTTAGCAATAAAAATAATTCAGATAAAGCTGTTTTTTTTAACACTTTCCTTTTAAATTCCATTTAATTCATGTTGTATTACACTTTTATGCCCTATATTATCCTGTTAAATCAAAATGTGAGTGGATTAAACAATTTATCATAATTATATTCTTGATATTACCAGTTCGTTTTCACAGTGGATGTCAAAGCATGGACTAAACTGGTTGTGGTGAAAAACCACTTTTTAGCAGCGATTTTTAACTTGTAGAGAGAGACTCGGTCGAAATCGCTTTGAAGCGTGATGGTATCGACCAAGAAATTCACGTATCAAAATAAAAACACTTTTGAAAATTCACAGTTTGAGGTAATTTGATACTAATATTTTCATTTAACACATTAAAATTGCAATATGTGCAATTATATTGTAGGGAAAAAAAGAAAATAACAGCCTTGTCTTTTCTTTAAAATTTCTGTGTGAATTCCAAACATTTTTTTTCATTGAATATTCAAAAAATTCGGATACAGAAACGTTATTTCTAAATTTAAATGAAATATATTTATTTTCTAGAGGTGAAGATGAAGCCAACATTCACAAGTTATTCCCGAAAGCAAAACTTGTTCCAGTTGAAGGAGCTGGCCACATTATTCACTTGAAACACGATAAATTTTGGGATGAAACAATCAAATTTATCATATCAGATAGTTGATTATTGTCTGAAAAATATTTGTATTTGAAATCAATTTCAATCTGTTTGCTTTGTAAGAGAAAACGAATTAAATAGAAAATTATTCATGACTATCGTTTTTAGTACGAAATGAAGTAAGTGAAAAGGCTAAGTTGTTCATTAAAAAAGCTACGAATTCCCATTTCTAGAAAAAACATATTTTTTCTTTGGAAATTGAATCAATAAAAAAGCTGTTCTACATAGATACTTAAGTTTTATTATTAATTTTATTATTACGGGAAGAGCTAGAGTCTTGATTTTGAGTTATAAGAAGAACCCGACTGTATTTCAACCTATACACAACTGTTAGCTTAAACATATATAGCTCAACATTATTTTAAAATGCTATATTTATTCTATCAAACGTTATCACACAAGTGCTCTGAAATTCATTTTCTTACTAATGCTTTTGTTAAAATACTTATCCGTTCGAACAAAAAAAAAAAAAAAAAACCTCGTGTCCTTCGAATAGACTAAGAGCTGGCTACACAAAAAACGTACTCATAAGGTACATTAAAAATTTCTGTATGGAATGTAAGAACAAACATAGCCAAGCATTTATCGCTTGGTCTGCCAGATCGGGTAAGGGACAGGGCGGGTTGGCGGGGGATCAAATATCACCAATTTTCGGCAGGAAAACTGCAGATTTCTGCATGAAAACTGCAGTTTTTCTGAAGGTAAAGCCTCAAATCTTTAAAATATCTGCAGAATTCCTCAAAATTTCTGCAGATGAACTTCTGCAGATATTGTGAGGAAAACGCAGCACATTTGGCTATTCCCGTTTAAAATTAGGCATTTTCGCGCAAAACAAAATGTGGTACTGATTTGATTACACTAGTTACATTGACGTGTTTAGATACATGTACAGGTAGTTATCAAAATAATGAAAACATCTGTGAATAAAAGTGACCTTATTGAATGCGCTTCGTAAGCAATAAAGAATAAAACTAGGTGTCTGATTTTTTTTTATAAAGAGCAATGAATGTATTCTGGTTGTATGTGGTGGCTTAATTTAAGTTGTGGAAGGCTTGGATTTTTTTCAAGCGCGCGAAATGTCGGATCTCTCGAATTTTAAAAGCGATCAAATTTTTGGAGCGCGTCTAGCTGGAGCAAGTGTAACTGAAACATCTCGACTTTTTTGGCGTTTCTAGAGGTGCAGTATCTAAAGTCATGACAGCATACACACAGTGCGGTAAGACAAGGTAAAACAAAATAGTGGGCGGAAAGGGAAGCTCAGTGAAAGAGGTCAACGGGTATTGAAGCGGATTGTGAGGTCCAAAAAGCGAACACCAGCAGCAAAAGTGACCACAGAACGAAATCACCACTGGATTCACCAGTGTGAGTGATTACAGTTAGAAGGCACCTTTATAAACCGAACATTTACGGAGGAATAGCGATTCCCAAAACACTTGTCACAAATGTCAATGCTAAACGTCGTTTACAGTGGTGCCACACTCACAAATCCGGGTTGATTGATGAGTGGAAGAGAGTAACATGGTCTGACAAAACGTCTTTGGCACTTTTTCCTACTACAGGACGGGTACGAGTTTGAAAGACACCAACACAAGCGTATGATCGTGATTCTGTCTTTCCAACGGTCAAGCATGGACTAGGATCTGTCATGATATGGGCAGTCAAGTCTTGGTTTTCACTATACCAGTCGTAACCCTAAAAAAAAGGATCACTGGGGAGAAGTATAGACATATTTCAGCTGACCAGATCCATCCTATGATGCAAACTTTGTTTCCTGAAGGAGATGAAGTTTTCCAAGCTGATAATGCTCCAATTCATGCAGCGAGACTTGTTCAATCGTGGTCTGATGAACACGAGGGTGAATTTAAACATCTGCCTTGGCCAGCACTGTCACCTGATCTTATTATAATTTAACCGTTATGGTCTATTTTCGAGCAATAGATATCCTCCACTAACGTCTCTCCCACAGCTTTCACAATATCTCCATGAAGAATGGTACAAAATTCCTCTGAACACCATTCGACACTTTTATGAATCGATTGCTCGGCGAATCCAAGCAGTATTGCATGTCAAAGGTTGTCCTACTCCATACAAATAAAGAATTCTTTATAAATCTCAAGTGTTTCCATTATTTTGGTAACTATCTGTATTTTAGTTACAGTTATGTCATGAGATTACGTATGTGGACGTGTACGTAGTACACGTATATGGCAAGTTTATTTTCTAACGGGGAATAAACATTTTAAAATATATTTATACTAATAATATAAAGCTGTAGAGTTTGTTGGTTTGAACGCGCTAATCTTGGGAACTACTGGTTCGAATTGAAAAATTCTTTTTGTGCTGAAGAGTAAATTCATTGAGGAAGGCTATAGGCTATATAACATCACGCCATGTCTAATAGGAGTGAAGCAGCAATAAAAAATGTTATGAATACGGGAAAATTTATGTTATAATATAAAATGCTTGGAACGCATAACGTGCGTAGATACGATGACTCGACCTGAAAGTGCGGGCTTCGCGATCCAGTGTGCGTAGGTTCGCGTCAGCTATGAGGAAAATTTCGAGGGTCTTTTTAGAGAAGGTGCTAGAAGTGATTTGTAAATATATATATGAAGAGGTTTTTTTTTTTTTTTTTTTGAACGCGCTAATCTCCTGAACTACTGGTTTGAATTAAAAAATTCTTTTTGTGTTGAACAGTCCATTCACTGCAGAAGGCTATAGGCTATATAAAATCACCTATGACTAATAGGAGTGCAGCAGCAACAAAAAATGCTATGAGAACGGGAAAATTTATATCGATACTAATATTATAAAGCTGAAGAGTTTGTTTGTTTGAACGCGCTAATCTCAGGAACTACTGGTTCAAATTGCAAAATTCTTTTTGTTTTGAATAGTCCATTTATTGAGGAAGGCTATGGGTTTTTTTTAATCAGATTGATCGAAATATTTTTAATTGCAAATTAAATGTTTAAATAATTTTTTAGTTAGTTGAATTCCTAATAGATGACGGGGTAAGTTTAGTTCTATGAATTCCTAATAGATGGCGGGGTAAGTTTAGTTCTATGAATTCCTAATAGATGGCGGGGTTCGAGAGGGCGCTGGTCGACGATGTCGATAGCTGTGAGGAACCATGCCCACTCTACGCTGTTGTGATCAGCGAACATATTTTTAAATGCGTTTTTTTTTTTTTTTTTTTTTTTTTTTTTTTTTTTTTTTGATGTTCAGGTACATAATTTAATTTTGTAGGATTTTTCTATTGGGTTTAGTTTTCCTTATTTCTGCAATGTTTGTTTTTGTTCTTATAGTTGAAGAGAGTTACTCATCTAAGTAAATAATTTGATTTGTCGTATTATTCAATTATATTTGTTCTTTATAACGTTTTTATTATAGCATTGTTTATTTGGCGAAAACTTTAAATTGCAGGGTAAAAAAACTGCTTCACTCGCTAAAGGGCTGGGTTACGGTAGCGTGGCTGCTTGGCGCGTTAAGCGATGAACTATGCAGTTGAAGGATTATTTTGAGTTTTAAAGCTACTGTTGCTATTTTTATGTGTTTTGGCGAATAGTTTTAAACTCCAAAGAGACTTTAGGATCTCTTGATAGATCTTTTGAAAAGGTGTGTACGTATTTTAGTTGAAGAAAAAATACCGCTACAATTTTAATCAGTTATATGATTAAAATTTTGTGCTAGAATTTAAATACATACATACAGTGTGTGCGTGTCTTTGTGTGTTTACAAAGTATGAGAGAGCGAAAAATGAACATATTCCAAATATCTTTATGTTGAAGTTTTTCTTTCTATGTTTTCAAGTAAACACACATATTGCTTTTGATCTTTTACATTTCTTCCTGAAAATACTTTCTTTAACTCAACCAGGCAAAGGATTTCTAATTTTACGGGGGGAGGGGGAGCAAAGCATATGTACTCAATGTATATTAATTTTTAAAACAACAAAAATATTTTCGTATATGTAAGGACATAAATTTAGTAAATCCAGGGGGACTAATTAGTCCCTCCTGGCCCCATAAATGACGTGCCTGGAATCAAAATGCATTATTATATCAGATTCAAAACACATTAATATACATATCAGGTTCAAATTTGATTAAGAAATCCTCACTGTGTGCACTAAGAATTTTCAAAAAGGAAAATATTTCGGTATTATGCTTAGAAAAGAGTTCACACAACTTAAAGGAGACGAAATCAAACTCTAAATTTTTAATAGTACTTACTAAGAGCGGTATCCACAACTTCTTGATTGGGCAATTCTTTCCGAAAATGCTTTTAATAAAAGTAATCCAAACTTTTCTCTCTACTACTGCGTCTTTCTGCATTAATATTTTTCAGGATGAGGAAGTTGCTCTAAAATCAGATTTGACAATAACTATACCTCTATCAGAAATACGATTTAAGCGAGGATACATTGGGTAATACAGGGTCTGTATAAAAAGTGATGAGACTTTGCTGTGTTCTAAGAATTTATATATTGCAGATATTAGTACTCACACCTAAAATTCTTCAAAATAAGACCCTTGGT